>NC_073303.1:340050324-340654739 GCF_027595985.1 Sorex araneus | reverse complement strand
TATTCACGTGGTATTTCTATAATTATACTCAATTTTTGTGACAATATACTGCAAAAATATCACTTTTTTTGCAAATGTTTTGAAAAAAATACCTGTGGCATATTCTATTTGCCAAAAACAATAATGGTAGGTCTCATTCTCCTGACCCTGAAATAGTCTCCAATCGTTGGGGAATACAAGTAAGGAAAGGCTGCTAAAAATCTCAGGGCTGAGTGTAATAGAGATGTTACTGATGCCTGCTCAAGTAAATCGATGAACAACGGGATGGCAGTGATCCAGTGATACTGCAAAAAATTATAGCATTAAAAGAAAAAAAAATTCATCCCAAGGACATTTTTAAAAATAAAGCAATATGTCATTTTCTGAGTTGTTACATGTAAATGTGCTGTCACTCTTGTCAAGGACTTATAAAGAAGTAAGTTGAACTGCTGTTTGCTTTGCTTGTTTGTTTATTTGTTTGGTGTCACATCTGGCAATGCTTATGGGCTTATTCTTCTTCTGGAACTGGAGTTCATTCTTGGCAGTGCTCAAAGGACCATACATAAAGATAGGGATCCAATCAGGGTTGACAACATGAAATGCAAGAGACACATCTCCTGTATTCTCTCTCTGGCCCAGTGAAATAGCAAAACTTTTAAGTAAGATGCTATGTTTGCTTTGAGACTAATTTTACTGCTTATCCTTTTGTCTTTCACAAGATAGTTTATTCTAAAAGCTTAAAATACCAGAAAGCCTCAAAGGACATCTTCCTTCAGGACTCACATTTTATGTATCTGAATACTGACACTTAGTATGTTGACCAATTACATATTCGAATCCTGACACTTAGTTGAGTTCTTTCAAAGACAATGAATAGAGTTGAGTAGAAGTGGGCTCCCTATATTCCAAGAGTAGTTTCTTATATAAAACAGTGTTCCTAGATCCTTATGAAAATAGAAACTTTATTGTCTTTCTGTGCAGTTAGCTTTATAAGAATAAAAATGCAAAGTAAAATATATAAAATTTGCATGTATATTTAAATTTTATTATGACTTTGAAATAGACAATATTTTCTAAAATCTCATAAAAATGTATCCACCTATCATTTTAATGACTGATGCTCAGTATATGAGAAAAGCTAACTTTAAATGAAAGCATTCCATTAGAGGTTTGACAGTGCTTTCAAGTGGACTGTTTTTTCTCCAAATCTGACAGATTCTGACGAAGGGAAAATGATCATTCCAGTGCTCTAAAATATATTTATTTCATACTATATGTTATATATGATATATATTTATATACATACAACACATACATACTTGTGTTTGTACATGTGTAATATTTTATGTTTTTTTTTAAATTTATTCAAACAGTACGTTGAGTTAATGACATATATCTACAAGTAAACACTGGCAGGAAATCAGATATACACAGAGATGTTAAATGCAATTGGGGACAAACTTACTTAAATAAAGATCAAACAGTAAAATTAATGTAAAAAAGGGATTAAGAGAAGGGATTGGTCTAAATAATCATGGACTTGTATATTTAAACAAAGAAGATGGTTCTGTTTTTAAAAAGAAAGGTCTAGATCACTTGGAAAATTGATTTCATGAAACAATTGAGAAAATAGAAATTATTAAAATCAATGTTCTAACACAGATGAGATTGCTAGATTTATCCTAACTTGATTACTTAAGCCTACTATAACCACAGAATGTTTGAAACACATACTTTCATATGTTATTTAAACAAATATCTATTATTTTATATCATATGTTAGTTTATTTGATTCAACTGCTTAATAAAATTAAGTTACTATAATAAGTTTTTTTATTTTTGTCATTCATTTTTCTCTGAGAAGTTCAAATTTCTGACATCATTTTACATAATTTAATACAGAAAATCAACAGAAAGGATTTGATTGTTTAGATGAAAAGTGACAGACTCTACACCTAGCGTTCAATACTTATACATATTTAAACAATAAATCTTACCATATTAAATTAGGGATTGTTCTGTCTGTTGAATAGGACCTTCCAATAAAAAACATGTTTTTCTCTTATATTTAATGATGTACTTGTGTTAAATTTGAACCAGTATTAAAGAATTAAAATGTTTTTACAGAATTTAGAATTTATCAGAAGTATGATGCTAATTTAATATTAAATACTTAAAAATCTACATGATACGTATCACAAAAGATTTTGAAATCTTACTTGATTGACACTGAATTTAACAGATAATGTTATTGTTTCCTGAATTGTTATCTGTTTATTTTATGTAGCGAGGAAGTAAGTCTTGATCTAAACATGTAAACCATCAATGTAGTATTATAAGCTTATTTTGTAGGGCTATTAATACTAAGAATATAATAATACTCATTATCAACCACATATATCACTGTCACTGTCTGTCACTGTCACCCCGTTGCTCATGGATTTGCTTGAGTGGGCATCCATAATGTCTCCATTGTGAGACTTGTTGTTATGGTTTTTGGCATATCAAATATGCTATGGGTAGCTTGTGAGGAGGGATACTCATGGGAGGGATACTCATGCGGGAGGGATACTCATGCGGGAGGGATACTCATGGTAGATAGCAGGGCTCTCTGAGAAGGGAGGAGGAATCGAACCTGGGACAGCTACGTGCAAGGCAAATGCCCTACCACTGTGCTATCACTCCAGCCCACCTCATATGAAAGTGTGTGATAACCATGTAGTTGTTATCATGTTCGCTTGACCTCATATAAATTAGAATAAAAATGCTACTCGAGAAAAATTGTAACATTTGAAGTTATTAGTTGCCAATAGTATCATTGTATATTTGCTCACATTAAAGTAAATATTAGAATACCCATTTTAAACTGTTCTTAGTTTAAACAATAAGGCAAACTAGAAAATAAATAGAAAATAATCAATTATCTATTGATTATTAAAATCATAACATATTGGAAGAATTAATTTTACTTCATATAGAATTTATTATGGTATGCATTTAAAGGTTTACCTCTACACTACCTCTGAAATTTCTTAGTCATGTCACTTTGACATTAGGAATCAAACACACTATTTCTAAATATATCTACTAGCATTAGTGAACTAAATATTAGTGAAACATGCTGCCTTGTATATTTTCACTTATTTGTAATTTTAAATATTTGTTTTATGGTTGAAACTAATAGATTGTTGTTGTTGAGGGAATATTGAAAGAAACAAGAATGTCTACACTTAGGATAATCTGAAAATAAGTTGTCCATAGAAACTATAAGTTAATTTCTTGTATTATCACTTCAATCAATGAATATTAGGTATATATATAAAAATACAATTTTATGTTTTCTTAAATGCAATATAGTTTTCCTCTCATATATAAGATCTCCTTTCTAATAATATCACTCAGAGACATATTTTTCAGTTATATTTTAATTTACTTTAAAATATATTTATATTAAATTATCACCTTTGCAAGAAAATAAAATACACATTTTCTCTAAATAAGTATTTAAGGTGATAAAAATACTACAAGTAACTTCTAATTAAAAATATATGTTTTATTTATTATTTAATTAAGATATTTTCTTTAATTATTTTGTTTTGCAATCTATTAAAATCATTTGATGTGCTTAAAATTTATTTTGAAATTCATAGGTATGATTCAGTGGTAGAACACATGCCTTGCAAGTCTAATACTATGGATTGAATTACTAACACTGCTAGAATTAAAGAAACATTTTAATTGAACATCTTAGCATTGTAAATGTTCTTCCCATAGTTCATCGATTTGCTCAAGTGAGAATTGTTGTTACTGTTTTGGGCATATGGAATATGCCCTGGGTAGCTTGCTAGGCTCTGCTGTGTGGGTGGGATACTCTCGGTAGCTTGCTGGGCTCTCCGAGAGGGATGGAGGAATCAAACCCAGGACGGCCTCGAGCCAGGCAAATGCCCTACCCACTGTGCTATGCCCCAGACTGATACTATCTTTAACTATCAAATACTATTCATATATTAATTTATATACTATAGATTACATAGTATGGTATTTGAATATATAAAGTTTATATAATTCAGTTCATCAGATAACAAAAGCATATAGTAGAAATCCTCCATTTCAATAACATCAGTTTCTGTATATTAATCAGGGGTTGGAGAGATGGTTCACTCGTAGGGTGCTTGACCTGGGTGCGGCCAAAGTGGATTTGACTCTTAGCAATAGATAACTGGACCCTGAGTCCTGATAGGATTAATCTCTGAGCACTGCTTAGTGTGCCCACATCAGAACAAAATAATAAAAGGAATTGAAAACAAATATTTATAGTTTATGAAATCTATATGATAATAACTTAATAAAGGATCACAAATTTTTGCTTTAAACTGTTATTTTACCATGGGAAGTTACAACTTTGAGAATAGCTAACCTGAGCTAACCTCAGGGGCCAAAGGAATAGTACAGCTGCCAGGATGCTTACCTTGCTTGGGTCAGTCCTCCAGCACACACATATGGTTCCCTGATTCTGCCCAGAATGATTCCTGAGCACAGAGCCAGGAGTAAGCATGCCCTGCACAAATAATAATTCTGTTTAATCAGTGAATGAATTAAAAAACATTACCACAGATTTTTGGCAATATTTTTTATTTCTGTTTTCTGCACACAAGGTTTATTATTAATAACTAAGTTTTGGCACTTAAAGATTAAACTAATTAGTTCCATATAACAAAATATCTCTTAGGTCTTGAGTTTTGTATTCATTACAGAGGAAATCTTGTGATTAAGGATTTAATGATTAAAATTAATAAATGCCAGTTTACTGTAGTTGGTCTTGGCGTAGCTGTTCAGGATCATCACTTTGACTGTTCTTACTTTCTTCTAGATATGTACTTGAGAATATGAAAAAATTTGAATGTCAAAGGAGACTTGAAGTGACAGAATGAAAATGTAATGTAATGTCAGTTTCATGTGAGAGAATAACTCACTCTTCATCTACCAAGAATATAGTCAATAGCCTCAATCTTTGCCAAAGTTTTTTGTTTTCTTTAAGGTGGAATCTGCAACAGAACTTGGTAATATACAAGGGCAACTATATTTTGCTGCCTTACAGCCAAAAGGTCTATAAATTGGTCATAGAAAAGTCTGGTTATTTTTTTCACAATAAGGAAATCTAATTGTGGAAATTTGTTTTAGAAATCCGTCTTGGGCCTTGGAAGGAATTTTAGACAATCTCACTATCTTAAGTGTTTCCCCTTTCAATTTTACTTCCTCATTTTCCTTTTGCCAGTGTTACAACTCAGCATTTGCATTCACAACTCTATCTCAGTGTCAGCGGGCATTTGTGGTGTATGTTTAGAGGAGTTATATTGCTCCTCAGATATTGTTGTTCCTTCTTTAAGAGAGTTTGCTATAGACCGGATTTAGTGATTCGGCTCTACCATCCTTAGTACAGCAATATATCCCTTGGTTTATTCTAAATGAAAATTACCTTATTCTTATTTGCTCTGTAATCATAACTGTCAATGAGGTATAAAATGAAAAGGATTTTAGTCCCTTTATTTGTTATTTTGCTTTGTTTGGGGTCATAATTTGTGAAGAGGCAGAATGTATTTCTGGCTCTTTACTCAGGTATCACTCCAGGCAGATCTCAGGACTTCACATGGGGGATGTGGCAGATTGAACCCATTTTGCCTTCATAAAAGTAAAATACCATCCCCACTGTACTTGTCACTCCAGTCCAGCCTCAGAGCTTTTGTGTATCCCTCTCTGTCTTCCCTTTCTCTGGTGCCAGTAAATATTCTCTCATTGATGATTATGAAAAAACACCGAGATAAACTTTACCGTTCTCTAACTCTTTATCCATATATAAAATTCAAGAAAATCACTTGCATTAAGTTTTTCATACAAATCACTATGTATGTCATTACCTATCTACTACTATGCAAAATATAGTGTGAGCCATGTGTTGGAGGTAAATGTTTGACAGAAAATAGAAAAATGCATTCTATCTGAATCTGAATACTGTTTTACTTATGTTTCAAATGATTATAAATTTATCATAAAGAATGCAGTTATTTGCAAGAACAAGTTCTTATAGAAAACAATTTCTTAATGATTTAAATACATAAGATTATAGATTACTTTACATGGTAGCACTGTACCATTTTACATGGTACCTGTAATTAGTACAAATATATCGCATATTTACTTGAGACCATTAAGCACTACCATCACTTCATTATTAAAGAGAGAAATGTATTCACTGAATACATATTCGTTTTCTACACCTGTCAACTGTTCCTTGTAATTGGGCAATTTAAATCAACAGAGTGCTCATATTCTTCTCTGTAAATTGGGCTAGTGTTACCAATAACAATAACAGGAGTGCAAAATTTGCAAATAATGTCTCACAGAGAGAAGGTTTGAGAAACTTGATTTCATAAAAAGATACAGTACATACGACCCTGATGATAACAATGCCTATTGTACAAACTCTTGTAATGTTCTAAACACTGTTTTGTGAATGATTATGATCTCTGTGTGTGTCATCATTATCACAAGAACCTCATTAAATCATACTAAAATACTTCTATTGAGCAGCAGTTAGTTTGAATACTGAATTTATGCTTTATAGCTTATACACTTTAATTATATAACTAAAAATTAAATTAAAATCATACAATCATATAAAGTTAATTTTATGTAAGCTAAAATTATATGTACCTCAGTTTCTTCATATATAAACTGCTGATAGAATATATAGGATGTTTAATTTTAAGCACTAGAAGCAATATTTACAGTGATATGTTGTATTGTTTCTAAATGTTTTTTGTTGTTATCTTTATTTGTCCTGTAAAAAGAAACTAAATCATGCATGTGTCTACTGAAGTGTCCTTTCTTTCTGTAAGTATATTCATTTATATTCATACTCACCAAAGAAAGTGTCTGAATTTAACCTAAAAATGTAAATTGCAAAATACAAGTAACCATACTAATAAAAACTGAAAACTGGGTAGCAGGATTTAAGAATCATGGAAAACTATACAAATGCATTTATAAACATAAAATACAATGTTGCATATTTCATGAATAGAAAATAAAGTAAATTAAAACATCACTGTTAATTGCTTTAAAATATTTAAAAATCTATTCATAGTAAATGACTTGCACCTCAAGATTTTTTAACAATGTGTATGTGGATCTGCACAATAGCATATTCTTTGATAACTCATTGAAAATAAGTAATTGTACATAAGCATTGCCCTCCAGGAATAGAGGTAAAATTTAGGAGAAATAAACCTGAAATATAAAGATGAATACAAGCTACAAAAAGAATAAAGAAATAAAAGTGTCTGAGGAATAATAACTGAAATTCCATCATATTAAGAATCATTTTTAGATCTATGTTAGGAGAATCTTCTACATGTCACATATATGTGTATATGTGTACATGTACACATATTTACATATATACTAATAGAACAGATAAAAAGCTTTCTATCATATGTAAGAAAATACACTTAAATTAGTATGAATGAGGTTTCTGAGTAAAAGGGAGAAGAGAAAAAAATTATAGTTTGCTTTATTTTTCTCACTTGTAAAAAGTTTTGTCAGTTATGGAAAAATGTCTACAAACACATCAAAGTCTAATACTTCAGAAAGTTATTACAATTATCAGAATATTTGAATCTTTAAATTTTGCTTTGCTATAATTTATATGCAATATCCATTGAGAAAATAAAAGCACTGTTAATAAAATAAAATTCTGATCCAGTTGAAATGGGAAGCCTTTTAATGCTTAAGTTTTCACCATTCTCTTGATTTAACAGAGTAAACAAAGTTTATGTACAAACCTAAAAGACAGCTTAATCTTACCATCATTTCTCTTCATGCTGCAGGCTTACATTTTAGCTTTATTCATTATAGCCCTAAAGCTTCTGCTTGCTAAATGTGTAGGTTAGAGAAAAGTACCTTGGAGCTCACCTGCTCAAGATTAATAATATCACTGCGAGAAGATTAGAGTTATTACTCTTCCTGACCTGATCCAAATGGTACAAATGGGATTTTAAGGATGATGTCTGTTCAGAGATCCAACAGAGTGATGAGGTACAGGGATAGCTACCCTAAGGAATGAGGGAAGATAGACGGCTGGGGGTGTACAGATGATAAACCATTAGCTTCAGCTATTATCCAAAGAAGAGATTATGGCTATAAATAAATTCATCTAGGCCCTTAATACAATAGAAAGTAAGACCAATGAATGGATAAATTTGAAACTAGCTATTAGATAAAAAGAAGGTCTCAGGGTAAATTCTTATTTCAGTAGCAAAATTGCAGGTAACAAGATTGCAGGTGGGGGAGCAAGTTTGCATTTATTGGTGTGTGTGACTTAAATTGTTGACAATGTAAATTTTTAGAAACAATTCTCAGAAATCATTTGTTCATTCCCTGATTTCAGGCTACTAGGATTCTGACTATAAATATTAGGGTTTTCTACTTACTCATTTAAACTTCCTTTGAATCAGCACCATAGAGATAGTACAGTTGGCAGGATACTGTACGTGGCAGGCCTGGGTTTGATCTCTGGCACCCCATGTGGCCCCCTGAAGTCCTCCAGGAGTGACCCAGACAAAGCACTGAACACTGTTCAGTGTGGCATTCCCCACCAAAAAAAAATCTTTGACTACTAAAAGAATCATTCAAGAATATAAAAATGCATTTATCTTGAAGAACAAACATGGTAATGAAGGACATGCAAACACTATTTTATAGTGACTTTACATGCTGTGTGTTTCATAACAATGATACTGATAAATATATAATCAGTAATATGCTGTACTTTTTCAAATACTTAGCATGAATTAATTCATCTTTATCTCCCGAGTATGCAGTTATTATCACATGTTTATTTTAAAGGCAGGCAATAAGTTGAATGATAAAATAACAAGTTTGCCTACGTTTTCTCTCTTAGTTTAATTATATGAATTTAAACTCTTGCAAAAAAAAGATGAAGGGTCTAGAGGGAGAGTACAGCATGGGAGGTGCTTGCCTTGCATGTAGCCAAGTGGTTCTGTGGGATGGGATAGAGCAGCTTCAATCCCTAACAACCCTTATGTGCTGCTAGCAATGATGTCTGAATACAGTGCCAGGAGTAACTCCCGACTACCAAATGTGCTCTGTCTGTCTGTCTGTATCTCTATGTCTTTGTGTCTGTCTGTCTTTCTGTCTCTGTATCTCAGATACAAACTCGAGTGCGCATGCGCACACAGACACACGCACACACTCAAACCAAAAGGATTGTTGCAAAAAGTGAAAAAATCATGCAAAGGGCTGGATTTTATACTTCAAATGTGGAAGGCCCCCGTGTAGTCTAATACTGCAGCATCAATCCCGAAGCTCTACTCCCAGGAGCAATTTGAACAATAAACTGAGAATAGCCCTTGTGATCACCAGATGTGCCCCAAAAGATAAATAAATAAGTCTTTTAATTTGTGTCGCAATCAGCACAGCTTTGTGGTGAGTAGGTTTATACCGATGGTTCTTGGCTGGATTTTTGGGACAAAATTTTCCATAATTTGAACTCAGGGACTGACATGTGCCAGATATGTACATTACCACTAACTCCATAGTACTAGAATTATCTCCCTAGCCTACCTAAACTCCTTTTTTATTTCCACTATTCTGTTTTTCTTTATCACTTCTTGAGAACAGCTTTCCAATTCTAGTAAAAGCATTTTGAATCTTAATATTTGTTCATACTGCATATCTCAGCAGGAAGTATCATGGTCACCTTCTTCAAACAGGATTTTATAACATAATTAAGAATACAAGACAGAGAGAGTTTTGATCCGTTTTACCACATACAAAAAACAAAAAAAAAACAAAAGAAAAAGCAATCTTCTGATACATTATATCTTAAATACTATTAACTAGACTATTTATTCATGTGATTTCTGCCCCTGTATAATATAAATTCATTTCTATCTTTAGAAACCAGAAAAATGTGTGAAATTTGCTATATAATTAATTCTGATTTACTAGCTGAATTAAAGAATGGGAATCATTGAATTTTGATTATGAATATTACTAACATTATAAAAGTTTTATTAAAATTAGTGATAGAAATAGTAAGTTATAGAGAAATAAAATTCAATAAAACACTTGTCTCTTTTAAATGGATCAAATGGCTAAATAAATTATTCAAGCTAATAAAATTAAAGACACAGAAGGGAAAATAAAAATGTTGAGAAAGGAGATGTCTAATGCTTTATTATTGACTTTGAGGTAACAATGAGATATTTTGCAGAGTAATTTCTAACAAGATTTTAGAAAGGAACAGTTAAGTGATGAAGGGGTTGGAAAGGAAGATTTGCACATCGACAACATGCTGAGAAGGTTGTTGAGTGCATACAAACACCAGCAGAGACTGGTGAAAGCTGATATAGATCAATACCCAGGATAGAATTTTGCAGAAATCAACTATATCAGGGTTAAACAAAAAAAGTAGACAGCACATTTCTGGGATGTTTAATTTTATACTATGATCCAGATTCTTTCATTTTAGTTGAATTTATTTTCTCTATGTTAGAGCCTGTCTAATTACTATCCCATGCAGTATCCACAAATTTCATAGCAACCTTTTAAAATTTCTACATATACTGAGACTAAGGAAAAGACTATAACTTGTTGTGAAGGAGAATCTGAATAGTGTTACTGACTAATTAGTATCTCTGTGAATCCTTTCAGTCAGCACTACAGTTTTATATTGCTTTTGATAAGTATTTAAATATCTCCCTTGGAGGATTTCAGATTATAATTAGAAATGTAAGGTTTAGAGATATAGTTCTTTTTTTCCTTTAGAACTCTAAAATAATAACTCTTTCAAGGGTATATTGAGACATTTTCTATTAACCAGCCTCAATTTTTATGGACTTAAAGAGATGGCACAGACTAACAAGAGGCAATACTATAATCGATGGAAGATTATGTTCTTTTTCTTTTAGTAATTTACAAAATCAAAATTCAATGTCTCAGGGCTGGGGAGATAGCACAATGGGTAAGGTGTTTGACTTGCATGTGGCCAACCTAAGTTCGATTCCCAGCATTCCATATGGTCCGTGAGCACCACCAGGAGTGATTCCTGAGTATAGATCCAGGAGTAATCCCTGAACATTATATTGTATGTGTGCATTTTCACAAAATAATCATATATTGTCAAGACATAAAATGATTCTAGAAAATAAGAAGAAATATTTTCGGTATTTATTTTTGCAAATATTACTCAATATTTTTTAACTTTAATTATGCCTGGATTAAAATATATTTATTAATCTATCTATATTTCTGTGATCTCTAACTGTACACAGTTCTCAAACAACTAAAAACCTATGCTTAATCTCTAAGTACAAAGGCTTTACAAAGAAAGTTATAATTACAAAATACCATACAAAATTATAAAATATTTTTGTCATTATTGTTTTCTGCATTTTGTTTTTATTTATCTATTTGGTTTTTGAGACACATCTACCTGTATTCAGAGCCTACTCCTGCATCTGTTCTCCTGTGTGTCTCCCAATACAACACTTCTGATATCTAATATTGAAAATATTTCCTTACTTCAAGCAATTTTCTAAAACAACATCTGGATGTTATACAATTCAACTCAATTTAATTTGAGTCTGACATTTTATGCCTGCAGTTATGTCATATCCTACTAACTAATTAAGGTCTCAGTCCTGGATTTTGATCCCCCTGTATTTACATGCCAATTGCAACTACATTTAGTTACCTGTAAATCTCACCTATTGGCAATAAATATGAGGTTCTTTCAACACTTTCTTATAGTTATCTAAATTTGACAAAGCAGGTCACAGATTCAGTAATCAAAAAAAAAAAATCAAAAAAACACCCTGATTTATGCTTACTCTTTACTCCAAAATGTTTGTTACTTTGTATGCCTGAAACTCAACTATGGGTGACTTTGTAAATCATTTTGCCTTATTATTATTGTTTTTTATGTTATAGGAGCTAGAATATAGTATATAAGTTGTTTTCATTGCAAGTCACTGACCACGCTGCTTTGTAAATAACCAATAAACATATAAACCAGACTTTATAATCACACAGTTGTAAGAGCATATTTAAACTAAGATATTTTGACAATCTTGTTATATCATTTCTGAAATTCCTAATAGATTGGAGGGGAAAATATTTATTTGATAGTTTTCTGTATTATAATAAGTTTATTTAAAAAATATAAAAAAGAGGATAATAATGTAGCAACTATTATGTTGTATCTTTCTTTTATGTTGATATATGACATCTATTTTCTTCTGTTTCCTTTATTTTTAGTGGGATGGGAGTATCCCAAGCATCACTAAGAAGGCCCAGGGACCCATGAGTGATCCTGAAAATTTTTCAATATAAGTAAGAATCTGAGGATGTATTGCTTTTCAGGGTCTGCAGTATCAAGGATTATCTGGGTCATGTAGAGCATCTTCAGAGATTTTCAGGTCTACATCTTGTGATGCTCAGGAGACCAAATGATGTAGGATATATAAGCATGTCAAGAACTTGCTGAAATGATCCTAAACACTCTTTCTCCCATCTCCTAGCATGTATTATGTTTACTCTTTCTCCAAGTTGTACTTAAATATATATACATATATATATACATATATATGTGTGTATGTGTGCATGTGTGCATATTATTGATAAGTAACTGCCATCCATTAATTATTCATCCATTCACCTGTATAACTTGTCACTTATTATCCCGTTGATCTTTGATTTGCTCAAGCAGGCACCAGTAATGTCTCCATTTGTCCCTGTCGCATGCGAGTGTAGCCCAACGATATCTGCTCGCTTCAGGAACAGGAAGAGCCTCAAATTGTTCATTCAAGGTTTTGACGAAGAGGTCTGACCATCTCATTGGTGGGTGGCCTCGTGGTGTTCTTTCTCCATTCACTTAACAGATATATGAGATGTCAAACCTGTGGTAGAAACAATGGTAAAATTGTGAAAAAAAATGATACTAACAGCTGAGAAGCAAAAATAAAATATGCAAAGAATTGAATGCAAATTAACAACCACGCTAAATTTTGAAAAGAACCTAAGGCAATCACCTCAAAGAAGGAGAATATGTACAGTGCAGAAGTGACAGTGATAACTAGGAAAGAAAAAAAATAAGAAAATTTGCATGCCCTGACCCCACACCAGGCTGTCTTCACTGGGGCGACTTGGAGAGGGAGCAGATTGAGTTCTCTCGTGACTCAGCAGAATCCTGGCAGCCAAAAACCTCCAGAGCCCAACCACACAGCCATGCTCATGGCCACTCTCCACAGGCTCAGACAAGCCTCACCTCGGGGGAAATCTGCAGAAAAACCCAGGTATGCGGGACCTGTGACTGAAATCTCAAAGCTCACTTGGAACAGGACTGGGCCTCTTTTATCCAGATCTCCGGTTTTCCAGAAGCTTGTTAGTCACATCCACAAACTGTGTGTGACACCATATAATCTCATCAATGGCTGAGATCCAGAGACTATGAAATAAATTTTCCGAGAGTGACACAGAACATCCTGGGCTCAGGAACACAAATGCAGCCATGTGCAACCTCTTATACTCTAGCCCATTGAAGTACCAAAGGTAGCACACATTTGTTTGGGTTTAACATATCTGTTTGTAAGCTCTTATGCAAGGGTTTAAATGGCTCCAGGATGAAATACAGCAATCTTCACATACTTTCCTCTTATTGGTAGTCGTGTTGGTTCTTGAATATTATCTGCAATGAGCTATTGTGAACAACTTTATAAAAATAAAATATTTTTTTAAATAAAAGAAATGTTTTCTGATAATTCTGTTAAAATAAGTTATTGTGAGCCTGCTACAGGGGCAGTCTTAAGGGGTGTTTGTGATGGTGGAGAGTGGTGGAGGGATGATGACAGTGGTGTAGGGATTAGGGTTGGTATACAAAAATGCCTATAACAAATCATCATGAACAACTCTGTAGAACACTGTTAAAATGGGAAAATTAAAGGTAAATAATTTTAAAATATTAAAAAAAGAAAATTTTCAAAAAGTAAAATCCAATAAGCTAGGAAGAGAGAATTGAAAAAATATCCCAAGATAATATTAGCTATGAAAGATATAGGAGCTCCGTAGAGCACAGGAGCATAGTATAGACTAAAAGGCAAAAAAAAAAATCCATGTGATTATATGCATGGAGAAAAATAAAACTATTCTGAAAATTAGATTTCACTAGGTAGAAAGACATATGAGTATCAAGATAAGATTTAGGACCCTGGTTTGTATTATTAAAAGTATTATATATAAAACGACAATGTTTGTCTCTTCAACTATTTTTATACTTTATTCTGTCTGAGGAAAATTTACTTAAGAGGACTAGGAATGAGCATAGGGTAGTTATAGTGGTTTGGTTTTTTTGATTTTGTTGGAATAAATTCAAAGACTATAAAAAATATAAAATGTTAACCTCTTTGAATGCTAACAATAAATTGACCTGCACAGTTTCATATATAATTTAGAACAGTATATATTTGTCTTTCTGAACCTGAAAAGCATATAGTTTATTACTTAGAGCAAAATGTAGTAGTTAGAGCATTTGCTTTGTGCCAGCTCCCCAAACACCAAGCCCATATGGCAATATGATGAGAATCAGGTTTTACATTGTGTGTGCAATTAATTGATTGTAGGAAAAGGAAAGAAGACTAGGAAACTCAATGTTTATATGGGTCTATCGAACTTCTGAGCATCCTCTTTTCCAGAAAAATTTCAATAATAAGAAAATATCTTCCATGAAGACAAGGCAGGTGCAGATACATTTATTAAAATGGATATAAGAACATGTTTCTAGACAAAGAATAGTTCTTTATGAGTCAAAATTTTCAAGGATGTCTGTCTTTCAGAATATTTTTAATTTCTACATCCCCCTTCTATGCATTCTTGAGCAGCCTTTATTTCAAGGTTTACAAAGTATTTGAAAAACTGCCAGAAAATGAATAATTTCCCCATAAATGCATTAGATAAAGAATTATACATGAGGGGAAGCAAATTATAGTAACCTTAAATAAAGTAGGCCTCTAAGAAATTGTAACAGAGGTACCCATGAGATTTTCTACAAAGATCTAATACAGATTTTGGGCATATTCACAAAATAATTGCTCAGTGCCAGAGAAAAAAAATAAAACAATAAAATGATTAAAGTAGATCATTTTTAAACTGTTTTTTTTATTTTAAATTATTACATGATGAACATCTCAAAACAAAGGGACAAAACAACTTATGTCTACGGAATTTTCTAAATGGAACTTCAAGAGCTATAAGGTTTGTCACTGATCTAAGAATTGTGTTTCCTTATTTCATATTTCTAACATCTTTTCACAAGGTCTCTCATTATTTAGCATCTTTACCATGGATTTAATATTCTACAGTGAGGTCATCTCAATAAGGGGAGGGGTCTAATATGGGGGTCCCTTCTATCCGAAATTTCTCCGGAAGATGAATAAATAGCAAAGACTGTGTGGTCGTTTTTATCTTCTACATAATTTTTTGAATAATAAATTCTGTGAAGTGTGATAACATATTAATATGTTAAACATATTAAACATTAAACATATTAACATATTAAACCCTAATAAATTAAGTGGCATAATAGTGGAGTCAATATTTTATTGTTCTGTAAGTCAAAATTCTGTAAAATTTAATCAGTACTATGTCTAATATCTGACAATGTAAAAATCAAGGAATGAGTTTCATGCCTGCCTTGCTGCTATAAAAGATCTAATTTCTAGCTTCTTCAGCATTTTGGGAGCTTATATTCCCTGTTATATCTTGAAGTTATTGAGATATCATCTCACATTGTCAGAATGATTATTATTCATTAGATTGTAAACAAATTATTATTATAAATAAGTTACTATCCATTAGATTGCAAATAAATATTGGAGAATCTATGCTGAGACAGGAACCGTAATACATGGTTAAGTGGGAATAAAACTTTGTGTAAGAATTATGGAAAACAACATGGAGACATCTCTAAAATGAAAATAAAAATACAACAAAAGGCTAATATTTAAAATTATAAGACATCTCAGTACTTTCCTAAAATACATATAAACACCAATTTGAAGATATATGTTTATTGCAGCATTCATTCATATCCAGGAGCTAAAAAATCTATAGTATTCATCAACCAATAAATGGATATAGAAAATACAGCACATATATTAGTGGAATACTACTCTGCGATAAAATAAAATCTGAAATACAGCTATTCTTCACATCATGGATTAACCAAGTGGGTTTGGGCTGAATAAAATCAAAGTAGGAAGAAAAGTACTGTATGATTTTATTTACAGGTGATATCTAAATAAAAGAAATGAGTGAACTTAATAAAGCAAAAGAAACTGGTTTGGGACCTGTAACACTACTAGTTGTCATAATGGAAGAACTGAGTGGTTAACTTCAGTAAAAGAGAATTACATGGCAAATGACAGAATAGAAATAGTAGTGGAGAGCTTAATGTTGTCCACACACAAGATGATTTTTGTTGATGTATGATGTTATAAAGTAATGTACATTAATTGGAAAAGAAGAAAACTAGCTAAACAAACAAAAACTGAGGATATAGAGAATTAGGCCAGGATCTAATTAGATTTTAACTAATGTATTCATTTGAAAAATTTGGAGAAACATAGATACCTACAGAACACAAAGAGCTGAAAGCAAAACAAATTTATTAAAGATAACACCAAGCATTTCCATCACCCAAATAGTCTAGATGAAAGGATTATTCCTTTGAACATTCAGAGGAAGGAAAGACATATTAAACCTTTGACTTAGGTTGTTTATATCCCAAAGTTATAAGACAACATGTTTTTATCACTGAGTCACTTAATTTATAATAATGTGTTATATAATAGCTATGGAAAACTATAGTTATCACAAATACATGTATAATGGTCATCTTGCAATTTTATGCAATAAAGTGAAAAAAATTATACCCTGAATTGAAAGTCATGAAACTAAAATTCTGTACCCTGGATTGGGTCTCGTGCACAGTGGGTAGGGCGTTTGCCTTGCATGAAGCCAACCCGGATTCGATTCCTCGGCTCCTCTCAGAGAGCCTGGCAAGCTACTGAGAGTATCTCACCCGCATGGCCAAGCCTGGCAAGCTACCCATGGCGTATTCTATATGCAAAAAACAGGAATAGCAAGTCTCACAATGGAGACATTATTGGTGCCCGCTCGAGCAATTGATGAACAATGGTACAACAGTGCTACAGTGCTACCTTGAATTGAAAATCCTAGAGCCAAGGATATCACATTATTTCCTCTCTACCACCTTCCATATGTATCTGAAAAGTGAGATATCAACTCTTCTTCCCAAGATTCCCAAAGTTATTGAAGCAGTAATTCAAAGCCCTAGATTTTATCCTAATCCTATCCATTTAGACCTCTCAAGGATCAACTAAATATTATAAACTCTCCAGACCCTACATTCAACTAAGATAGCGTTTCCAAATCGGTATATACCACCCCTTAGAATAGTAAGGGTGGAGGGTGTAGTATCCTCAGATACAATTGTAAATCACTTTCTCTCTTTTGGCTTAAGAAAGGTGTGTGGGCTGGAGTGGGTATGCTGATTCATTGTTCACTTGTTTTTTTCCTGAAAAGAAGGGGTAGGCCAAATAAGTGTAGGGATTTCTGATTCCAGCAAAATAAATTATATGAAGATAAAGTTTCAGTCTCAATTATAGTATTGTAAACTACTGAAACAAGTATATATCCCCCAAATTCACAACATCAATGAGACAAGCACAATTATAGATATACAAGCTCAAAAGTAGAGGGACATGAGATGAAAAGGAGTAATCATTCCCAAGCCATTAAAAAACCCAGCTAGGCAAACCCCTTTAATTTTTCCAGAGAATACCAACTCTCGTTCCAATTTCTTGCTTATTCAGAAGTCAGTATTCTGAGTTTCTGAGTCTTCCATCTGTGATGAAAGTTAGTACATGTTTAGAGGTGAGTCATTTTATCATACTGCTTTCTGTAAGTAGAAGTTTGGGAGTCATTTTATCACACTGTTTTCTATAAGTAGAAGTATGGGAGAGCCAGAAACCTTCCTTAGCATGCATGCTTTTTGGTCATTTTTCTTTCAGTATAAGCTGGAAGTTCATGCTAATGTGAAATTCTACCCCAAATTGAGAGGCTGGTATAGCTTTAAAAGGAGCCACCCCATTAGAAAACAACTTTTTTCAAAGACTTTCTAAAATCACACATCTACTTATGAAATTTGCAAAGATGGCTATGGAACAATTTCTGCAAAATGCTTAGAAAGCCTCTGATTTGATTGAGGAATCTGTGAGTCATACCTTTAATATCCATGAGAGCTATTCTGTGTGAGTGAGTGCTCTTATATATTGATCTTTCTAATGTGGTGAAAAGAGGAAAAAAATGAAACACTATATAGGCACACCCTCAGAATTTTTTCTATGTCACTTTCAAATGGAATCTCTCCATTTTAGTTCCTTTGTATAATTTGGTTAGACAGAATTTCCCAAATCACTGGATTTGTGCTCATTTTTTTTCCTGTTAGTTATTTTAATGGACCTCTCTTTCCCCTGTTTTATCAGCAGCAGTCTCCTCAACAAAATGAACATTTTCTTACTTAAATATGTATATGCATCGCTGACAACCTATACTTTCTGTATAACTCCAACATGCAATTTTGCAAGCATTCTATAAAACTATACATAAATCCACTTCCAGTAACGATTTCCTTATTTTCTACAGAGCTGTCATGAAGGGCACTTTAGCAAACATAATTCTTCTTAATATGTATGTGTTCAAGTCACTCTGGACTTTGATTACAAGGCTTATCAAAATTTGACCAGTTTTTTCCCACTACCCACTTTAAATCCACTTCCATATGTTGGGGATTAGTTCCAGTAACAATATTCTGAAATGATGTACTGGAAACTTTTCACATGAAGACTTTTTTATCCTACAGAGCAAGCACTGCACTGATGATTTCTTAAGGGGCAATGAACAAGGAGATTGTGACATTTTAAATCTAGTACTTTGCTTTAAAATCAGTATTTACATATTGATTTTGCATATGATTTTGCATGCTATTTTACATATTTATGTAAAGAATGTAAATTTGTAAAGGCTAAGAAAACCATTTTGTTTGTTTTGTTCTACATGCTGTGATGGTCAGGACTTCTGGTTCTGTTCTCAGGGATGACCACTGGTATGCTCAGAGGACCAAAGTAGTGCCCAATGTCACACCCAGGTCAGGCACTTTCGGGCTAGTGTCTCACTTTGCTGTATTACCTCCTCACCCCTGAAAACAATTTCACTGTCACTGTCATCCCCTTGCTCATCGATTTGCTCAAACAGGCACCAGTAACATCTCCGTTGTGAGACTTATTGTTATTGTTTTTGGCATATCCAATACACCATGGGTAGATTGCCAGGCTCTGCCGTACAGGCGCGATACTCTCGGTAGCTTGCCAGGCTCTCCGAGAGGGACTGAGGAACCCGAAAACAAATTTAAACTAATTTTTAAGTCTAGTTATGATTTTTAATTATTTAAATTAAGTAACATTTTGAGATATGTTCTTTAATAAAAGTTAATCTTTTCAATATCACACCCATACCTCCACCAGTGCACATTCCCCATCACCAGTCTCCCAGGTATACCCCCATTTTCCCACCCTCCCCCTGCCTCCATGGCAGAAAATATCCCCCATAGTCTCTCTCTACTTTTGGGCATTATGGCTTGCAAAACAGACACTGAGAGGTCATCATGTTTGTACAGTTACCTACTTTCAGCATGCATCTCCCATCCTAACTGGTTCCCAACTGGTCCCATCCCAACTGTGGGGAAAAGGGAATGCTCTTTCACTGTTGGTAGGAATGCCATTTGGTCCAGTTTTTCTGGAAAACAATATGGACATTCCTTCAAAAACTAGAAATTGAGCTTCCATATGACCCCACAATATTTTGTCTGAGAATATATCCTGAGGATGCAAAAAAGCACAGTTGAAGTGACATCTGTACCTATATGTTCATTGCAGCACTGTTCACAAAAGCCAAAATCTGGAAACAACCCAAATGCCCTAGAACAGATGACTAGTTAAAGAAA
Organism: Sorex araneus; assembly: GCF_027595985.1. Classification (NCBI taxonomy): domain Eukaryota; kingdom Metazoa; phylum Chordata; class Mammalia; order Eulipotyphla; family Soricidae; genus Sorex; species Sorex araneus. Next base: position 340,634,599 of record NC_073303.1, on the reverse strand, counting down.
CCTTGGTACGTCTACACAATGGAATACAATGCAGCTGTTAGGAGAGATGAAGTCATGAAATTTGTTTATAAATGAATAGACATGGAGAGTATCATGCTAAGTGAAATGAGTCAGAAAGAGAGGGTAAGATATAGAAGGACTGCACTCATTTGTGGAGTATAGAATAGCATCATATGAGGCTGACACCCTAGGGCCTTAGATACATGGGCCAGGAGGATCGTCCCATAGCTGGAAGACTGCTTCACGAGCAAAGGGGAGAAGGAGATGGTATAGGGAAGGGGTCACTAAAAAAACCACATATATTTTAACCTTCTAATTTTAGGCTGTTCTTTACCCCCATCAATATGTAACATGTACAATGTTCCAACACCACACTCTCAACTAGACTCTGCCTATCCCTGTACCTCACCCCTTCCTTCACTATGGTTCAGGTGTTCTGTGACTTTGACTTTTATTTTATTTTTGTAAAATAGATTGTATTTAATACATTTACTAAATACCTCCGTTCAGCAGTTCAGTTCTCAGACCTCATTGTCTCTGTCCATTAGTTATTCCCTTCCTATCTTTTGTTAGATTCTACTTAAGTGAGAAGCCTATTCTGAATCTCTTCCTCTCCTTCTGAACTTGATTCACTCCGTCTGATACCGTATTTTTATAGGGACTATACTGAATCAGTACAGTGCTTTGAATAGGATAGTTATTTTCACTATATTAATCTTTCCAACCCATGAACAGGGGATGATTTTCTATTTCCTTATGCTTCTTTAATTTCTTTTAGCAGCAATCTTTAGTTTTCTTTCCATAAGCCGTTTGCATCTTTTGTCAAACTGACCTTCATTTTTACGTACTAAAGAAAAGAGCTTATGTAGATTATATTTAAGCCATTTACTTAAAATTTGTGACTTTTATATTTTTCTCATAGCTTTGCTCTTCCTCATTAAAATTCAGCACCAGATATTTGAAAATAATGTAGTAAATCAAATTAATTACTTATAATTTGTCTCAAAATAAGAAAACTAAGAAAAATAAGTAATAAAGATTTGGCAGATATTGTCTAGTAAAGAATAGATGAAAGAAAAACATAAAGAAAGTGATATTATTAACCTCAACTGCTTTTAGTAAGAAGAAAAATCCCAATTTTTATTCTACTGATAGTTCAGTGGCATTTTATGCACTGGAATAAAAAGTGAATTTAGGAATACACGTCTGAAATCAAGCATTTATGAAAATGCATAACATAATTCAAAACTCAAAGATAAGATCCTTGATTCTCTAGCAGTGAGTCTTCAGAAAGTTACTTCTGTTCTGGGAGATTTAAAAACTTTTAGCATATTTTCTGAATGCTGAGTCAGCTAAGTCAGGTGTATTCTTCTATCTCAAGATTTGTAAATTTTAAGTATTAAAAATAGAATTAAATTTGTTTTCTTGTCAAGTTTGGAAATAAATTTTCATAAAATACTTTATATAATTACATAAAAATAAGTTAATTTAAAACTTAAATATGCAAGTCTTAGAAAAACTAGAAGAAATGTAGCTATTTGTCAACAGTCTCATGGAAATGCCAAAATAAATCACAATAAATAATTTCTAATAGAAATGGGAAAATATGTCAAACATATACTCAACTAATTATATTCTACAAATATATATATCTTTATAGAACAAATATTTGTAAACAATATATATGTATATATATGCATATATATGTAGCCTATCTGGGTTTGATTCCTCCATCCCTCTTTGAGAGCCTGGCAAGCTACCTGTGGTGTATACGATATGCTAAAAACAGTAACAATTCTCACAATGGAGACATTACTGGTGCCCACTCGAGCAAAATTGATGAACAATGGGAGGACAGTGACAGTGATATGCATATATATCACTCTATTACTGTATCACTGCCATCCCATTATTCATTGATTTACTCCAGTGGGTGCCAGAAACATCTCCATTAGCCCCAGCCCTGAGATTTTAGCAGACTCTCCTTACTTGTTTTTCCCAACAAATAGAGGCTCTTTTCAGGGTTAGGGGAATAAGACCTGTTATTGTTACTGTATTTGGCATATTGAATATGCCACGGGGTGCTTGCCAGTCTCTTTCGTGCGGGCGAGATACTCTCGGTAGCTTGCCAGGCTCTCTGAGAGGCATATAATTATATTTCCCTTTATGCTGATATATCACGTGGTGACAAAGCAGCTATGCGGTCTAGAAATATGTTCACTCACTCTTGTGTGAGGCTCGGCCGAAGAGTGTGGAAAGCAGCCTGGAGCGTGATGGCAGTGGGGTAGTGGAGGTCAACTGCCAGGGTTGGGTCCCTTGGGGCGGGGAGGGCTCTCACCTGCCCCCCTTCTGGGGCACTCCTGGTGCGGAGTCCAGTGGCATGATTATGGAGGCTTCATTTTATGCGCTCTTCAGGGAGAAATGTATATTAAAAATATTAATAGGTTATGATGTGAGTGGTACTGGTATGTTGTTATACAGTCTTTTAAAATATACCATTGTGATAGTATTTAGCATTACTTAAATTGGTGACTGGAGAAATAATACAGGAATTTAAGTACTTAACTTGCATGTATTCAATACTATTTTGATCCATGAAACTTTATATGCTTCCCAGAGCACTGCTAGGAGTCATCCCTAGACACAGAATAAGGAATATACCCTGAACACAGCTAGATATAGGCCAAACACCTACTGCCAAAATTACATAACTTAGAGAGCCCAAGAAATGGTGTAGTAAGGTAATTGCCTTATATGTGGTTGACACAGTTTTGACTCCGGATACCTTATATGGTCACCTGATTCTGCCAGGAGAGATTCTTTTTTTTTTTTTTTGGTTTTTAGGTCACATCTGGCAATGCACAGGGGTTACTCCTGGCTCTGCACTCAGGAATTACTCCTGGCGGTGCTCAGGGGACCATATGGGATGCTGGGATGCTGGGATTTGAACCCTGGTCGGCCACGTGCAAGGCAAATGCCCTACCTGCTATGTTATCACTCCAGCCCCTGCCAGGAGTGATTCTTGTGACAGAGTCAGGAGTAAGCCCTGTGCACCATTGGGTATGACCCTATCCCCCCCCCACACATATATAAAATTTAAATTATAAATAAGACTTATGTATAGATATATATTTCTTAATATACATTAAATATATTAATACCCCATACTAGTATACACAAATGTATTCTGTATGCTTACGTCTTCAAAATAAGAATATTTTACAGATAGAAATATTTGAGTATGGAGGCCGTGATAAGTGATAGCATAGTGATAGCACAGTTGCACAATGGGGAGGGTGTTTGCCTTGCACGTGGCTGACCTGGGTTTGACTACTGCATCCCATATAGTTCCTTAGTGCAGAGCCAGGAGCAACCCTTGAGCACTGCCTGGTATAACCTAAACAGTTTAAAAAAAAAAAGAAAAGAAATATTTGAGTATGGCATCTTTATAACCCAATGACTTTCTTTAGATTATATATACTGTTGCATATAGTTAAATCTTAATATGTCTTTGAAAGTTTCTTGGAATTGCTTTAGTGTATGGTCATCTTACATTATTTATTCATAACTTATAATAATAAATTATTGTTTAATTTCATTTTCTTATGTTATCTATATATATGATCAAACCAGGGTGGAGCATGTGCATGAAAGAAACTTTACCCACTATACTTTCTCCCCAGTCTGGCAATGGGTTTCCAACAAATTATCATCTCTAGAAACACAGGGGACCAGAAAATGGAATATATTTTCAGTGATCAGAAATCTTATATGTATGTGACTCTTGAGTTTAAAGTATTGAGCAGTGATATGAAGTTATTTCTTAAAAATAACTCCAACACTAGGAGCATGGAATAATGTGAGGAAAGCAGATGTCATAGTTATTTTATTTTCACTGTTCCCTGTTATCACTGTTATCCCATTGCTCATCAATTTGCTCGAGTGGGCACCAGTAACGCCTGCAATGTGAGACTTGTTGTCACTGGTTTTGGCATACAGAATACTCCACGGGGAGTTTGCCAGGCTCTGCCGTGCGGGCGGGATACTCTTGGTAGTTTGCCAGGCTCTCCGAGAGGGGTGGAGAAATCGAACACGGGTCGGCCGCTGGAGCGATATTTTATTTTATTTTTTTAAAATTTGTACTCTATAGTCCTGAAATAATTCTGATATATAAATAAATGTGCAATTTAATATGTGACTTTGTTATTCTAAGATAAGTGGATAGTTTCCAAATTAAATAAATGACTAGAGTTCCAGAGACAAATTTTTATGAACTGAAAAGCCTCGTAATTTAGAAAATAAAAAATATAAATTCAGTCATACACAATTTTTTTAAAGAAAATTTGAAAAATATCTATAGTCTCTTTTGCAAAGGATTGCTCTTTTGGTCAATAGACTGAAAAATACTTTCTCAGAATAAAGATTGGAAATCATTTCAAAATTATGTAGAAAGGTAGATCAAAAACCAGAAAAATAAATAATGCATCAAAACAACTAGATGAAGGAAGATAGTTTCTTTAAGTGTTACCGATACTTTATGTTCACAGTTTGTTAAGTAATGGCAAATAATCTAGGTTATATGAGTTCAATGAGTGAACAACACAAGATCACTTATAAATTAATTGCCTATCAGAAAAATATTTATCATTAGAGGGCGTTTTATTGCTCATTTCACTTAGATGTTAAGATACCTAGTTTTTTGATAATTTTGGGATTCATATACTTGAGAAACTCTCAATCATGAACTTATGTGGAATAGTTTGACAGCATTTACCTTTTAAATGAATGTCAGGCATAACTCTTAGTTACCTAACGAGATATCATTTCACCTTTAAATAATGATTATTTCACTTTTCTCTATTATTACTAGCCCCTAAGAAACATTATAAAGGTTTTTGGAAGAATGATGACAAAATAATCACGATCACGATATCCCGTTAATCACCGATTTCTCGGGCAGGCTCAGTAACATCTCATTTAGTCCTTTCCCTGAGATCTTAGAAGTCTATCTTGACTCGGCCCTCCTAACGATGTTGCACTGGGGGCTCTTCAGGGTCAGGGGAATGAGATCCAGCTTATTACTGGATTTAGCATATAAATACACCATGGGAAGCTTGCAAGGGTGTCCCATGTGGGCAGGAAATTGGCCAGCTAAACTACTTTTATCTCTTCACAGCAGGAAATCTCAGAGGATTGCCAGTTCCTCCCAGAGGGAGAAGTAGGCAAAATATAACGCTTCTGAGAGCTTGCTTGTAAGTCTCTCTCTAGATGTTGGCTGTTGATGGGATTACAGGCACTTGGATTCCTCTGCCAGTACCTTCATGCATGAGGCCTGTCCGAACGTGTGGAGAGGGGCCTCCAGCATGGCTGTAGCTAGGTTCTAGTGGTCTTGTGCTGCAGCGAGCTCTGCTCGGGGTGGAGAGGGAAGCTGGAGCCCATCCCCTCCGAGGGGCCCCGGGGAAGACAGCCAGGCGTGCGAGCAAGAGACTCTCTGCATCACTCCCTTCTGAGAGCTTGCTTTTAAGTCTCTGGAGAGTCTCTCTTGTTAGGAGTTCCCTACTAGAATCAGACCTGCTGTGAAGAGATATGAAGTTGCGTGGCCGCTATTGCGGTTTTGGATTTCTGTATTTTGGCAACTAAGTCCAGGGAAATATTTTCCAGAAATTGGATTATTGCAAGCTTGTACCTCTCATTAGTGGTCCTCATAATATGGCAGTCGCCCTATTAACCATCCCCCCCACCACCCGGCAAGGAAAAGGCAAGAGAGAAAAACCTTTCCCCTCCTGGGCAGGCATAAGCCGAGGCTTAGTTCTGTCTGGAGACATTCTGCAAGGAGCTGCTGGTACCAAAAGTAGTTTAGCTGGCCTCTGGAATCATGTTCGTGCAGCTGTGGGGAGGCCGCACACGTGCACGTGTGGCCCCCGGGATCACATCTCAGCGGAGTTCAGCCTCTAACTTCTGAATCCTTATCAATGAGGAAACCCTGACAACATTGAGAAAATCAAGCTGCATCTGTAAGTGACTGTTATAAAAGTATAAGGAAGATAAAAATCATTGCCTTGACTATAATGTGGGTTTGATAATGTTTTTTTAGAATCTCTAAGGTTATCTTTTATAAAAGTTATTACTATGAATGTTTAAATACATGGTGGTCAAACATACTAAATGCCCACTTGAGCACTTTAGTGCTTCAGCAGAGTTAATGAACTAATACTTAAGATTTCTAAGATTCCATTGTTTCTCTTATGGATCTGAGATAATGACAGCCTATTTTTCATAGAACCGCTATGAGAATCTAGTGAGATACCTGATAAAAAATATTTGCTGTTTCATAGGGGTTTCAATGTAATATTAACTTTAATAGCATAAGTAACTTGGAAATTCTAAATTGTGTGGATAAACCACTTTTGAAGAACATCATTTTTTTCTCATTCATAACATTTTTAAGATTATGAAGAAAACTATAAATGCAGGATTTGGGTTAACATCATATTTAAGTACCAACTGGAAATAGGCCAATATGATGTCAATGCTAAGGACTGTGAAGGGTTTTGTTTTGTAAGTCGCCACCAAACTCTTTCCCAAAGTGGTGGCACTATTTTTCACTTATAATACTTTTAGGGTTCTGAGAAAAACTTCATGTTTATGTAGATTCAGTTTCAAGGAAATCTTCTGTTTCCTCATAAATAAGCTAGACCACTTCATAGGTACACCTGACCAGTTACTTTTTTTTAACAAGAGTACATAGATTGAATATGATTGTTGAAAAAGTCAATGGCATAATATCCTTGATAATATTAAACAATAATGCTTATTTATTTTTATTCTTCTCATAACTATCTAACACATCTTGAAAATAGTGACAAATATTACATTTGAACACGATCTAAAAGAAAATGTGTTTATATCCTTTGTGTTTGGAGGTTGAAATACAAATATTAAAATGGTGTTTGGGGCTCAGGAAGTCATTATTTGGTGACTGCAGGCAAAGATTCTACAATACCATAGAGTCTGCTACTTTCCTGAAGGACACACTGTACTTCATGTGACTTGCAATTCTCAGCTCACCACATAGTAAGCAGTATCCACTATAACTTCTTTGTTTCCAGTACAATAGATTTAATTGCAGAGATGCATGCCACATTATGTTATAATCTGGTCATCTTACCAAGTTCTCTATATTTTGTAAGATGGAGAGCAAAGGAGCACAGGAAATTAGTTTGTGTGGTATGCCAAACATTGGGCTTATGGCCTAGAATTATGTATTTTGCCATTCTTAATGGGTTCTGTAATTAACGTATGAGTGGTCTGTTTCTGCTAATAGTTCTTTATTTCTTTGTTTTTTTCTGATCAGATAGTATATTGTAAAAAAATAATCCCTGACTTGAGCTATTTTACTTTTTCTTCTTTTAAATATGAATGATAATCACTGTATCACTGTATCACTGTCATCCCATTCATCGATTTGCTCGAGTGGGCACCAGTAACGTCTCCATTCATCCCTGTCTCGTGCTAATGTAGCCCAATGCCATATTAGGAGCTCTTTTAGGGTCAAGGGAATGAGGACCATCATTGTTATTGTTTTTGGCATATCGAGTATGCCAAGGGTAGCTTTCCAGTATCTGCGTGTGGGTGGGATTCTCTCGGTAGCTTGCTGGGCTCTCCAAGAGGGATGGAGGAAATACTGCCACAAATAATAATACTATGATACTAATAATATTCTTGATAATAGTTTATCCAGAGTAAAGCTTCATATTTAATGAAAATATATAAACTTAATTTTTGTTTGCTTGTTTGTGGGCCTCACATGGTGGTTCTCAGAGCTTACTTCGGGTTCTGCACTCAGAGATCACTCCTGGAGGAAATTTGTGAGCCTAATTTTTGTTTTATTTTTTAATCATTAGTTGGTTATGGTACAGAAGTAGCTTCTTTGAGCTTGTTTATTCATCTGTGAAATTAAGATATGTGGATAAATAACAATTTAGGTGGACATATTTTATAAACCACATAAATTCTATTTTAATATAAATGTAATGTAGATTTACTTAAAAATGAGGTCTTTAATTTTCAGTGGTTTTACATCTATATTTCTACTTGCACAAAATCATTGTGCTTTGCAAATGTTAAGCAGAAATGATTATAGACTTTATTTTATCTTCAGGTTTTAGTATTTTAAATGATCATTTTTATTCTCAGCATTTCTAAGAAACAATTTTATGGTTAATCTCTACTTATTTTCTCAATTTTGTATTAAGTTGTGCTTAGATACTTTATATATTGGCTATATTTTATTTACATGAGTGTCAATGTGCTATTTATACATTATTTTGTAAAACGGAAATGAATTGCAGAATCACTTATAGAAATGTATTAAAGTCAATTAAATGAGACCCAGAGAATTTACATGGTTTGGGCAAGGTCACTCAACTAATCTCACAATTCTTCCCATATTCACTGACGTGGAGTATGTATTTTTCATGAGATCATTGCTTCAGATAATGAAGCATAGTTACAAAATGGTGTCAAATATTTGACAGTTTCATAGTGCCTTAAAGATAGTTTAGTGCTCCTCATCATTTACATTTCAGGACTTCTAGTACCTCAAATGAAATGTGTCAATGTATTCATTTTGCGGGGGCAGAAGAAGGGAACCCAGAACTTTTTAGGTATCAAACACAAGGAACTTCTTTGTTATTTCTTAGCTTTCATGTTCCCTTCCCAGTGCATACTTAATAAACTTCTTTCAATGACTAGATATATGAAGACAAACTTTTAAAATAAATCACATCATTTCATTTTGACTTTTCAAAATTGAGAGCTAGCAAAATATTCAAGATCCTTATATTTTATTTTTACCGTTAGAAATTTCTCATTTTCAGTAATATTCTTGTAAATTGCATACCCCTCGATAGGAAAAGTAAGCACATATTTCTCATCCTATTTTATAGCATTTTCTATTTATAGAAACTTTATTGCTATGCATATTAATTGCATTTATTTTCTATGTTTAATATTCTTTTTTAATGACATAAAAGCTTACGGCACAGCAATATATTAGGAGATGTGACTTCAGCTTTATTCCTTAGTATGAAGTAAAACTTCTCCAATATAATCGATACACTTTAAATTCTTCAATTGACTGCTGATATTTTAATAATTTCATCTGAACAGAGGACTCCAACATCAATATATGAATCCTGGTCTCATTACTAAACTATTAATTCCTTTATCACAGTGAACTGACAAACAGTGTATATTGAATTTAATAGTCTATCACCAATTTCAACATTTCTATAACTTCCCAAAATATTTAATATTCATTCTTCAATATATTATTACAAATGTCAATCATATTGTTCCAATAAGATTGTCTTAGACTGTGGGATTGTTTTTCTTTTTTTTTTGTGGGGTTGTTTTTCTTTTTTTGTCTTTTATAATCTGTCATTAAGTTTTTCATTCATTCTTACTCATTCATCTATTTACTCTTTAAACACTAGTATTTGAGAGACTACTGCATGCCAGCTTGAGCAGCACATGCAAAGGCCATGTTACAAAGCTATGCTTGCTTTATAAGACTTGAAATAAGTCAAGGATGATAGAACACAGAATAAAAGAAGGAAACTCCTGTGACAGAAGGATTGATTGGCAGGCCAAAGCCTGGTGTTGCAGAGAATTAAAATACATGTTAAAAATGCTGAAAGGATACAGAAATGGCTTCATTATAATAGGAAAAATACAAAGACTGCAAGGTACTTTACATAAGAATTTTAGTACTCTGGGGCTGGAGCATAGCACAGCAGGTAGGGCGGCGGTTGCCTTGCAAGCAACCTACCAAGGCTCATATGGTTCCCCCCCCCCAGCACCACCAGGGGTAATTCCGGAATGCATGAGCCAGGAGTAACCCCTGTGCATTGCTGGGTGTGACCCAAAAAGGAAAAGAAAATGTCCCTGTGACAGCATGGCAACCTCCACCATTCAGAACCTACTGGACAGAGAGGTAGGAGTTTGCAGTGATGGGATGCGATGCATGGGGAATCTCACAATGTGGGAGGCAGATCCGGCCCTACCTCCTGCCCAAATGCAACCCCAAGTGGTTGCCCATGAACACCTCCTCTGCTCCTGAAGAGCCATAATCCCAGCGCCACAGAAACCAATCTCAGAATGCAGCAGCTGCTAGCAGAAATACCTCTGGACTTAATACCAGAATTCCAAATCTGGGCAGCTGATTTCGAGACAGTGCAACATCATATGCTCTTTGTTACCAACAATAAAAAACATACAATCTAATGATGCCATTCGGACAGGTCTGACTGTGGGAGGAAAAACTTAAAATAATGATAGTGAGTTTTCTGTCGAAAATTAAATGTAATCAAAGTAAGGAAAGGGTAAAGTGAAAATCATCTACCACACAGGCAGAGGGGGAGTGGTCGGGGGGGTATGCTTGGGTTTTTGGTGGTGGAACATGAGCACTGGTGAAGGGATGGGTGTTTGAGCATAGTATGACTAAGACTTGATTCTAAAAGCCCTGTAACTGCTCTCATAGTGACTCAATTAAAAAGTAAATTAGTTCACAGTCTGCATACATGGTTGCAAGCACTCCCTGGAACCCCAAGTCATAAAGCTGGCTCTGGCTCCTGCTCGTTCCATATCCACTCGACTGTGCAAAGGTATGGCCACCCGGGTCGAATATCGGCCGGAGCCAGCTCGGAGCTGGCTCCAGCCCCAGCCCGAGACTGCCCAGGTGTCCCGCTGTTTCAAGTTCAAAGGGACATGATTCAACTTCCAACTTAAATCTCCCTGGACTTAATTACTATAATACAGAAATTGTAAACTGTGCGGCTGCTACTGCGGCCGCGTGACTTTTTATCTCTTCATTCTCATCAGTGGAAAACTTATTATCAAATATTTCCTTGTCAATAGAGCTGTATTCTTGGGGGATAAATTCCAAAAAATTAGTGAGTCTGTGTTGAAACTCCAACAACAATAGTGAGTTTTGTGTTGAAATATGGAATGTAATCAAGGTAAAGAGAAAAGGAAGTGAAATTATCAGTCATGCGGCGGGGGGTTGGGCGGTGAGGGGTGCGATGTATACTGGGTTTTTTGTTTTGTTTTGTTTTGTTTTTGTTTTTATTGGTGGTGGAATATGGACACTGGTGAAGGGATGGGTGTTTGAGCATTGTATAACTGAGACATAAGCCTGAGAACTTTGTAACTTTCCACATGGTGATTCAATAAAATAAATTTTTTAAAAAAGTAAATTAGCTTTTCTGCTGCTGCACAAGCATGCTCCCGGAGGCAACTGAACTACTTTGGACACGAGCAGCTCGAAGAAATGCCTCCCGACTGTGATTGGAGCCACTGGCCCATGCGGCGCCAGCGGGGCAGGGTTTTTCCTCTCTCAACCCTTCCTTACTGGGCACAGCGTGGTGATTGCCGGTTTTTAGAACACAGAATGCAGGTACCAGCGGGACGCCCGGGAGATCCCAGGGGGCAGGATTGCCGGAACCCGCCTTTTGCTGATATTTAAGCACAGCGCCACGCAGGTACAGCCCATGCTGCGCCAGTGGGGCAGGGTTTCTCTCTCCAGGCTTCTCCGTCATATGAGCACCTCAAAAGAGAAGTAAAAGCTCGCAGTGAAGCAATTACTGGCAGAATTTTCCCTGGAATTTATACAGAAATCCAAAACCTAATATCTCTTAATTGTCAGCAATGTGAAACGGTTCCTTTTTAGCAGGTCTGACTGTGGGGGGAAACTCCAAACAAAAATACTGAGTTTTTTTTGTTGTTGTTGTTGAAATATTGAAGGTAATCAAACTAACAGCCATTTCTCTAGACTGTGAACTAAGCCATAGTCCCACGCCGGCCAAGGACAGGAAATATCCTTTTTTCTCGTCGGGTGGCATGGCATTAGTCATAGTATGAGGACTATTTATTAAGCAGGCATGAACTTGGTGGCGCGGGAAGGAGGGGAAAAAATTCTATGTACTTGAAACAGCGGGATTTCATATCTCTCCATTCTCAACAATGGAAAACTAATTATAAAATGCTTCCTTAGCAATAGGGCTGTCTTTTTTGGGGGGAAAACTCCAACAATAGTGAGTTTTGTGTTGAAATATGAAATATAATCAAGGTAAAGAGAAAATGAAGTGAAATTTATCAATTATGCAGACGGGGATGGGGGTGGGGGGGGCGGGGGTTGGGAGGTATACTGGGGTCTTTGGTGGTGGAATATGGGCACTGGTGAAGGGATGGGTGTTTGAGTATTGTATAACTGAGACATAAGCCTGAGAACTTTGTAACTTTCCACATGGTGATTCAATAAAATAAATAAATTTAATTAAAAAAAGTAAATAAAAAAAGAAAAAAACACACAAAAAATGAAAAAAAAGAAAAAAAAGAATTTGAGTATTCTGGATTTCATTTTGTAAAGAGTATTTTAATTATTTTAGTTCCTTTTTAGAAAACAAGGTAGGTCAGAGAGGTTTTATTTTTTCTTATTTTTTATTTATTTATTTTTCTTTTGCTTTTTGGGTCACACCCAGCGATGCTCAGGGATTACTCCTGTTTTTGTACTCAGGAATTACTCCTGGCGGTGCTAGGGGGACCATATCGGATGCCTGGGATTGAACCCGGGTCGGCCGCGTGCAAGGTGAACGCCCTACCCACTGTGCTATCACTCCGGCCCCAAGGTTTTATTTTTATATAATAGAAACAAAGGAAAAAATCTGGGTGATTAAACATTATCATTAACTACTGGTAATCCAATTATGTGGTAGCATTAGTGGATTCTTATAATACTGATAGAACTAGAATAAAATAATATACATAAAGTGCTTTATCATTTCTTTACTCATAGGTATTTGTAGTCCCACTCTCATATCTTAAAGCTGCATTAAACTCTATGCATATAAATCTTTGTAAATTTTCCTGATTTTTTTCCTAGTTGCTTTCTTAAGATAAACTGTAATAAAATTATTGGTGAAATAGAATTCTTACTTTAATCTATGTTGGTACATACAGAGTTCTTGTTTGCCAGAAAAGATCTGATAACGTCTATTCCTTTAGATGACTGAGAAACTTCTCTAATATGTACATTGTTGATCTTAAAATATTTGCCAAGTTTTTAAGTTAAAATAGTTGCTATATTAAAATGCCTCTATAAAACTATTATGAAAATCTTTTTCTGCTTTAATTATATAATTTTTATATTAAACAGATACCTATTTCATGTGTGAAACATTTTCTAAGGACTCAGCTATCTTTTCTTTTGTGTGTATTATGTGTGTATTTTGTGTGTATTATGATTTTAGAGGGCACACCTGGAGATGCTCAGGCCTTCCTACTGGCTCTGCACTCAAGAATCACTCCTGGCCATGCTCAGGTAACAACATGGGATGCTGCATATTGGACCTGGGTAAGATGCGTCCAAGACAAATGCCCTCTCAGTATGCTGTCATTCCGGCCGTTGTGTGTAGTATTTTAATTATATTTTCCCAAATTTTTAACTTTGATATTTCTTTCAATGAAGGCTTTGATTATTGAAGTTTATTGTGCTATATCTGGCCCTTCTACCAGTCTCATGTCTCATACTTTTTATAGTCTTAATACATAATTCTTATGACATATTATTTGTCTGCATCAAAATATAAAATGTTTGTAAAGATTATGATCATTGACTAAATTATTCAGTGATGTTGTGAAGTATTCAGTCCAACACACAGCTGTGTATCAAAATGTTATTTTGAATGAATGTTAAATTTTGTTTTAATTCTTTTGTTCTGCCATGACTGTGGAAGCATACATATACTAATAAAATAGTTTAATCTATAAAACTATCAACTGAATATATTTTCATTATTGTGTGAACATATTCATTTAATTACATTAAGGTGGTACAATTTCTTCTATTATATTCCCAAAAGCAATATTTCCTTTTCTGTATCAGTTTCTCAACCTTTTTTTCAATGGCAGCCCCCTTCTGACCTTCCTGTCCTACCAGTGCCCCCATTTACATGAATTTTCATCTGTGCCCCTCTTGGAATATCCTGGAGGCCCACTCACTGGAAGCCATAAAACCCTTGTTGAGAAATGCCTGTCTCGACAATCCTCAGAAAAAATCTGTTCAAAACAAATCTAAATAAGACAAGATTTCATGCTGCTAAAAAATTCTATGATTTTCATTAGATTTGAAAGTGCTGGCATCAGACCATCTCAGATTTCTCCAAACTGGTCACCTCAAGATACCCTGTTCTTGCATGCTAATTATGTTCATCTATGAGCTTTGTTCTTTTCCTAGTTGAAGAATAATCACTGTTCTCGTTTAAGTAGTGTTTGTTGGTGCCCTGTCTGGCAATGCTGTTGTGGGGGTTATTTAGTGCCAGGAAATTGAACTAGGGAGTGTGCACATGCAGTGAATGTGCTCCGTCACGTAAGCAAATACCCTGGTCTCTTCTGCTCTTTTATAATCTAGCAGAACCGAGTGTGGAAGACATCTGCAAGATGACTTTATGTGTCAATGCATCCTTTCTGAAAATCTGTTTCATTTTCAGAGTAATTAGGAAGTCCTCCACTACATGTTATTTGAAGTGTCTCCTTCTCTCCTTGACACCTTAGGACCTTCAATTCAAACCTTTTATTTATTTTCTTGCTGCCCCCAATTGCAAACTGCATAATGATTGTCGTTCCCCTGTGCATATTATTAAATTGATTTTTTCTTCGCTAACCTTTTTGATACTGTTTTGATTATTTGTTGAGATTTAAAAGAACCCAGAGGGATGTTGGATTTTTCCCTTGCTACCTGGCAGAATTCACAGTATATTTCTGATTTTAATTAATTTTAACTCAACATAAAAGTTGTGTAGAGGACAAACATTTGCCACAGGAAAAGACATTTACCACAAAAGAATTGCATTATAGGCACAATCAAAGTTTTGGATTTACAGAAAAGTAAAAGGAAATACAAATATGTAGCATATTCAGAATTGAACTGTCTTAAACACTAAACATTAAAAATATGCACAGATATTTTTGACACTACATTATAGAAAGAAGCTTTGAAATAAAGAATTCTGAAACCTTGTGGGGATAATCAGATTACTCATAGATAAATAGAAGACCTACTTCATTCTATGGAAAATTCTCCCAGAACCACAACAGTTGTATTTTCCCAGTATCCCCAGAATTCTCCTTCCAACCTAATCATTTAAAGGCCAAGGGCAAGCACAATTTAGGTTAACATGCATACTGGTGTTTACCTTGTACAGAAGTGAAGAGGACAAACTGCAAATTTAAAATATTTAACTATTTAAACAACATTTAGGCGTTTTTACATTTTCCTCCTGAAAGCCTTCATATTGCTCTGAAGAGATTCACCCTCCCCACATTGTTCTGAAAATAAAAACTTAGTAGTGCCTTTTGGAATCAGTATTACTTAGCCTCAGTTTTCCTCCCCGGCATTTTTATACTATTTTCTCATTGTTCACCCCTCTCTAGACTCATTGCTTTCTTCAATTTTTCCTTGTATTTTCAAAGTCTTTTTAAATCCTCAAGGATTTACAGTTCTTCTCACCTCTCTTGTATTAATACAGTCTTTTTCATTCATCTATA
The DNA here is from genome assembly GCF_027595985.1 of Sorex araneus. Classification (NCBI taxonomy): domain Eukaryota; kingdom Metazoa; phylum Chordata; class Mammalia; order Eulipotyphla; family Soricidae; genus Sorex; species Sorex araneus. Next base: position 340,618,993 of record NC_073303.1, on the reverse strand, counting down.
TTTCTATGTTATCTATATTATCATCTCTTAAGACATAGTTCTCAGAAAGTTTTTCCTACATAATATTAAAATTAATTCAGTACTAAGATTCTATAAATATTCCCTTGGAATGTTCTTTTCACTGAAAACAATGAGGCATATATACATACATATGTGTTATATATACATATATGTATGCAATGAGAGAGAAAGCTTCAGGAAATCCAATGCATCTTTTACTTTTGGACATATGAAATGCTTTAGCACATTAACAGGTATTTTTTAACATAATTTCTGTATTCTGAATGTAGTATTTGACCTTTAAGTTAACTTAAATGGCATTTCTGTACTTTTTTCCCCCGAAGTGCCTTTCTTTTTCTCTTCCTAATAGCACACAGTCGCCTATCCCCACCATTTTGAAATGTACTAAAATATGAAATCTGAACTTTTTTGGGGGGTGAGGATGACTATGTTCTAGAAAATCACTCTGGCAGTACTTGGGGGCCTGGGGTGCCAGGATCAAATCCAGTTCTGGCACGTTCAACACAGGTACTCTACTTGCTGTCATAAGACATACTTTGCCCCTGCTAAAGCTTCTCAGATAAATCTTTTATTTGGTTGGATAATGGAGTCAGTGATCTTATGACTTAAGTCACATTTTTGTTCCTTTATGGCAAACAATGATGTGGTTAGGAAATGATAGTTAAAACTTTCCTTGGCTGCCGCTCAACTAAACTATGGAGGGTACTTAAATTTTACCTTTCAAAGATAAAGATGGCTAGAAAACTAGATCATTATGGACATACCCAGTAGGTAAGCTGTATTACATTTGTAAGGTAATCAGTAAAGACATAATCAGATGTGAATTAACTTCTCCTTACACAACTCTTTTTCTTTGTTTTTTTTTTTTTTGGCTTTTTGGGTCACACCTGGCGATGCACAGGGTTACTCCTGGCTCTGCACTCAGGAATTACCCCTGGTAGTGCTCAGGGGACCTTATCAGATGCTGGTAATAGAACCCAGGTCGGCCACATGCAAGGCAAACACCCTACCCCTGTGCTATCACTCCAGTCCCCTCCTTACACAACTCTTGTGAAACACCTTTATCTAAGTTAAGAAATAATTTCTATTATCACAGTTAATGGATTTATTTATATGACTTGGTCATAAGCTTCTGACAACCTACTTTCTGGCTAAATTTTTATGTTTTAAATTTAATCAAAAGTAATTGAAAATAAAAAGAATACAAGCCATTACTTTCAAGGTTTTTCTTTCACAAAGTGGAGGATCATTATAAATTGAGTTGTATTTTTCTCCACTGCAGATGCTAAATTTTTCTGAACATCCCCCATAGGGGATTCAGAGCTTTTTGAACAAATACTCTTTTCTTTTGTCTTATTGAGAACTGAGTGATATATCCAAGCAGCAATTCAATCATTCAAGTAGAAGGTGCTGAAGGATATAGCACCTCACAAATCTCTGTTGGTTTTGAGCACACAAGTGAAGTATTGTCAAGTCACTGCGAGAAAAAAATAGCCTCAGAATGCTCTAATGTAGCTGTGTAGAGTATAAATTGCTCATTGAATAGACAAAAGGGAGAAAATGTAAACAATTCCTTATTTGAGATATTTGTGGGAAGGGAAAGAAAATCTTTAGAGCACTTAGGATCTAGGTGAATGTTGGATTTCCAATATTCTATGTATGTAATATATGTGTACTATACATGTATATATGTACATAGATGTAATATATTAAATAACTGTATGAAAACAATTACCGTGGAAATTGTTAACGAATATGGGATAATAGTGCAAGTTCTTTGAGAATAGATTTAAGTTAAACTCTCAGTCCTGACATTTTTTTCTATATTAATACCAGTTTTGGTCATTTTACCTCTGAGTCTTTGACCAGAGATTTTAAAAGACAAATCTGAATTATCTTTTATAAAAATTAAATCAGAAATAATGAATATAAAACACAATGAGTTCTGCCTGGTGATATTTCTTTGATATTGGGATGTAAAAGGTTTATTTGGTTTATTCAAAGCATCTTATTGTTTTCAACATTATCGGAAATCTAAAGTCTTATTCTAGATTAGGTATTTATGATAATCATATTTACCTTTAATGCAAAAATATGACTTTCTTATTAACTTGCTTTAAATGATCTCATATATCTCTGGATTTTAGTAAGACGAAGTCTGATTCCTTAGATTTTTATTTATATATAGTTTGGCCAAAAATTGTTTATAAACATATATATGCATAAAGTTCTCACTATTGTTCTTATACATGATTATATTTATAGGTCAAAGTTCACTCAGTAGTATTCTCCAAGTAGTTAAATAGCTTGTAAGCTTTCATTTAATTTTTTTTAGAAAAGAATATGGAACTAAAATATGTCAGCAATACACTGACTCATAAGAATACATAAACTCATTTTTCAACAAGTATCTTCTGTTTGCCAACATCACACTAAAGATGTTATTTTATTTTTTTGTTGTTGTGTTTTGGTTCTTGGTCACATCCCAGTTCTACTCAGGGTTACTCCTGGCTTTGTGGTTAGGAATCACTCCAGGGAACTATATGGGGTAAAGAGATCAAACTTGGGAATCACTTGGGAACTATATGGGGTAAAGAGATCAAACTTGGGTCATGCACAAAGCAAGTGCCCTACCCAATGTCCTATCTCTGCAGGCCTTGAAGATGTGTTTTTAATGTGGCTTTAAAAGAAGAGCTTAGGGATGAGAGATCGAACAATGGGCTGGAGTATCTTTTTTGCATGGAGGAGGACTAGATTGATTTATACACGTTATGATCCCACAAGCACTGCCTGGACTGACCTACCAACTAGCAGAGCAGTGAGTAATCCTTAGGCAGAGTTGGGCGTGATCCCCAAAGCAACAAGCAAAAACAAAATCAAAAACAAAAAACAAAAAACCTGAGAGATCAATGATTTGGGATCAGTGTGCACACAGCTGTTACTGATTTTGCAGCTATAGAGACCACTAAATTATTTGTTTTGCAGAACCACTCTTCAATAAACTATTAGTTTGACCACCGGCAACACAAATTATTAAAAAGCCCACAATTGTATACTTTTGTTACTTTGAAAAAAGGCACACTTAAATAAATATTAAAATTTCTCACATTATATTCATAGGACCTTAACTCTACACAATAACGGATCACTATCCGCTGGCCAAACATGACGCACTTATTTTTTCTTAGTAAAACAATAATTCTTTTTTTCTTTTTGGGTAACATCCAGCGTGTTCAGGGGTTACTCCTGGCTCTTCACTCAGGAATTACTCCTGGCCGTGCTCAGGGATTCCTATGGGATCCGGGATATAAAACCTGGGTTGGTCACGTGCAAGGCAAATGCCCTACTATAGCTCCAACCTGGAGACAAAGTAATTTTTGTTGAAGAAACTTAGAAAGATGTGGAGTGGAAAGAAGAAAAGGAGTACAAATGTGTACAGTAGAAAACACAGGCTTATAGAGCAAGCAAAGGGGCATGGACACAAGCAAGAGAAATACATATCCAAGGGAAAACATGAACTTGAAAAACCACAAGCCTCATTCTCTGTCTTATTCTTTATTCATTCCTCACCACAAATATAACCACTACTCAAGCTTATAATTTTATCCCCTTGGAAACAACAACTTTATTCATTTCATTAGGGCACAAAAGCTCCCCACACAGTGCTCACAAGCCCAAGTTACTTGTCCAGTGATAATTTTCACAGCTGTGTGCGTCTAGTGACTCAAAACTTGGCAGTGCTGTACTGTAGGATAACATAACCTCTGATAGTTTAGATTTATTGGGTTACTCCAATTACAGTGCTCCCTTTCCTCTGTTTATTTGTAGCTTCTTTCTTAGTGTTCTGTTGACTTGTAAATATTGTTTTTCTCTTCTCCTTGAGTCCTTTACATAGTTTATTCAGAGCCATGTCCTTTTTGTATAGACACAAGAAGACAATATTATGCTTTTGTAACTTGGGACTTAATTGGCTTTGAATATTATTCATTCATGGGCATCTGCTTTATCCACTTAAGCCTCAGCTGCCCTCAGTTCCTAGCACCCCAAAAGCAGGGTCCCAACGAGGGACGGGATGGATCCAGGGCAAGCAGTGAGTTATGTGCTACCCTGGCATCGAGATGGGCCTGGACAAAGTGCCTAATTCTTAACTATAAGTTAAGAGCTTGATCATGGGCAAATGCTGTCATGATCCAAAAGTAATGATGAGACTAGGACCCTGCTAGGTATAGGAAAGATTAATCTGGCCTGAGCACTGTAGTCTGAGATTGAGATGGCCCCAGGAGAGCAATTCTATAAACTTTAATGCATTTCTTATTGTGTCCATACAAAATGATTAATATTATGAATGCTTATATGTTTGCTGGACGAGGAGAGGAGAAACACACTCATGGCACTCCGCTCTTAGGTGGATCCTCCTGCTGAAAGAGAATCAGTCCTAGGGAAGCATCCCCTGAGGGAAAGGAACCTTACCCCTATTGATTGTGACCACACCTATGTGTACGCCCCAAACCCCTCATGCTGGGGGGATTTAACTAGGCGGTAAGAGTGGGTTGTGGGGGGGGGCGAGATCCAGAGATCCAGAGAGAGATCGAGAACCGGGAGAGAAGCAGAGAGAGAGAGAATGAAATAAACTGATCGATCAACCAGTTTGGCCTTCTTCCTTCCATCGCCTGCCCCGAACGCAGGAGGTGAGGCAGAGCCGCTTGGAGAGCCTGTGAGTGCTATAGTTTTTTACACTGTACTATTTAGGCCTAGAGGTGACGAGGGCCACAAAGGTCACCCCTACAATTTTCCTTTTATAAATTATATGTTGTTTGAACCAAACATACTCTAGGTTTTATTTCTTGTTATTTTCTGTCAACATGTAAATATGTTTTACAGAGGCATTGTGGAAATACATTGGTGATCAAGTTGCTGGTCTGCTTTTTTTTTTTATAATCTTTCTGTAGATAGTTGAGGTAGAACACTAGATATTTTGACATGATATCCAAATAATGGATTTTTGGTTTATTTTTTATGCTTTTCTGTTTCCTAGTCCATTGATTTCTGTCTAATCACTTATAGCCTTCCCTTAATTTGCATTAAATTTAGTTTGTTCTTCATCTGTAGTGTTGTCTGTTGAAAGCTTAAATTTTGAATTTCAGATCTGTCTTCTATGCAATGTATAACAAAATTTGATCAAAGACCAATTTTGCTATTTTATACCTTACTGATTTGTATTTGACTGATAATGTGATATTGTCATTTATCACATTATCAGCACATCCCAATGTTTTGTTTTGTTTTGGTTTTGCTTTTTGGGTCACACCCACCCAGCGATTCTCAGGGGTTGTTCCTGGCTTTGCACTCAGGAATTACTCCTGGCGGTGCTTGGGGTACCATATGGGATGCCAGGGATCCAACCCGGGTCAGCCGCGTGCAAGGCAAATGCCCTACCCTCGGTGCTATTGCTCCGGGCCCCTACATCCCAATGTTTTGATGGGATTGTTTTTATTGTTATTGCTGAACCTTGTGTTTTATAAATCATGAATATTATCTCTGTCAGAAAAAGTATGTGTGGATATTTTCTTTTTCACTAGAATAATGTTGAATTTTAATCATAGGTTAGCTTACTATTTTCCAGTATGGATTCCTTTTATTTATTTTCTTATCTAATTCTTATGACTAGAATTTCCAATATTATGTTAAATAATTGTGATGGGTGTGAACATCTGACCAGTCCAGCAGTGCTTGGGGGCCTCCAGAATTATACCCAACAATGCTGGGGTAACAGTGATATTTGAGAAACCATATGTTCTGCAGGGTTTGGACATGTCTTAGGTGCATTTTAGGCCTAACAATATGCTTACACCCTACCAATATGCTTTGACCCTATCAATATGTTTTTACAAATCATTTAGTGAAGACTTAGATTTTATGTGTGTCCCTCCAGGACCCTATTTCTTTCAGATTTCCCAGTAATTCCCAGGGAGCTCCATCTGCACTCCCTGTGATACTTAGTCAACAACCATATTGTTTTGTGCATGAGTTTAGTGATATAGCTCTATTTGTTCCCCTAAGTGATTGGATTCACCAGGGCCACCCTAGAAGTAGTCAGGGTCCTTTTGCTCTTAAAATGGACATTTCCATTGCATTTTACGGAAATACAGAAATTGTTTGTAGCAAAATGTTAAATGTATTTTCTCTAATTTCTCTCAAGTACAACTTGTATATACAATTTACATTTTTTGGTTTTGCTTATTGAATGGTGTCACTTTTCTTCTATCTTTTACTTTTCAAAACAACTGCATTGAAATAATGTTGCATTATATTATATATTTTATCTGTTTATCATTATATCTTTATATACTATGTTGCATAAAATGTTTCATGCTAAGGGGCTGGAGCAATAGCACAGCAGGTAGGGCATTTGCCTTGCACGCGGCCCACCCGGGTTCTAATTCCAGCATCCCATATGGTCCCCTGAGCACCGCCAGGGGTGATTCCTGAGTGCATGAGCCAGGAGTGATCCCTGTGCATCGCCGGATGTGACCCAAAAAGCAAAAAAAAAAAAAGTTTCATGGTGAAATGTAAAGTGTAATATTTTCTTGATTTAAGTTTTTTTATCTTATGTACTTCTAATGACTTTTTATTAAAATTGATTTTTAAAATGTTTCTTTAAAGTTCACTTTTATATTTCTCTTTCAATATGTAATATATCTCACTTTGCATAATGTCTGCAATATTTGCTTAATATACATCCTTTACACATAGTTATTTTACGCTCTTAATTTCTTCTTTATACTTTTATTATCATAATCTGATATAAATGCATTTATCCTTTACTCATGTTTTTGTAATTACATGCAATTTCAAACATTATTCATTCATTTTCAAATTTACTAATACTCTACTTTTCTGTGTTTAATCTGCTTTTAAATTAGTGAATTGGGTCTTCATTCAGTTACAATATATTTTACTTATGTAACATATTTTTTCCCTCCTGTTATTTAAGCGTTTTTCAAAAAAAGTTTTACTTCATCTTTAAAAAAGAACAAAAGTAATTATAATTCTCTCAAATTTTACTATTAAGAAATATTATTCAAAAGATACTTAATAATCTTTTTGGCTTTTTGTTATCTTTGTGGCTCTTAAAGCAAAAAATAATATATAACAGACAAAATAATTTTCAAATATTTACAGTGTAAAAAGCAACATAGGCATTGAAAAAAAGTGGGACAAAAGCACAGTGAATTTACAGCATCACCATTATACAAATGATAAAATATTAAATGGAGATTATGCAAAGCAACCAAGATTAATTGCTGCTAATTGATGAAAGTCACAAAACCAAGTGTTACTTTCGTTTGTGATGCTAATGTCATTTAGAAGGTTAATTACTATGTCACCTCACAGTCCCCAGTTGTTTTTCATATTGTGGCAGAGAATGTGAGAACAGATGGACCAGAATAACATCTGGCTTAGGTGAGCAGTAAGAGTACAACTGACATCCTTGAGTGATTTCCTTCAGTTGTACAATTTCAGGAATAGAAAATAATGAGAGACATGGATACCAAAAATAAACAACTTGATATATAATTATTAGCTTACTGACCCTTGCCAAATCTTAAACAGAATGTTATAATCAGGAACTAATGCACTGCAGCGGAATTCTTATCAATATGATCCTGTTACTGTCACTGTCATCCCATTGCTCATCAATTTGTTTGAGCAGGCACCAGCAATGTCTCTCATTGTGAGACTTATTGTTACCGTTTTTGGCATATCGAATATGCCACAGGTAGCGTGCCAGGCTGTGCAGTGCGGGTGAAAAATTCTCGGTAGATTGCCAAGATCTCCAAGAGGGGCGGAGGAATCGAACATGGGTTGGCCGCATGAAAGGCAAATGCTCACCGCTGTGCTTTCGCTCCAGCCCATCAATATGATCTTTTAAAGAATATTAGTATATTATACAATTGATGTGTCATTAACATTTCACTTGCTCAACTTGTCTCTCATGAACCCTAAAGCAGGCAAAATAATATCTTTTGTTTAAATTTTTAAACTTATTTTTTCTCAGAAAAAATCTTACAAAGTCCCTGTTACTCAAATTATTAAATATTTAAAATACTCAGTATTGAAATTAATAGCAACATCTCAGAAAGAATATTATTTTGGTTTAGAAGCTAACCAATAGATGAAGCAGAATCATAGCCATAATAATTGACTTGAAAGGATTGTACTTATATCTAGAACACTTTTGCATCAGTAACAGAAAATCTTTTTTTTTTTTTTTCTTTTTGGGTCAGACCCAGCGATGCACAGGGGTTACTCTTGACTCTGCACTCAGGAATTATCCCTGTGGTGCTCAGGGGACTATATGGGATGCTAGGAATCGAACCTAGGCAAGGCAAACCCCCTATCCGCTGTGCTATTGCTCCAGCTCCCAAAGAGAAAAATAATCTTAACAATTATTAGATTATTAGAGACTTTAAAGCTATAATTTTCTAGTTTTATTTTCACTTTTATTTACAAATCTCAGTTATAAGAAGCAAAACTTCACTCTGCACAGAGGCACACATCTATGTAGTTCTATACAAATGTCCTACTATAATATTTTTATTCATATTAAACACAGTCCTTGAATGACCTAGGAATATGTAGCATGACATTTTTTAAAATTTTAAATTCCTTGTAAACAACGTTCATGCAATTTGAGCTGTAAGAACACATCCACATAACACAAAACAACCTGACTAAAGATAAAACCATATGTCAGAAATATTACCCTGATACTTCAAATCAGTATGAGAGTATTGTGTAATTTATTAATGCCCTGCATTCTTACTGAAGAGCTGAACCTGTGTGTGTTCATTACACTGTGCACAAACTACACATGAAACATTAGATAGGTAGCCCAAAGGCAAACTCTCTTGCCCTTATTTTCTCTCTGCAAACTCGAAAAGTTTTGCTTCATTCTAGTCAGGAATGAAAGCGCTGAAAACACTGTTTATGTAATTCCTTGTCATGATTTTTGCCTGAAAACCTAAGCATACTCTGTCTGACTTTGTTTTCTACTTTAGCCCGGTGTGTCTCACAATGAATTCCTTTTCTTTGATAAAGCTCTAGCATTCATTTCAGAGCTCAGAGCCAGCACTTTTGTATCTATGAACCTAAGAAGTTTATGGAGAAAAATATATATCCAATGTTTGCTTTCTTTTTTGTTCTCATTGGTGTTATTTCAAATATAAATTTTTTTTTTTTTTTGCTTTTTGGGTCACACCCAGCAGCGCACAGGGGTTACTCCTGGCTCTGCACTCAGGAATTACTCCTGGCAGTGCTGGGGGACCATATGGGATGCTGGGAATCGAACCCGAGCCGGCCGCGTGCAAGGCAAACGCCCTACCCGCTGTGCTATCGCTCCAGCCCCTCAAATATAAAATTTTTATCTCAACAATATGCAGATCATTAGGGAAATATTTCATATAATTTCAGTGAACACACTTTAACAACCCATACTATAATATGGACTGTTTTCTAAGTAGAACTATAGCATTGTAGCACTGTCTTCCCGTTGCTAATTGATTTGCTCGAGTGGGTACCATTGCAACGTCTCCATTGTGAGAGTTGTTGTTACTGTTTTCTGCATATCGAATATGACATGGGTAGTTTGCCAGGCTCTGCCATGCGGGCAGTTTACTCTTACTGGCTTGCCAGTTCTCCAAGAGAGATGGATGAATTGAACCTGGGTCATCCAAGTGCAAGGCAAACACCCTACCAGCTGTGCTATCGCATCTTTACCTACCCTTCATTAAATGCCTGAAGCACAGAGGACATGAAGTGCAACATTTCTAAGCTGAAGGTTATACAGCCTGCAGGTGTCCCCTCCCAGATATTCCAAGAGGGCCACGACACAAATCTGGAGGCTAACCTATAGGGCAGGGTCAACATGATGGAAGCAAGGCTGGAAGGTGGCCCCCAGTAAAAGGTTGTGAAACATACAAAACTGGGAGTTTGTCCCCAGACTCAACAACAAAAAGCTATTCTGTGATATAAAGCCCAAATATAGAGTATAAATAAGTTGAAATGAGATGGGATTTAGACCATGGTAAGGGTATGAGGGATGAGACTATAACAAATTGGCAGAAAGCTGCAAAGAAAGGCAGAAGTAATCTAGAGAGCTTAATACCAATTTTTGAAAAATGCAGGAGAGGTGAAGGGGTGTGGGTTAAATGACTAACACAGAAAACAGGGTCCTTTTAAACCCCTAGACACCTGTCCATGATTATTAGGTAATGGGAAGCTGTTGAACTAACATTACTCTGAAAAGTGATGTTGTGTCCAGCAGAACTTTCTGAAAGAATGGAGGAGACACTCAATAGTGTCTAGGAGTCAGTCCATAGAGTCTGGTATATTTCTGGTAGATTTCTTGAGACTCTTTCAAAAGCCCCCAAAATGACATCTGCATTTGCCCACTTACATTAAATCATACCCCAATTATGCTTTTAATGACATAATCTCTTTTAAAGGACTTTAACTAAGATTATCTTGTACAATTTTATCAAGTTTACTCATAGAACTTTTAAAAACACTAAAATTACACATTCAGAATACATTCCTGCTTAGCATGTAGAGTATTTCACTGTTATCAAGGCTTCTATCAGCCTTCGAGATCTCCAAGACTGCTCGCATCAGGACTGGGCCTCTTCCACTCAGATTCCCCATTTTCCAGTAGCTAGGCAGTCACACCCAGAAACTGCCCCGGCGCTGTGTAATCCCATCAATAGCCAACATCCAGAGAATATAAAACCAAGATCCCGACATCTGATAGGCTAGTTCTCCCTCTTGGTTAACCTGGCAAGCTATGAGAGTTTATTGCCCGCACTGGAGAGCCTGGCAAGCTCCCCGTGACATATTTATATCCCAAATACAGTAACAGATATATACATACCTCTTGGAGAGCCCTGCAAGCTATGGAGAGTATCCAGCCCACATGGGCAGAGCCTGGCAAGCTACCAGTGGCATATTCATTATGCCCAAAACAGTAACGATGGATCTCATTTCCCTGACCCTGAAAGAACCTCCAATCATTGGGGAAATACAAGTAAGGCAAGGCTGCTAAAATCTTAGGGCAGAGAGGAATACAGACGTTACTGGTGCCTACTCGAGTAAATTGACGAACGGGATGTCAATGATACAGTGATATACAGTGATCATGACTTCATAATTACTAGACTATTTGGAGGAGGTAGGCAATATAGCTGAAATATAGCTGAATATAGCACAGTTGTTACTACAGTGACTGGAGAGCAGGAAATGAATAATAGTTGGAACAGATCATTCCACTAGTTCCTTTGAAGTGTTAGAGATGGACATCAGACACTTACTTGATTGTCAGTTTTCACTTTCACCTTCTGGGATCAAGGGAGCAGACCTGGCTTTGTCATCTGGAAAGGTGTGAGAAGATAGTTATGGGAAAGATTTCTCTCTCTCACTGCCAGCATTCATTATCATTCTGGCACATTACAAAAATGATTATTAGGTGTATGTAGAGTAGTAGTACTTCAGGGGCAATTATTGCAGGGAATCAGCAGGAGGAAGTGTCAAGGAGTTCATGTGAAGTCCTCACTATATTGTTTTATACATCCGAAGCTAAGTGAAAGTTAACAAGGTTGATACAAAGTTTAATGAGGAATGCATTTTAATAATCATTTTGACTTCTGTAAATATTAATGCTTCTTATAACATAAGGGTGTTTGTAAGATGAGGCAAAGTCCGCTTTAAAATATTTATGTAACCAAAGTCAGTTATGTAATTTATGATGAACACAATTTTCTCTGATTCAGAGTAGAAGCCACTTTTATTTCCGCTATATTGCCTTCGTTTTTTAAGTACAATAGAAAATGCCTACACCGTTGAAATCTAATTTGTTCAGATTTAGCTTCCATATACACTAGTATATAGTCTACTATAAACTATGTTATGACCATTATTGAGATATAGTCCACACACTATAAAATTTGCACTTTAAACACCATCCCTGAACTTCAATTTGTGTTTCTTGCCATCTTCAGCTTCATTAATAGTGCTTTGCTTTGTAAAACAGTGCCAAATTGTAATATGACATTTTGGCAATAATATTCATTGCTGTTCATACAGTCTGTCCAATGTAACACTCAAGTATGAACCATTAAGGGTAAATGCCATGAAAAAAAAAAACATTCAAATGTGATTCACTGGTGGTATGGTGCCAGCATTAACACTACATTATTTTCTGACTCCATTTTTTTCACCATTATGCCCATCCCACATCCCCTTGGGTGTAGTTATAAATTTCCAGTCCAGGAACTATGTTGCAGCTGTCCAAAATATTGGAAATATATTAAAAATAGATTCATTTTATCCATAGGGGAAATATAAAAACAAGTAATCTATCCCTTGTCTCCTTTTCTTACACACACACACACACACACACACACACACACACCACTGCCACCACCACCACTACTATGACCATTTCCACATTGAGTTTCTTTCTGGTAGACAGAGGCAGATAAGCATCAGACTGCTACTTTTTTTGGTCAAAAATGTACTCAGAATTGATTACATTTTTTATTTTTCAAGCAGAGGGTATCATTATAAGCTGCTATTTATTACTTCGAAAAAATAGGAATGTTCTCTTTATAGCACATATAAATAGTTTCATGTATGTGGACATTATATGACTGCTTCTCATATGCTATTTCCTTGCTTAGCATATCACCTATGTGATGTACTCCCTTTGCCTCCTATTTTGTGTGAACTTAGAAGAATAAGGATAAAGCAGTGGTCTAAGACACGAATTGGTGAGTGACTCATTTCACCAATTACTTTTTTATTGTTAAAAAGAAGAGTTAAAACTTAGTTGCTCATTAATACATATTAAGTACTTATTTAATAATATGCAGCTCTATATATTGCAAATATCTACTACATAAGTGTGAAGTGACTAATATCTTAACAGTAGTGATAGTATGTCCAGTGATCTCTGTAATAGTTGGGCTGTAAGGCTGAGATCATTGTGATCACGAAGCCTTTACATAGAAATCTGTGAACCCAAACTAAAATATAAACAGGTAGAAGAGAATGGAGAAAGGGGATAGAACAATAAAACATACAAGAAAATTTATAATTTCTGAATCCATGCTTTTCTAGATAATTGTACTCAACATTTAAAATAAATAATATTCCCTACGATTAAGTTTCAATTCAAGTACAGTGTACACTAAAAAGTTTTAATTCCATGAAATGCTTATGAATATACTAATAGTATATGAAAAATCTGAATAATATTCAAGGCATTGTGTAACATATCACTGCATATAAGATTAGATATTCTAAAAATTAATCCAATAGGAAATTTGTAACATGAAATCAGTTATGTGCAGTATGAAAGTATAATAATTAGATTCAGTACACTTCCTACATTTGTATGAATGTTTAATGTTAAAAAAATGAAGAAACATGCTCAGGAACTTGTATAACTTTTGGAGCTTGTTTTATGTTCTGTGCTCATTGCACAAGGATGATTTTATGAATACTAACCAAACATTCCTGTTCATAAAGACAATTTACAAAAACAACTGTAAGACTTCTTTTTGAAGGGACAAGGTTGCATTTGTCATCTGTTAATTTATTTTAAACACATCATTCTGTATGATGCATCAATTCCTGGAGAGGTTATTGTTCTATGATGTAAAACCATTTCATTTTTGAAATGAGAAAAATGAGGGAGGCAAAGACACAAGAAATGTTGTGTTGCTGTAACTGGGATAAATGTCAAGTCATTAAGATTTATTTGTCATATATGAAGTCCTTACTTCTAGATATCATAATAAAGGTTAGGAGTGATAAAGGTAAAGTATTATGCAATAGGAACAAAAATAAAATGTTTTATGATTCATATAAATAGAATTGTCATCCCTATATAGGTTATATATGTATATATATAACGTTTATATTCTAGAAATTAATTCATTTTTCCTAGTCTCATTTTGAACAGTGCAATTTTCATATTCAGTGTCACTAGTTTTCATTTATTAACAAAATCCTCTATTAATCCTTCAGACATTCCATCACAAATTCTCAAGGGTGTTGATAAATCATCACTTGAGAGATTTTGCATTTCAGTAAATTACAGAGTACTGTTTTGGGTTAAACACATATACTCATTTTACATAAAGAATGTTCTAAATATAATTTTATAGCATTCTCCCAGTAGATATGAAAATATTTATTTTCTCCAACTTATTTTGTTTATAATTTCACTTTGATCTGATATAGCTAAGGAAAAATAAGTTTCACTTAACAAAATGGGAAAAATAATATGTCACAAATCTTTGATAATTTACATTTTGTTGTTATATGGTAATTTCTTATGTGATCAATAATCCTAAGTAATTTTATAAGCACTATTTAAATGCAATTAATATAAAATGGACAAACTGCTATGTGACATTGTCCAATTTTTTAACAAAATTTACTGGGAATATATCCCGAGGATGCAAAAGAGCACAGTAGAAGTAACATCTGTACCTATATGTTCATTGCAGCACTGTTCACAATAGCCAAAATCTGGAAACAACCCAAGTGCCCTAAAACAGATGACTGATTAAAGAAACTTTTAGTATATCTGTACAATGGAATACTATGCAGCTGTTAGGAGAGATGAAGTCATGAAATTTACTTATAAATGAATAAACATGGAGAGTATCATGCTGAGTGAAATGAGTCAGAAAGAGAGGGACCGACATAGAGGGACTGCACTCATTTGTGGAGTGTAGGGTAGCATCACATGAGTCTGACACCCAAGGACGGTAGTTACAAGGGCCAGGGGGATTGGCCCATAGCTGGAAGACTGCTTCATGAGCGGAGGGGAGAAGGCAGATGGAATAGAGAAGAGATCACTAAGAAAATGATGGCTGGAGGAACGAGTTGGGGTGGGAGATGCATGCCGAAAGTAGATAATGGACCAAACATGATGACCTCTCAGTGTCTGTGTTGCAAGCTATAATGCCCCAAAGTAGAGAGAAAGTATGGGGAATATTGTCTGCCTTAGAGGCAGGGGGAGGGTGTGAAAGGGGGGTTATACCTGGGATATTGGTGGTGAGGAATGTGCACTGGTGGAGGAATGAGTGTTTGATCATTTTTAGATAGTAACACAAACGTGAAAGCTTGTAACTATCTCACGGTGATTCAATAAAATAAAAAAAATTCAATTAAAAAATTTATGATTTTATATAGACCTATCTTTTTTTGCTGAAAAAATAGCATGTAATTCAAAACAACAAAAATCTTTATGAAAAATAAGGGAAAATACCATCACATAGGTCTTAAATGCTCACTTAAATTTAGTTTAATAATGCATTAGCTGATTCTGTTAAATAATAAGTCAATTGGTTTTTAGTATAGAAACTAAAGTTTGCAAGGTACAGGTTAGTCTGCTCAACTGTCTATTTTTGTGAATAAAGTTTGATTGGAACACAGTCATCATGTACATATATTTAAGAATTATGTACTCATTTTCTTCTTTAAAAGACATAGCTCAGGAGTTTCTACAAAGACCATAAAGTTGCTAAAGCCCAAACTATTTGCTCTGTACTTTTAAGAAATCTTTTGCAAATGCTTATGAGAACACATATAAATGTAGGTCTGTTTTTAAATACAAAACTCTTAATAATGGAAATTAATATTTAACATCTGTTACATATTCGCTATCTACCATATGGGCTTAAGCAATTGACATTAATTAACCTCATTTAATCCTTAACTTGTGATGTAGAAAGTTTTACCAAGGGAGTCATTGGGGCACCCTGTAGAGGGTTGGGTCAGCCCAGTGCCTCATATACAGAACTTGGGCAGCTGAAAACATCCACACTCCAAAATCATGGCCATGCTCCTGGCCGGACTATATTGCTCAGGACAAACCTCACCCAGAAATTTATCTGCTAAAACACTTGTATATTCGGATTTTGTGACTAAAATCTCCAGGCTTTCATGTGGGGTGGGCTACCTTCCCCCATCTTCCTATATTTTCAAAAGCCCCAGTAGTAGTCTCGCACATGCCCCAAAGCTATCACCCAGTTAAAAATTTAACTACGGCTGTTTCAACTTGTTAAAATTTTGGACTTCCTGGAACTCACCACTGCATCTCAAACTTTAAAACACTGATAAACCAGGAGTAGCACACCTGATTGGATGGGATGTAACATAGAAGGCAATCAATCTTGACTAACAAAATACAAATGTAGTAGGCTTAACCTATAACAAGATCATATATAAGGACTTAATGACTTCATGGTGAAATACAAGGATCTTCACTGTCATCTAAGGAAGCATTTTTTTAATCATTCTGTTAGCAAATAATTGATAACAAGTAATATGAAATAAATGACTGAGAGCCTGCTAATGTCGCAGGCTTAACGGGTTGTTGTTTAAGGGGTGGTTATAATTGGAGATAACGGTGAAAGGAAGGTGTAATGGTGGTTGAATAGGTGTTGGAATTGAATGCCCATAAAGAACTATCATGAACACTTTTGTGAACCTCCATTTAAAAAAAAGTTTTACAAAGGACGGAGATATTGAAATCTAGAGAATGTTAATGGTTATCTAAGGTCATATATAAAGCTACTAAAGAACAGCATGCTAATATTTGAACACTAAAAAGAATCAAATAGTTTTACATTTCATATTCAACTGAAATCTAGAGATACAAAATTTGGGATATTGATGTACATATAAAACATTCTAATACGGAACTAAGCAATCTAGTAAAAACAGAGATCAACAAATGGGACTACATTAAACTAAAAAGCTTCTGCACCGCAAAAGATACAGTGACCAGAATATAAAGACTATCTACAGAATGGGAAAGGATATTTACACAATACCCATCAGATAAGGGGTTAATATCAATGGTATATAAAGCACTGGTTGAACTCTACAAGAAGAAAACATCCAACCCCATCAAAAAATGGGGCGAAGAAATGAACAGAAACTTTACCAAGGAAGAGATACGAATGGCCAAAAGGCACATGAAAAAGTGCTCTGCATCACTAATCATCAGAGAGATGCAGATCAAAACAACTTTGAGATACCACCTCACACCACAGAGACTAGCACACATCCAAAAAAACAAAAGCAACCGCTGTTGGAGAGGATGTAGGGAGAAAGGGACCCTTCTACACTGCTGGTGGGAATGCCGGCTAGTTCAGCCCTTTTGGAAAACAATATAGACGATTCTCAAAAAAACTAGAGGTTGAGCTCCCATTTGACCCAGCAATACCACTGCTGGGAATATATCCCAGAAAAGCCAAAAAGTATAGTCGAAGTGACATCTGCACTTATATGTTCATCGCAGCACTGTTTACAATAGCCAGAATCTGGAAAAAACCCGAGTGCCCTAGAACAGATGACTGGTTGAAGAAACTCTGGTACATCTATACAATGGAATACTATGCAGCTGTTAGAAAAAATGAGGTCATGACGTTTGCATATAAGTGGATCAGCATGGAAAGTATCATGCTAAGTGAAATGAGTCAGAAAGAGAGAGACAGACATAGAAAGATTGCACTCATCTGTGGAATATAGAATAATAGACTATAAGACTAACGCCCAAGAATATTAGAAATAAGTACCAGGAGGTTGTCTCCATAGCTTGGAGGCTGGGCTCTCATTCTGGGTAACTCAGGGAAGGGACCACCAAGTAAAATGTGGTCGGAGGTCATGTGGGGGAAGGGTGATGCGGGCCAAATATAGACTAGAGACTGAACACAATGGCCACTCAACACCTTTATTGCAAACCACAATACCTAATCAGAGAGAGAGAACAAAAGGGAAGACCCTGCCATAGTGGCAGTGTGGGGTGGGGGGAGACCGGACTGGGGAGGGTGAGAGGGATGTTGGGTTTACTGTTGGTGGAGAATGGGCCCTGGTGAAGGGATGGGTTATCGAACTTTGTATGG
Source organism: Sorex araneus (assembly GCF_027595985.1). Taxonomy (NCBI): domain Eukaryota; kingdom Metazoa; phylum Chordata; class Mammalia; order Eulipotyphla; family Soricidae; genus Sorex; species Sorex araneus. The sequence goes on along the minus strand of NC_073303.1, from coordinate 340,600,991 downwards.
GGGAAACATGAGCACAAAAATGTATAAATCTGTAACTGTACCCTCACGTTGACTCTCTAATTAAAAATAAACTAATAAAAAATAATAATAAATAAAAATTAAAAAAGCATTCTAGTAATTTTGTTCTGACATATACAAAATCCTTTCATTTTAAAAATCTATTTTAGAAAGAATTCATCACATCAATAGATATTTGATGCTGAATTTGTAAGTTAAAAAAAGCTGAAACATATCTTAAATTTCCTTTCCATGCTGTGAATTGTTTGCTTTGTTTTCTGTGAGGGTGAGAAGAAATTTTTCATTTTAACTTCACCTAACTTATGTATGCCTTTGTTGGTTTTGATTTTGGTGTCATTTCAAAAATATATAAAGTAAAGTAAAATAATTAACCATTGTTATGAACAATAAATGAATTTACCCAGCCTATTTTCTTATAAGTGTTCTGTGATTCGAGATATTATATTTGAGTACACAGTACAACTAAAGCTAACTTTTATGAGAAATAGAAAATAAGGGCACAATTTTATTCAAAGTCTTGTGATTATTCATAGTTCCCATTACTGTTTATAGAATTATGATGCTTTTTATGCTGAATTATTGCTGAATATCTTCTCAAATCTAATTTGACTGTATTTTCAAGGAATTATTTGTTGAGTTGATAAATATTTCCAAAACATATCTTATAAAGGATACATACATTTAAAATCTACAATGAGCCTATAAATAAAGATCAAAAAAGAAACAGAATAAGTCCAGCAATTTAAAAATAGACTAGAATGGGAATATGATTAAAGTATTAGATTAAATGCCTTGGGTATACAAAGCCCTAAATTGAATCCAGCCTCACACCTTCTTCATCCCAGTATCACTGAGAATGACCTTTGAACTAGCACTGCAGGATATAAGCTCTGAACCAAAATAGTTAACTGTCCCATCCCAGGGAGGAAATGATCAAAGCTCCCACCCCCCACTCCAGTACTCGAGAGCACCAGGTATTGACCCTTATTTTTTTTAAGTGAGCAGATTACCTAAATCGACTTTCTTTTAAAGAAGATATATAGATGGCCATAAGTGCATATATTTGCAGAAACACATAAACACAATTATTCTCAGCATATCTAATCATCAGATAAGATCAAATCAAAACCACAATGAGCTATTTATTGCCTCATAGTGTCATTTAAAAAAAAGATAGTAGATAAGATGTACTGGTTAGAAGGCCTGAGAGTTAGCACAGCATGTAGAGTGCTAACTACACATGCTGATCTGAGTTATATCTTGCACAAGGCTGATCTGAGTTATATCTCTTGCATCACCTATAGTCCTCTAAGGCTCTCCATGAGTTATTCCTGAGAGTAGAGGCAGAAGCAAGTCCTGAGAATCGCCAGTGTGGCTCAAAAACTAGGAAAAAAATGTATTGGTGAAAATAAAGATAAATAGTAATTCTTGTATTTTGCTGTGATAACATAAATTAGTATCTACACTATGGAAAAGATTTGTGCCATTTCCTCGGAAAAAATGTTATCATATGATCGAGTTCTGTCTAAAAATTCCAAGGAAATGAAGTATTGTATTAAAGAGATAATTACAGCATTTTTTTGAACACTCTATATATGGAAACAATCTAAGAGCTCATCCTTAGATGAGAGAAGACTAGTGGGGCATAGATAGTGTGATTCTATACATATACACACTACATACATATCTCTTGTTTATAAAAATAAATATGTTTATTTTATAGATTATATATATATTGTAAATATATAGCATATAACATATTGTATATTATAAAATGTATATAGTGGAGTGGGCTGGAGTGATAGCACAGCATGTAGGGCATTTGCCTTGCATGCGACAAACCTGGGTTTGATTCCTCCATCCCTCTCGGAGAGCCTGGCCAACTACCGAGAGTATCTCACCCACATGGCAGAGCCTGGCAAGCTACCCGTGGCGTATTTGCTATGCCAAAAACAGTAGCAACAAATCTCACAATGGAGACATTACTGGTGCCCGCTCAAGCAAATTGATGAGCAACGAGATGACAATGACAGTGATGCAGTGATATAGTGGAGTATTATTTAACCCTGAGAAATAAAAATAATCTATTCTTATCAACACATGAGTAGATGTAGCATGTTATGTGAACCAAGGAAAATCATCACACTGCACACTTACAATGCTGTTCATGATTTAAATGACATACAACAATCCTATCTTCCATTTGCATATCAATAATGCTATAAGAATCAGAGATAAAAGATAGTTGGGGAGGGTATGGTGCCAGCCTTGCACAGAGTCTATCGCTATTTGATCCCCTAGGACTGCATATGGTCTTCTGAGCTGTACAAGGAGAGATCCTTGAGCACAGAGTAAGAAGTAAGCTTTAAGAAAGATCTGGTGGGCCCCAAAACAATTAAAAAATAATCTACAAAAACCTTTGAAACTAAAGAACATCATTAAAAGATACTTAAAATTGCAGAATTTTTAAGAACTATTTAACAATGAGAGTGATAGTAATTGAATTTTAGTATCTGAAGTTAACAAATCTGAAATGCACAGAACTCATCAAAATAAAATTTTTGCAAAATGTATTTTGTGAAATAAATCAAACAGCCATTTTGAATTTGTACTATTATCCAATTCAATAATCTTAGAAGTAAGATTTAAAGATGAACTCCCAAGTGAACTACTTATGAACTTACTCCTGAAGTAAAATGACGTTGCTTGGAACATAACTTCTCAACAGTACAAAGTCTTGTACCAGTAATAATTCTTTTATGAAATTAACTTATTTTAGATAATTTGATGCACTAACATAGTGAACTAATGAGCATAGAATGATATGCCATTTTTTTAATGAAAGCCTTTTCCAAACTTTTTGCATATCAATTTCTGTTTCTCTAAATCATGTAATAATGAAACATATTTTAAAAGTTAGTTTAATCCTTTGCATATATGTACACCAATTTAGTTTTTTGTTACTGCTGTTTTTTTTAATTTTGTTTTCTATGAAAAAGTTATTTTTATAACTTTAGTGGAAAACTTATTATCAAATATTTCCTTGTCAATAGAGCTGTATTCTTGGTGGATAAATTCCAATAAAAATAGTGAGTCTGTTTTGAAACTCCAACAACAATAGTGAGTTGTGTGTTGAAATCTGGAATGTAATCAAGGTAAAGAGAAAAGGAAATGAAATTATCAGTCACACACGGGGGGGGGGGCTGGGGGGTGAGGGGTGGGATGTATACTGGTTTTGTTTTTGTTTTTGTTTTTGTTTTTATTGGTGGTGGAATATGGGCACTGGTGAAGGGATGGGTGTTTGAGCATTGTATAACTGAGATATAAGCCTGAGAACTTTGTAACTTCCCACTTGGTGATTCAATAAAATAAATTAAAAAAAAGAGAATTTAATATTATGTAGTATTATTTATAAATGTAAACTGACTGTGTCACTTCTTTTGGCTGGGGCTCTCTCAAGCACTGTTCCTGTAACGCTGGATCTCAGGGGTCATTCCCAGTGTTTATCAGTAAACCAGAAGATGGCAAAGACTAATGTGGTGTAATTTATCAATGTGCTATTCTTTGACCTGGAAACTCTACAGTAACATCAACTAGTGCTACCTCAAAAAATTGTTATTTAAGTTAAAAATATATAGAATCATGTTTAAGTGGCATTTGGAGCATTTTGGATAATAGTGTAATAGGAAGTTAAATGGTCTTTATGAGGCACACAACTGACCACTGATGGAGTAAGCTTTAGGTAAATATTATTAAATTTTAGGGAAACAAGGATTCCTAATTAATAACAGACAACTAACACTTGCACTAAAAATGTTCTCACATCTTATGTACATTAAAATAGAAAGTAGTAAACAATGTAAACCAAAAGCAGAATAGTCTCATGAAATATGTCCTCCATATAAATTTCTTTCTCAAAATTTTGACTAAGTAGGGAAAAAAGGAACTTACTCATTGGATTCCTGCACTCTCTATAGAGCAGCACTGATTTGTTTTTACTGTAGCATTCCCTGCTTCTCTGTCTCTCATATCTGTCTTAGACTCTTTTATTTCCTTTTATGCACACATCTGCTGTAATAAATATGTAATCCTTATGGTCAGCATAGAATTCTAAGGAAAACCATTAGAGATAAAGCTCACAGGATAATTAAAAATAATGTATTTTCTTCATTTTTTTTCCCAGGCTCTGGCTTCTAGGGAAACAAACTCTAACAACTCTAATACTTTCTAATTTTTAATTTCCTCTCTGACTTTAATTACTTCCTTGCATACTTATAAAAGTTTTATTTCTTTTTAAAAGATTAACAACAAAAACATATTTGTTTTCTGAAGGCCTTTGGTGAAGAACAAACTTTCATAGCTAGAACAATTTTAAATACCAATATTGTTAATAATTAAACTATTCGTGGAAACCCCACTACTATTTTCTATGAATTTTGATCCTTCACATTGTTGTTTAACTCTAAATCTAATTCTCATTTTAATATTTTTTAGAAATAGCTTTTGCTTATTTTCATCACTTGTTTTTAATCTAGAGATTTTTAGATATTATATAAGCATGATTCATGCCTGGGCATATCTGTTAAAAAGCATATCTTTTTCTAGAAAAAGTATGTTTTTGTTTACTTGCTTGATAATTTTCAGCTACGCTCATTGCATTGTTCATCTACATCTTTAAATTTTAATTTTTCTTTCAGAAGTCTAATGTTCTAGATTTTATACAGATATTCTTGAATATTTGAAAAGAAACAATGAAAACATTTTTTTCAAGATATTCTTATTATATTCAAATTGAATCAGTGTTAAAGTGAATTATCGTTTCATATGTGGGGATATTGCTCTATACTTGAAATTAAATGATTAAAAGTCAACGTAAATATTAAGAAGTCAAGATAACTTCTACAACACTTCCTGCAAGGTTGGTTACTTATTATCAAATATATGATTGTGTTGTTAATAAAAAGAATTGTATAGATTATGGCATCACTGTATCACTGTCAGCCCGTTGTTTGTTGATTTACTTGATTGGGCACCAGTAATGTCTCTATTACACTCAGCCCTGGATTTTAACAGCCTCTCCTTACTCCTCTTTCCCAAAGATTGGAGGCTCTTTCAGGGTCAGGGAAATGAGACCTATCATTACTGTTTTTGGCATATCAAAAACAAGCTAACACAGGTAGCTTGTAAGGCTCTGCCATGCAGGCTGGATACTCTCAGTAGCTTGCCAGGCTCTCTGAGAGATATGTATATATCTGTTACTTTATTTAGGATATGAATACGCCTTGGGGAGCTTGCCAGGCTCTCCCGAGTGGGCAACAGAGTCTCGGTAGTTTGTCAGGATCTCCAAGAGGGAGAACTAGGCTATTAGATGATGGGAGCTTGGTTTTATAGTCTCTGGATGTTGATTGTTGATGGGATTACGCGGCTCCTGGGGCAGTTCTTGATGTGACTGCCTAACTACTGGAAAATGGGGGATCTGGGTGGAATAGGCCCAGTCCTGATCCGAGCAGCCTTGGAGATCTCGGTCCCAGGTCCCACACACCTGGGTTCCTCCACTGGCTCCCCCATGCGTGAGGCTCATCTGAACATGTAAAGATTATGGCATATCAAGAATAAATTATAATTCAATTATGCTCAGAAAAATACTATTTAAAATAACACACAATACTATGCATAATGAACTTGCCTAAAAATAAATAAGAAAATTTACATTTTTATTGCCTCACATAGAGTATTCTTTTCTCCACAACTATAATAACAGCTCTCCCTATTTTTTCAGTGTATCAGTAAAGCCTATATCATACATATACTTTGCAAATCTCCAAGTCACTCTATATACCACATATCTCCCTCTCAGTCCTGCTTTTAGATTGATCTCTTTCCCAGACACCTTTGCTTGCAAATTTTATTTTTCTGAAAGTACAAAAACAGTTTAACTTTGGGAAATATAATCCAAAACTTCCTAATCAAGGGTTTTAATCTTCTAATTTTTCTCAGTACAAAATTCTGTTGTATATTTTATTGCAGCGGTACAATTTTTCACACACACCACTCCATATTAGGCATTTTAGAAATGCATGGGCCATTTGTTATTCATTTTTGTTTATACAGCACTCAGTGATGTGCCTAAAAAAACATTTTTACTTAATAGATTTTGCTAGGTATGAAAGATAGTACAGCAGGAAAGGCATTTCTCTTGCATGCGGCTCATATAAGTTCAATCCCTGACACCAGTATGGTCCCTCAAGCACCACCAAAGTGATTCCTTAGCACAGAGAAAGGAGAAATCCCTGAGCACAAGTAAGTTGGGTTTACAAGCAAAACAAATCAAAATAAAACAAACAAAAAATTTGTCAAATACTTTTTCACTAAGGAATTGTGGAAGTTTTCTTCCTTTGTCCTCACTCAATTCTTTCTATCATATCAAGTGTTGTAAATTAATTTCAGATACAAAATATTTATCTTAAAGTAATATATTTAACTATGCTAAGATTGTCTACTTAACTATTTTTGCAGGAGGGCTGGGCACGGTTGTCCACACCTAACTGTGCTCAGAGATAATTCCTAGTTCAGTGCTCAGGCATCACTATTTGTGATATTCAGTGGAATCATATGGAATGCTGGAATCCAACCATGTTTTGATGCATACAAGGCAAGTGCCTTGCCCTTAGTACTATTTCTCCATCCTATATCTAGTTTCATAAAAATAAAATAAGTGAGCATGATTTAGCTTATTCTGTGTGTGTGCCAGTAGAGGAATATCACTTCCTTTCCTCTCGCCATTTAATCATCACTCAAACATATCAGTGCTTTAGGGTTGGCAATACTAATATGTCAGGTTATTGGGAAAACAAAGGACTAGAGAATTGGATGCTTTTCATCAATTCTTAGCCCCCTGATAAAGTGCAAAATCACCTTTGCCCTTAAATGGGTTTATGTATATCATCAGTGGTTAGTACCAACTTCAGTGAAGCATCAGGACAAATTTTACTAAGAAATTTTTACAAATGCATATTTTTAAACAAAATTACTTAAAACTAAAAACAATGTTGTTAATGTTAAAACAAGTTAATTATATTGAGATGCAAATTATATTAGATGAATATAATTTCACCTAAATATTTAAATGGTATCTTGTAGTTCTGTTCACAAAGGGTGGTTCAAAAAGGTAAATAAATCTTCTTCTCATTCCCAGCACATTTTCTAATTTCAAGGTATGTTTAAATCATAGAGGTTTTTTATTATCCACATTTCATCTGTATTTGATGATAATGATATTCACAGAATAAGTATAACCTGAAAGGTTCCCACTTATTTTAAATAGTCTTGGAGTGGCTGATGCTGAGCAATGCATAATCCCTGTGATTTTTAATCGAGGCCAGTGGCTAATTCTAAATGACATTGTCTATGATAAATTATTTGATTTCAAAAGTGAATTTTTATTGCTTCAAAGTATGTAGTACTTGAGGATTTATATATATATGTATATATTTGTTCATATTTTTTTTACTAGAAGACTTCCATGTAAATATGGGAAGAATAGAAAACTGAAATGCAGCTATTTAAAAGACATTTTTAAGAAAAATACAAAATATTCTTTCTCCAGTAATTTTAAGTATGAAAGCTCTTTGGAGGACTTAGAGATTATTAGTGAAAACATAATGTTTGTTATTTCTATTTTTTAATAGATTATTGACAAATTTAGCAGCTTAAAGAAATTGATATTTAAATTTTACTTAATTTTTTAAATTTTAAATATTGGGTGCAAAAGCATAACTGGTCATATGACTTGCTCTCAGAGTTTCTCTTCAGAGATTTTTTTTAGCTGAGATTCAAGTTATAGACGGTTTCCTTCTAAGATGATACCCTTTCATGGTTGTTGGTGGAGATTTTTTCCTACAATAGGGACTTTTCTGTAAAGTAGACCTGAGTAGACTTGATATTATCACAGTATTACAGTTGGCTATCCACACAGAAATATAATAGAGATTGAGAATGGAATAAATAGTATGAGTCTGCAACATACTTTAACACCCTCTCCTCATATGTCACTTTTTCATTTCTACACAAAATATTTTTTAAAAGTGACTTTCTAGGAAATCAGAGATACAGATACAACACATACACACACGTGTGTGTGTACATATAAATATCACTGTCATCCCATCGCTCAACGATTTGTTCGAGTGGGCACCATTAATGTCTTTCATTATGAGACTTACTGTTACTGTTTTTGGCATATCCAATACACCACGGGGAGCTTGCCAGGCTCTGCCGTATGGGCTCAATACTTTCGGTAGCTTGCTGGGCTCTCCGAGAGGGGCGGAGGAATCGAACACGGTTGGCCGCATGAAAGGCGAACGCCCAACTGCTGTGCTATCGCTCCATCCCTTATAAATATATAAATATATATATATGAATATCATGCATAATGCTCTGTATTTGGTTCCCTGGAATCCTAAAACAAACCAATAAGTGAGTTAGTAAATGTGGTCCATGCCCAATGCAAAGAGAAATTAGCTATAAGTTTGAGGAATGAATGTTAAAAATACTTATATATATTTTAAAGCTACTCCCTCTATGGCTAAAAATAACAAAGATACAATGATAGAATTGAATCAAAAGTAATAACATTGCATACGAAATGTTTGTATTTATTAGTACATGGTACATAGTACCTTAGTACATGGCAGAGCCTGGCAAGCTACCCGTGGAGTATTGTTTTTTTTTTTTTTTTTTGGACACCTTCAATCTTTGTATATACTGAGAATCCTACTGCCTTATAGTGAGTGAGAATTCCAGAAAATTAAATGGATAATATTAGGAAGATGAGTATTTATGTTTATAATTTTAAAATGATACCATACACATAAACACTAAACATATGAAAATTAATTTTAGAACATTTTTGAAATCTGGAGAGCTTATCTAAGGTTGGAAAACAGTTCGAAAATGGGAAGAACAGATGCCAGTGAGGTACATCTGTTTTCATTGTTTGCTTTTTCAATGATAGTTAAAGACCAATTTAGCTCTCTGAATATTGTCAGTAACCTAGCCAGAAACCTGATCTGAGTGGTTATTCAGGCAAGCCTCTGAACAGATGGTTATTCCTGACTCTATTTCTTACCTTCAATACAGCAAGCAGTTTCCTGATGTCAGGCTACAAATGCAGGTGGCAGTATAGACTAGGGGTTCATAACCTGAAAATTCTTGCTTTTGTTTTTTGATTTTGGGTCACATTTAAGTGGTAGCTTCACGTGGATTTGTGCTCGGGGGTCTTTCCTGGCATAGGTTGGGTAAGAGGCAGTGCTGGGGTTGAGCCCTGGGCTGCAAGTCCATAGCTCTAGCACTGAGCCACAGCCCTGAACCAAAGCATCAAATTTTAAAATGCTACAGCTTTGAGTTATATCCAAGATTCGTCTACTTAATTGTGCAGATGCAGTAAAGTGAGGTTTCCCTGTATAACTTTTCTCCATGTTAAATTTTAATATGCATTGTAAGCAGAAAGTGTGATAGGAATTAAAGAGGCTACCCCATGAAAGTATTGTGAAGCTGTGGTTAGATTCCACAGAGTATGTGGTTGTAAGACTGACACCTTGTGACTGCATTAATACCCAACTGCCTACCTCATTAATACTATTAATCAACTGATTTATAGTATAGAAATTATCTTTATTATGGGCTGGAGCGATAGCATAGCGGTGGGGCGTTCGCCTTTCATGCGGCCAACCCATGCTTGATTCCCCCACCCCTCTCAGAGAGCCCAGCAAGCTACCGAGAGTATCGCACCCGCACAGCAGAGCCTGGCAAACTGCCCGTGGTATATTGGATATGCCAAAAACAGTAACAATAAGAGATGTTACTCATGCCCGCTCAAACAAATCGATGAGCAATGGGATGACAGTGACAGTGACAGTATTTTTATTAACCATGTGACCTCAAAGTTATCACAAAACCTTGAAAGCAGAAGTGAAGAATAAAATGACAGTTCAGATGCTGGAAGAAGGGGCAATGAAGGTTTTGATGTCAGAGAGTGGCTTTGAGAAGATAATTTTGCATTTTAAGAATAGAAAAAAAAACACTAGTTGTGGAATATTGATGTTATCTAGAAGCTAGGAAAAGTGCTAAGATAGAAGCTCCCCACCTTCCCCCATGGAAGCTGAAATTTAATAACAATAATCATAAGAAACTAATTTTTTGTTGTTGTTTTGGGGCCATACCAGGTGGTGCTCAGAGCTTTATTCTTGACTCTGTGCTCAGGGATCATTCCTGGTGGGCATGGGGGACCATTTGGGGTTTCAGGGGTCAAATCTGGGTGCAAGGCAAATGCCCTACCTGCTACACTATCTCATGAGCCCCAGAAATTGATTTTTGTTAATGCCCTAAATAAAAGAGGAAGTAAGTCTGACAAGGAACTTCCAATAAGGAACATAATCAACAACTTGAGATTTTTGAGATAGATTACTGACTTCTGAAGCACAGACTTACAAGATAAAACATTTATGGGGGCCGGAGAGATAGTATGGCAGGCAGGGCACATGCCTTGCATGCAGTTTACCCTGGTTCAATCACCAGCATTGCATCTCGTCTCCCATCAACACCAATAATAGTCCCAGAACACAGAGTTTGGAGTGAGTTGTAAGCATAGACTCCGTGTCCTCCCCCAAAAGTTAAAAATCATTTACAATTGTGGGGGGGAGTTCCTCACCAAAGGCAGGTATTCCCCACCCAAGGATGAAAGGACCACATCTGGCAGAGCTCAGGGGTTACTCCTGACTCTGAGCTCAGGGTTGGGCTGCTCAGGCAACCATATGTGGTATCAGAGACTAGATTTGTGCTCTTAAACTCTTAGGATTGTACTAATTTGTGAGGCTATTAAAATTAGAGTTTATGTTGCTATAGGACTATCAATAAGTGTTACTGTGATAATTGTGCTGAACTAGAAATGCCTCGGAAGAGTCTCTGGGCATTTTGAGCTTCCCAATAGCGTTCACTCCTTTGTTGTTATTTGATTTTCTGTGGGGGCGAACACTGGAGATGCTCAGGTCTTATTCCTAGCTCTGCATTCAGGGATCGTTCCTGGCAGAGTTCGGGGATCATATGTGGTACCAGGGATCCATCTTCAGCCAGGCAAGTGCCTTACTGGGTGTGCTAACTCTCTGACCCCTGGTATTTATTTTTTTAAGTATCTATTACAATGGGCATGACCTCAGAGTTCTTGCTATGACCTCAATACACCCTTGAGCAATGACCACCAGGAGACTTTGGAAAATAGACCTTTATTACAAGAGTGGGAATGCACAGTGTACATCAAAGCCACAGTGAAATTGTAGTAGAGAGAATGTACAGACCTAGGGTCCTGCTATTTCTTTTTTCTTTTCTTTTCCTTTTTTTTTTTTTTTTTTTAAATAGGGTCTCTCCAGAGCAAGCAGGGTTTGATCCAGCAGTAGGCCTGAGAGCCCAGTGATACTTTGTTTCTCTTCTCATAGCCTCATAGCCGAATAGAGCTGGAAGGCCACAAAAATCAGCCCGGTCAACCAAACCTTCCAGGAGTACTCAATGACTGCTCAGGGATTTACGGATACTGCAGATCAAACCTAGGACCCTGCTAATATTAGCAATGTCTTCCACCATTTAAGCTATATCCCCAGAACCCAGAGGTACAGCTGTATTAGGCTTAGTGGCTTGGGATCTGAGGCATAAATAAATTATCTTTGTTGATTAATTTGAAACATAAACAGGGGTATATAAAACCCAGAAATAGAAAACGAAAGGAAAAGGTGAATCCGTTCCTATTGAGAGCAATTCAAATTAGGCTTTTTTTTTTTTTTTTTAAACAAAGGAGCTGTGGTGGAGGGAGGGAGCCTGACCCCTCATTCCTGAGGACACAATATATTTAATGTTACTTTGTCATCTTACAAGTGGGTGCCTCTTTGAATGTCCTGGTTATTACACTCAAATTACTGGGCTTGGGGCAGGAGAGTCAACTGTGAGAACTAATTTTGATTAAACATTTATCAGCATTGCTTCAATTTCCACTCTCAATTCCCTGATTAATGTGCTTATATTTGGGCAGATACAGACCATTTAAGGATCATTGAATCGAGTGGCAATCCACATTGGTGCTATAAGCTAAGTTTCATATTACTCACGACTGCTCCAGAAACTATTCTGTCCATGCTCCCGTTGAAAAGGACGCTGAAAATTGAGGTTGACTTATAAATGATCAAGCCATAAAGAGACCTTGGTATTTCATGCCTCCACCACTGTGGATTCTCTCTGGAAGTCATTTACTAGTGATACAAAGCTCTTAATTAACTGTCTGCTAATAGTAATGCATTCACAGACTGGGACATCTCTTTCTTTCTCCTAACCCAGCTTCTCTCCATTCTAGGACACTATGTACAATTGCATATAAGCCAATGTAAGCTAAGTGGATTATTTGGTTCCATACAAAGTGGATACCACTGTATGAAGCACTACTCATTAGTAGGATTTACCAGCAATCACTTAATTTCAAGATATATCCTAAAGTTAACTATCTGGCATCCACCAAGTGAAGTTACTGGAACATTTGTAACACCACCCAATATTCCCGCCTGGTTGTGAGTATTTATATATTAACTTCTATCGATGTATAAACTCAGCATTGATCTCCTTTCCTCTAGCACACTGGGAACTCAGTTCCATATATACACTCCACCCCCATTCCCTCCCCCCCCCCCCCATCTACAGGTGCTTAGGTTTTATGCTTCCTTGGAATTAGACTTTTATTTTAAAGGTTTTTCATTTGCAGGTTCTATACTTCTGTAGATAATATTTGTGATGTTGTGACAACATCAGCTCTGCTTGATGACTAGGAGAGATAGAAGTATGTGCAGAGAAATTGGCAAATAAAATATCATATTGAAATGATCTTTTTCAATAATGTGAGTCCTGCCATTCAGGCATGAACAGGCAACATAGCATTTCTTCATGCTTCTAGAGCTCAAGAGGATTCACGATTTCTATATGTTAGGCATGGACAACAAAGATTGCTATTAATTCTTCATTTTAGGGTTTTTTTTCTACTAATTAAGGCATATATATATCACTACATATATATGTATATATATTATTCTGCCAATTAAGGCATATATATATACATATATATATATATATCGATAGCACAGCGGGTAGGGCATTTGCCTTGCATGTGGCCAACCCAGGTTTGACTCCTGTCCCAATCGAAGAGCCCGGCAAGCTACTGAGAGTATCTTGCCCACACGGCAGAACCTGGCAAGCTACCCGTGGCATATTCAATATGCCAAAAACAGCAACATCCAGTCTCACAATGGAGACCTTACTGGTGCCCACTAGAGCAAATCGATGAGCAAGAGGGTGATAGTGATACAGTGATACAGTGATATATCTATATTTATCACTGTCGCTGTCATCCCGTTGCTCATCGATTTGCTCGAGCAGGCACCAGTAAGGTCTCCATTGTGAGACTCGTCATCACTGTTTTTGGCATATCTAATACGCCATGGGTAGCTTGCCAGGCTCTGCCATGCGGGATGGATGCCCTCGGTAGCTTGCTGGGCTCTCCAAGTGGGATGGAGGAATCAAACCCAGGTCGATCGCATGCAAGGCAAATGTCCTATGTGCTGTGCTATCACTCCAGCATTTATATCTATATATAAAGATAGATAGATATATCTATATCTATCTGTCTATCTATATATATCATATGTAACTTTTTAGGTTTCTGAATTCTTTACATTCTGAGACTGACCTTTTAATTCTCTCCTCTCTGGGTCAAGAGCAGAGGAATCTATATATGTTACCAAGGAGATTCTATCTCTTAAAGGCCTTGCACCAAAATTCTCATTAGTCTCCCCCTGCTTTTATCTTTTCAATATCACTCATGAACTTTGTCTTTGTTATTGCAAATTATTGCAGTCAAAACCACCATATATTTCTATTGTTTTATAATCCCTTCTTTATTGGAACCTGTAAAATGCCTCAAATATTAGGAAGGCAGCGTCAGTATATTCTCTTCCTTTAACATTTCCACCCATCCTATTGCTAGTGAATATGTTTTTTTAAAAAAAAAAAAAAAACGAATGTTCTGGTATGGCATGCCAAAGGCTTACACTATCCACTGGGTCCCAATTTCCAATTGTCCAGGGAGCGAGGCTGCTCCACAATCATATTTTTAAGCTGACTTTCTTTACCAAGCTTAATACCATTTGTCTAAAGATGGATTCCCTGGGGAAACAGACTGAGCAGCAGGCAGGATGCCATTAGATTTACTAAGGAGTACTCCAGGCACAATACTTAAAGTCAAGGAAAAAGGATTATGGTAAAAGGAAAAGTTGAACTGCAATGCAGTGAGCAGAGGACTTAGTCTATTCTGCAGGAAGTTCTGAATTTAGTATTCAATTTAACTGCTTTGTGAGAAAATCTCCGCTATTTATGCTGCATATTTAACCAGTCATTGGCTGCTGGCTTTCTTGGGAGTATGTATAAACTGGGACATGGCAGACAGTTAAGTTTTCTGGTGTCAATTTCCACAACTGGGTCTCTACAGTAGCCACTTCTGGTGAGATTTTTTATACCGAAAGAAGAAATCTAAACAAAAGCTTTATAGGTTATAAATGGAAGTTAACCTTAACATGTAATATAAACAAACATTTAAAAGCTCATTCTTTTGAAATTTAATGAGACATGGGCTTATATAATTACTATTTTGATTTTATAAGTAACTAAAATGGAATTGACTAACTTCTCTCTATTTTTGAGATATAAAAGCATATATTAAAATCTACCTTTTATAAACTATAAGTATATTTCATAAATGTATAAGTATATAAATATAATTTTTTGTCCTTTACATTTATAAAAATTATAAATACATACTGCATTGGTTAAACATTATTCATAAGTAATGAAACAAATTATTAACAAATTATTATCCAACTACCAACCAAATCAACTATTTTTAGTAGTCACTTCTTAAGATAGGACATCTAAAATAACACTTTTTTTCTTTCTGTTGTTATAGTCAAGAATAGTCATCAACAGACAAAGAATATCTGTAATTGTGGAATTCCCTTGACCTCCACATCTAGTAATTTTCCTTTAAATGAAGGGTTTAGAATAAATAGACTAAAACTTATTTGCTGTTTTAAACTCTATCACTTGCATCTCTTACATTCAAGGTTAATATCATTGGAGAAAATTGTTTGAGAGGCAGCACTTTTAGCACCATAGCTCCTGGCACTTTACAATCTCAGATGTAATAAGCCTGGGAACTAAAATTTATGACTGCGTTCTTGTGCTGTGAGGAAAATGTGGACAAAAGGTGAGGGTCAACAAATACAAGGTTAGAGGCAACAAATTAGCCCGAGGAACAAGCATCCAGTGTCTCGTTTCCTTCTTTTCCTCTCATAGCTGCAACATCCATTTCCATCAAATATCAGCCATACTAAATTTCTCTACTGGTACAGCAATGTTTCAATATACACAACTGATAACATTTTTAGTAAGATTATATTCTTATGTATTTTTTTCTGCAGAACCAAATATACAATTGGACTCCTGCTCATATTTCACTTAGGTGAAAATTGAAATATTATGGTTCAAAAGACATAAGATTTATTGAAGAACAAACTAATATTTTTAATTAACTTCTTTTTATTTATTTATTAATTAGTGAATTACCATGAAGGTATAGTAACAGATTTACACATTTTCATACTTGTGTTTCCCTAATACAACGTTCGAGCACCCCTCCCTCTACCAGTGTCAATTCTCCACCACCAGTGAACCCAGTATCCTTCCCACCTCCCAATCCCGTCCCCCCTCCCCCCTCCCCCACTGCCTCTGTGGCAGGGCACTCCCTTTTATTCTCTCTCTCTCCTTTTGGGTGTTGTGGTCCACAATAGGAGTATTGAGTGGCCATTGTATTTAATCTATTGTCTACTTTCAGCATGCACCTCCCCTCCTGAGCGGGTCCTCCAACCAGAGCTTACTTGGTGTTCTGTTCTCTATCTGAACTGCCTTTTCCCCCAGAATGTGAGGCCAACTTCCAAGCCATGGAGCCAACCTCCTGGTACTTATTTCTACTATTCTTGGGTGTTAGTCTCCTACTCTGTTATTCTATATTCCACAGATAAGTACAATCTTTCTATGTCTGTCTCTCTCTTTCTTACTCATTTCACTTAGCATGATACTTTCCATGTTGATCCACTTATATGCAAAATTCATGACTTCATCTTTTCTAACAGCTGCATAGTATTCCATTGTATAGATGTACCAAAGTTTCTTTAACCAGTCATCTGTTCTCGGGCACTCGGGTTTTTTCCAGATTCTGGCTATTGTAAACAGTGCTTCGATGAATATATAAGTGCAAATGTCATTTCGACTATATTTTTTTGCTTCTCCAGGATATATTCCCAAAAGTGGTATTGTTGGTTCGAATGGGAGACAATAATCTCTCTCAATGTCAACCGCTTCTCAAAAAATTAATTTGTTTTATATTAAGTATATCTAGCAATATATCCTTACTGTATTTATTTGCAAGACTATTTTTTTCTTCGAAGCATAGCTAAAATCTCCTTAATAAAGAGGTGAGAAATTAAGTAATGTTAAGTTTATAAAAAAACAAATGTAATTAAGATCAGAATCAGAAATTTAGGTAGTCTTTATTGCATTAAATAAGAATATTATGATGTTTCATCTCCTGAACCACATAATAGATCAATAAATGAATGTTGATTCACTAAATGCATTTATATAATAGAATTGACATAAAGTATATTACATTTGTTGAGTGAGATGTCTCAAAAAATATTTGTCACCTGATGTTTATTTCGGTTTTAACCTTATTTTATATTTCCAAATCTAGCATCTATTTGACTAACAAATTGAAGTTAATATTTTTGCTGAAGTTATTTCCTTTTTTTTTTTTTGTTAAAATGAATGACTTTATTAGAGGGCATATTGACTTGACTTTTTTTGTTTTTTTGGGGGGTCACACCCAGATATGCATAGGGGTTACTCCTAGCTCTGTACTCAGGAATTAATCCTGGCAGTGCTCAGGGAACCATATGAGATGCTGGGGATCAAAACCAGGTTGACCGCATGTAAGGCAATTGTCATACCCTCTGTACTATAGCTCGAGCCCCTGATTTGACATTTTATGAGATATATTTGCACATTGTCCTTGCTGTATTTTATATTTACATAGCATTGGGGTCTTTGACACAAGATTTTTAAAGTATTGTTTTCAAAACTACATTAAGTATCTTGAAGACTTTTTTTTCCAAATTTCATTATAAAACAAATGAAAGAAAGAAAAAGAAAGAAAGAAAGAAAGAAAGAAAGAAAGAAAGAAAGAAAGAAAGAAAGAAAGAAAGAAAGAAAGAAAGAAAGAAAGAAAGGAAGGAAGGAAGGAAGGAAGGAAGGAAGGAAGAAAGAAAGAAAGAAAGAAAGAAAGAAAGAAAGAAAGAAAGAAAGAAAGAAAGAAAGAAAGAAAGAAAGAAAGAAAGAAAGAAAGAAAGAAAGAAAGAGCACCATGAATTACACTTATTCATAGATGGGTTGTTAACGTGCAATGTTTAATTACCAGTCATACTAGCAGTGTCAACTTCCCTCCACTAATATTCTGAGGTTCCCTGTCTTACTGCTCCACCTCCCCTCCACCCCAGCACCAGGCTGCCATCTAATTTTTTTCTTTTTTGGGTCACACCCAGCGATGCACAGGGGTTACTCCTGGCTCATGCACTAAGGAATTACTTCTGGCGGTGCTGGGGAGACCATATGGGATGCCAGGGATCGAACCCAGGTCGGCTGTGTGCAAGGCAAGCACTCTATCCGCTGTGTTATCGCTCCAGCCCCATCTTGACATATATCCTTTAAGACTGGTTATTAAAGTCTGGGTCTCAGATTTCAATGTTGTTGAAACTGTGACTTGGATATTTAGCTCTATCATTACTTCACACCACTAATAAATCTTATTTCCTTTGATCCCTGGCCCCATTATTTTTCATCTATCTCTTCTTCCCTTCCCCTTCATCATATTTCTCTCTTTCTCCCCCCAGTATGCTAGGACCAAGGGTTATCTAAGTTTTTCCCCTCTTAAAATCATTGCATTTTCTCATTCAGTTACTCTAAATATCAAATTTAAGTGATTTCACCCTGTGTTTGTCCCTTTGGCTTTCTTCATTTAACATGATATCTTCCAGTTCCATCCATGTTGTGAAAAATTGCATGATTTCATCTTTCCTTACAGTTACAAAGCATTCCATTATGTATATATACCACATCTTCATGATCCACTAATCTGCACTTGGACATCTAAGTTGATTTCAATCTTGGCTACTGAGTATTACAATAAATACTGTTGTGCATATGTCAAAGAGTAAGTGTTTAAATCTGTTCTCGTGTACATATCCAAAATTAGAATTTCTGGGTTGTATGGTAGCTCAATTTTAAGTTTACTGAGAACCGTCCATACTGTTTCCCACAGGGTTTGAACTAGAAAACATACTCACCAACAGGAGATGAGAATTTCTTTTACAACACATCCATGCTGACACAGATTTTTCCCATTATTTTTGTTTTGTGCCATTCTAACTGGCCTGAGATGGTATTTCATTGTCATCTTGTTTTGGATTTCCCTAATAATAAGTGATGATGAGCATTTTTCTTATGTGCCTATTGGACACCTATTGGTCCTCCTCACAGCAGTCCCTGTTCATTTTCTGTCCTCAATTTTTTTTTTATTTTTTGCTGATTTTTGTGATAACTCTATGTATCCTGGATATCAACCCTTTATCTGGTGTGTTGACTGCAAATATTAATGAGAAGTTCTTTTCCTTGAAGGAAGCAAAATATGTGCCCAGAAGAGAGGCTATGGGGTAAGATACTTGCATTATATGTGGCCAACCCAGTTTGATCTCTGACACCAGATATGGTCACCCGGAGTAATAATGAGCAGTCAGGTGTAGCAAAATTGTGTCACAATGCTTCCTACCACATCCAAGAAAAGAAGTATAGCTTATATAGCCCTCATTCTGAATGATTCTTGAACAAGTGTGTCGACTTTATAGAATAATGTCTTGTCAGTACACACAAACATTTATAAATACATATATATTTAAATTTTTGCACCTCTGCACACTTTTGCTCCTCTATCTAATATAAATATCTTTCCCTACCAGACATAATTTGAAAACAATAGTTAATGAGTTGGCACTAGATTCAAAAAATGCTTTTAACCTCTTTATCCCAAAAAACAAGGACGTATATATATATATATACACACATGTATATGTATATATATATTTCTAGAACTTTAGTATAAATAAACATTTTTAGTAACTGAAACAATATAAATTCTCTTTAATATTATGCTAAGTTTGCCAGAAACAAAAAAAAAGCAATTATAATCTGCAACCTTTTTGTTGTTGTTGAATTCTATGATTTGGTTCTTTCATTATGCCCTCTACTATGTAGATAAAAAAAAATTGTTTATAACTAGAAGTCTCAGTTTTTTCCCAATTCTTTTATAGATAACCCAAGTTTTGATGATGTCTACAGAGTTATCTATGAGTCCCAGCTTTCCTCTGCTCTGAAGTTCTACACATACTGTGGTTCTTATTTAAGGCATTCATACATCTGAGACCTCCTGTAGTTTCTGATCTGCAAACTGCCACATTCTTTTTTTTCCTTGTGAATACTACCTCTATTCTAGAGCCTTTTTAAATTATTTAGGGCTGATATACTGAAATCATTTTTTCAAATAACTTAAATTGACTTTCATATGCCCTCTTAACTCATTCTGTTGTCTTTTGAAAATTATATCATTTTTTTCACATTTGCATTATTTACAAAATGAATTTCACATCCCTCTTCACAATTGAATTTAAACCATGTGAAATTATCATATCTGTATTCTAAATTTTGTTCTTAGGTTTAAAAATCTTCTTGGCATATTGTTTTTATCCCAAAATATTTACCAAATAAAGAAGAGAAATAATGAGTACAACAGTACTATTTCTTTAATTTTAATCTTAAGATTATCATGTGATTAGAGCTTCTATGATCTGGAGTTATATTGACTGGCTTTTAATCCCATGCTTGCTCACTATTTATATTTGGGTGAAATTTTGGAATCATAGCAAAATAGAATATACAAGTTTACCAATGCTCATATTTTGCATGGGTAAAATTGAAATATTGTACTTCTTGTGACATATTATTATTGTGTAAATCATTTAGCTAATATATGTGTAAAAAATACATGTAAAATCCTTGGACAGTATATGGCATGGAGTAAGCACACAAAAATTAAATAAAAATATTGGAGTCTTTAGATTTGTATTAATATTTAAAATATTCATTTATATTTTATATTTATATATAGTTATATTATAATATGTAATATGTTGGACAATATAAGTATATTATTATCACTGTCATTGTCATCACTGTTATACCATTGCTCATCGATTTGCTTGAGTGGGCACCAGTAACATCTCCATTGTGAGACTTGTTGTTACTGTTTTTGGCATATAGAATATGTCACCGGTATCTTTCCAGACTCTGCCATGCCTGTGAGATACTCTCAGTAGCTTGCTGGGCTCTCTGAGAGGGACAGAGGAATCAAACCCGGGTCATCCGCGTGCAAGGTCTACCCGCTGTGCTGTCTCTCCAGCCCATAGTGCAGGTTTCATGTATGTGAAGCTCTGGATTTAAACCCCAGTAACATGAAATAAATTTAATTTTAACTATTTCAATTATAAACAAGTAATATACAATATATTTACATTATAAGTTATATAGTTCAACTTATATTATTACAAATAGTATGTATTATTTGGATTTATAATTAAATAGTTAAAATTAAAATTATTCATAAATTAATTATTATGTATAACTGTCACTGTCATCCCGTTGCTCATTGATTTGCTCAAGCGGGCACCAGTAACGTCTCCATTTTGGGACTTGTTACTGTTTTTGGCATACCGAATACGCCACTTGTAGCTTGCCAGGCTCTGCCGTGCAGGCGAGATATTCTCAGTAGCTTGCCAGGCTCTCCGAGAGGGGCAGAGGATTATTTATAACTACAAATAATATTCAATATACTTGAATTTCTAATTTAAATAGTTAAAATTAAAATTATTTCATGTTCCTGGAGTTTAAAGCCAGAGCTTCACATACATGAACCTTGCACTATAATATAGAGATATGTCTTTGGTCTGAATAATCTCTAAAATACTTTTATATTCCTATTAATAACATTGAATGATGAATTCATGCTTGTGACAGGGACAAATGGAGATGTTACTGGCGCCTGCTCGAGCAAATTGAAGATCAACGGGACTACAGTGATTAACATCATATTTGGTACTTTATTTTAATTAGGTCATTCTCAGAAACCTATTATTAACAGAATATATGCATTTTTTGTTCAACAGAAAGTATAATTTGGGGAGATCCCTTCTTTGGGGACGTGAGGGGGCACACATCCTGGTGCTAAGAGCTTACTCCTGGCTCTGCTCTCAGGAATCACTCCTGGTGGGATCAGGGGACCAATGAGGTAACGAGAATCTAATCAGGGTAGGCTAAATGCAAGTCAAGTGCCTTACCCATTATCCATAATTTCTGATAGTGCAACTTTCCAAAGTAAAATCGTAAGTGGTAGTGTGTGCATATATATGTGTGTGTGTGTGTGTGTGTGTGTGTGTGTGTTTGTGTGTATATATATGTGTGTGTGTATGTGTACACACATATATGGGCAGGGTGTTTGCCTTGCATGCAGTCGACCCAGGTCCAATTCCTCCGCCCCTCTCGGAGAGCCTGGCAAGCTACCGAGAATATCTCGTCCACATGGTAGAGTCTGGCAAGCTACCCATGGTGTATTCCATATGCCAAAAACAGTAACAACAAGTCTCACAATGGAGATGTTACTGGTGCCCACTTGATCAAATCGATGAGCAACGGGATGACCCTGACAATGATAATGACATAGACAATGTATATATGTATATATATATATATATTTATATATATATATAATTTTCCCTCAGAACCTGTAGTATTTACCTCAGAACCTGTAGTATTACAAAACTTATTTTTTTAAGTTTGGAGACCTGATACCTACTTCTATAGATACAAATACAAATTATAGTATATAGAGCCAAATAGACAATAAAAGTTTAAACAGCTAGTAAAAATAAGAAATGCTTGTACTAGATATGAAAACTCTTGATAAAAATTAAGGAATTAACGAACCATGAATAATGGTTAGTATTATTACTTGTTTGTTATAATATAAATATTACAGTTATCAATGTATTTTGTTATATATTATTTCAGACTCAAGAATTAATCAAGAATTCTTCCTGGCTCAGAGTGACATTGTTGCCTGAGAAAAGCAAATTTAGTAGACCAACTCAAAAACCAACTTTTTCGGTGCTAGGGAGGTAATTCAACAGTTTAAGCTGGTAAAGGAGGCCAGGATTTGATTCCAGACACTGCACATTCCCTTGATATCACTAATAGAGATCTCTTATCCTATAGAACTCTCAGTAGGCCCCCTACAACTCCCACTACACATACCCCATAAATAAAGTAAGGTTGTATAAAATATAAATAAATTCATTTTAAACAGAATATAACAATTCTGATGTTCACCACTAACCTGGGGAAAGCTTCTGTAAATAATTTAAATTCTGGATGAATCTTTAACTAATCTTGACTTACCAAGAATATGCCATATTTCAATTTGCAACTGCTTTTATTTGTTTGCCTATTTTCTTAAGGATGTTTACTTGAAGATTTACTTTCTATTTGATATTTGAATAAAAGCCTCTTGTTGTGGCCTCTAAGTGCTTTCCAATATGAGCAAATACTTATTAAATTGGGGCAGCTGTTGGAGTTCAAGTATCTGAGCTAGTTTGAGGGGAGTAATGATTTAAAGATACTTATTTAAAATCCTGAAAACTAATATTTCTTCAATAATAATTTCACTCAGAATTACATTCATTAATTCTTACTTCAAAAATTCACAATAACACTTATGGCAATAGAAATAAGATAGGTATAAATAAATGATTTCTACTGATTTAACTTTTAATAAAAGAATAAACTACAGATTAGTGGGCAATAGTATTCATTTTACAGTTAATTTAATTGCATTCTTACCTTCTGAATGCTATTTATGAACTGCAATTTTTTTTATTAAATCACCATGTGGAAAGTTATAAAGCTTTCAGGCTTAAGCCTCAGTTACACAATGCTCGAACAACCATCCCTTTACCAGTGCACATATTCCACCACCAAGAGCCACAGTAAACCTCCCCCCAACCCCCTACCCCACAGCCCCCCACCCCGCCTATATAGCTGATAAATTTCACTTTACTTTCTCTTTACTTTGGTTACATTCAATATTTCAACAAAAAACTGACTATTATTCTTTGGAGTTTCCCTCCCCCAAATTCAGACCTGCTGGAAAGGAAGCATTTGATAATTTGTTTTCCATTCCTGAAAATGAAAAGATATGAGGTCATGTGGCCACAATAGCGGCCGTGTAGTTTTGGATTTCTGTATTTTAGTATTTTAGTTAACTAAGTCCACAAAAATTTCTGCCAGAAGTTGCATCATTGCTAGCTCGTAACTCTCTGCTACATTATATTCTACACATGAGTGCAATCTTCCTATGTCTGTCTTTTGCTTTCTGACTCATTTCATTCAACATGATAGTTTCCATGTTGATCCACTTATACGCAAATTTCATGACTTCATCTTTTCTAAGAGCTGCATAGTATTCTATTGTGTAAATGTACCAAAGTTTCTTTAACCACTCATCTGTTTTGGGGTATTCCGTTTTTTTTCCAGATTGTGGCTATTATAAACAGTGCTGCAATGAACGTAGAAATGCAGATATCATCTCTACTATACCTTTTTGCCTCTCCGGGATATATTCCCAGGAGTGGTATTGCTGGGTCAAATGGGAACTCAATTTCTAATATTTTGAGAATCGTCCATATTGTTTTCCAAAAGGGCTGAACAAGTAGGCATTCCCACCAGCAGTGAAGAAGAGTCCCTTTCTTCCCGCATCCCTGCCAACACTGATTACTTTTGCATTTTTTGGATG
Organism: Sorex araneus; assembly: GCF_027595985.1. Taxonomy (NCBI): domain Eukaryota; kingdom Metazoa; phylum Chordata; class Mammalia; order Eulipotyphla; family Soricidae; genus Sorex; species Sorex araneus. The sequence goes on along the minus strand of NC_073303.1, from coordinate 340,576,825 downwards.
CAGGCCAGTCTCTGTGGTGTGAGATGATATTTCATTGTTGTTTTGATCTGCATCTCCCTGATGATTAGTGATGTCAAGCATTTTCTCATGTGCCTCTCAGCCATTTGGATTTCTTCTTTGGGGAAGTTTCTGTTCATTTCATCACCCCATTTTTGGATTAGGTTGGCAGTTTTCTTCTTATGGAGTTCAACCAGTGCCTTGTATATCCTTGATATCAATCCCTTATCAGATGGTTATTGGGTAAATATCCTTTCCCATTCTGTAGGCTGTCTTTGTACTTTGGTCACTGTAATTGGGGATTTGCACTGTTTCTTCATGTTGTTGTTGTGGTATGGAAGAGCGACCTTCAAGATCAGTATCCCTGTTCCCTCTTGTTGCGAAAAAGGATTCTGGATGGGTTTGATCAATGGTGCTTGCCTTTTTATTTTCCCTTCTAGAACATGGCCTCCCACTCAGCTGTTCCTCTAATCCTTATGTGAAGTCTTGAGTTTTATTGTTTTACTGTTTTATTGTTTTACTGTTTACAGATAGCTAGGATGTTACTCTTGGACATCACATAGGTAATGAAGGCTGTGTTGGAAGAGACAATGGCTGCGGTGATTGGGGGTGGTGTGCCGGCCTCTAGGGCAGCAGTCCGGGGGGAGAGGGATGGCTGGGGTGCGCGGGGTCCTAGAAGCAGGCTGGGATGTGGGAGAACTGTAATATTTTGAAAGAAATAGGTAGCTTATATATATATACACATATATATAGTTAGCCCTAATAAATACATATATATTAATAAGTCTCTCAATGAGAGATGTTACTGGTGCCCACTCGAACAAATCGATGAGCAATGGGATACATGTATATATATATATATATATATAAATTCGAGGAGTTATGCATTTCAAAATATTAAGTGAGTTCAAAGAATTAATAAATTATATTAATCATGTTGCATAGAACTTAGGAGATAAAAATTTGGTTAAAATAAATATCAAAATTAATATGAGGATATATTTTAAACAGATGTTTTAAATTATGAGGTTGGAAGCATGTATGTTTTAATTACGGATTTTCACTATCAGTGATATTTTCTTGAATAATTGGAGCTAACATAAAGCCTGTGACTATTGTATGTGGGGCCCTGGTTTCAATACCTGACACAGTAAAGAATAAACAAATGTAACACTGTTAAATTCCTAAATATTCATAAATTCACTCCTCAAAAAACCTTAACAAATAATTTCACTTAACAGTTTTATCCAAAACTATGAACTTTAAAATTTATTCTATGAAGTAAGTTGTTTGAACAATTTGTTTTTATTATGCTCAAAAGTTGTATAAGTATCACTACTATTCTTATTACAGATATTTAACATTCCATTATGATATTCTTTTCATTCTGATAATAGACAACCACATGTCTATAGTTTCCAGTCATTTGCCTATTCTGATATTTAATATATCTATATAGTGTATTCAGTGGCTAGTTTTCTACTTAGAATATTTTAAAATTTTATATGCAGTGCAGCATTTATCAATATGGCATTCCTTTTTATGTCCACATTGCATTTCATTGCATTGGAGCACCACACTTTTAAAATTCACCATTACTTGATAATCAATGGATTTAATATTTTTACCTTTGTGGCACAGCAGGAAGGGCATTTGCCTTGCATGCGGCTGACAAGCTACCCATTCATATTCAATATGCCAAAAACAGTAACAACAATTCTCACAATGTCACAATGAAGATGTTACTGGTGCCCGTTCTAGCAAATTGATGAGCAATGGGATGACAGTGAAACAGTGATTTCTCTGCATTCATTAGTGTGTGTGTATATACATACATATATATATATATACACACACATAAATACACACACAAATATATATTGGTTTTTGGGTCACATCCAGCTATGCTCAGGAGTTACTCCTGGATCTGCACTCAGGATTTACTCCTGGTAGTTTTCAGAGGACCATACGGGATGCCAGGATTGAGCCCAGGTCAGTCGCATGCAAAGCAGACATCCTACCCACTGTACTATTACTCCAACACCAGTATTTACGCAAATATCACTATCACTATCACTATCATCCTGTTGATCATCGATTTGCTTGAGCAGACCCAGTAACATCTCCATTTGTCCTAGCCCTGAGATTTTAGCAGTCTCTCTTTACTTGTCCTTCCCAATAGTGCTGCATTAAAGGTTCTTTCAGGGTCAGGAGAATGAGACCCATCATTGTTACTGTATTTGGCATATGAATACACCATGGAGGGCAGAAAGTTCTCAGTAGCTTGCCACTTTCTCCGAGAGGGAAAACTATGCTATAAGATGTCACTTCCAGGAGCTTGGTTTTTAGTCTCTGGATGTTGCCCATTAATGGTATTACAAGGTGTGGTAGGGGGAGGGCAGGGGCAGGAGGTGACTGCCTAACTACTGGAAAATGGGGCCCAGTCTGGTTTGAACAGGATTGGAGATCTCAGCCCTAGGTCCCGCACACCTGAGTTACTCTGTGGTTTTGCTCATGCATGAGGCTCGTCCAAGCATGTGGAGAGTGGCCTTGGACATGGCTGTAGCTGGGTTCCTGGAGGTCTTCAGCTGTCGGGCTTCTGCTTGGGGTGGGGAGGGAGACTCAAACCACCCCCCCCCATGAGGGGCCCTGGTGAAGATAGCCAGGCACAGGGGTAAGAGACTGTGTTGTTCTCTTCCAGGAGCTTGGTTTATATATATATATATATATATATATATATATATATGTATATATACATATATGTATAATGTTATTAATTTATTAACAAACAAATGATACAGTCAAGTAACTTAAAGCGTTTTTTTTTTTTAAATTCTCAGTTGTGGTTTCATCACATGGCCTGTTTTCTTAAATTTGAAAGACAAAATAAAAACCTGAATTTTCTCAAGTATAAGCAGATACTTTTGTTTGCTTTTGGGTTATTAAGTTACCATTTTGCCATTAAAATAATTAAAAACAGAAGTCATTGCTTCTTTTATGAAAAATTTAATAACACACAAACATACATGACACATTTATAACCTGGGAAATAGACACTATGTTTAGTTTTAGTGAGAAAACACTTCCTCCACATCCTAATTATGGATCCTAATTATGGATCTTCTCTTCATAAGTCCCAGCCACATTTTTACGAAGTTGGATCAAATGGCAATGACTAACATAGAAAAAAATACAAATTATCTCATATCCTATCTTTCTTTATATGTTTTCTTATACTCTTTTCCCAAAACACTGGAAATGACCTCATGCAAATTAATCTGGCAATATCTATTTACTATGAAAAATTTCACCAATTTCCCAAGAATAACTAATATACCTAAATTACTAATCATTCATTGGTTTTCTAAATCATTCCAGGTTTCAGTTAAAAATGTATTAAAATTTGTTGGCTGAATATATGAGTGCATTTTATAGATTATAGGAAATTTTTGATATGATGTGGGTGCCCTTCTCTTTGCCTCCATGAGTCTTTTTTCTCTTTTTTCCACCACCAGCACAAACATGCCTGTACTCGTATCTATGCTCAGAAAGTCATACAAGTAAATGGACTACATTTGGATTAGCATCCAAAAGTGAAAAAGGTAAGGGTAAATAAATGGGATGATGTCCAAGCACTAGCTTGGCATAGGCTAATTGATTGGATATCAAGCACCATATGCACCTTCGAGCACATCAAGGAGCAACCCATGAGCCTGGATAAATTCTGAGCACCTATCAGTGTGCTTCTCTCCCAGAAAAAGTCTTTACAAATTTCTGGGACTATATGTCATTTAAGTGACAAAACATAGTCCTTATTTGTGCAAAACTGGTTTTAATTTCTAGCATAGTATGACTCCCTGCCCAGTGGCCCTTGAACATGCAAGGGAATAGGCCTAAATTCTCAGTCCTTCAAGACATAATGTCCCACAGCAGTTATAATATTACAAATTTATTACTTCATAGATCCCAATTTCAACATAAATATCAAAGTTCTTAGAAAATAAATTAGTTTCAACAGGATTTTTGTTTTTTATCACTGAAGAATCTAAGGGTTACTTTGCTTCTTTACCTTGTCTGTTTTCTAGAGACACTGTATTCCTTGGTCCCTGTGTCCTTTTAACCATATTTCCTTACCAGCAATCACTTTAGCTATTCTGTCACTATATCTGCATCTCTGATCTCTAAAGATGTCTGTGATTTCAACTATTTAAATCTTAGTCACCTTTATTCCACTTGTAATGTTGAGTCCCTTTGTTCGTTTGTAGGCCACACCCACAGATGCTCAAGGCTTACTCCAGGCTTTGCTCTCCGGAATTCCTCTTGTGGTAACCAGGGGAACATGTGGGATCCCTGGGACAAAACGGTCAACAATGTGTAAGGCAAGTCCCAAACCTCTGGACTAACTTTCTGGCTCCTGTAATTCCCTTTTGCAAAGAACTACAATATAGCTACAGATTTTCTAGATTTTGAATCTATTGTGAGTAGGCAGTATTGTCTGCCCTCCATATCTTGTGTATTTATATATTTATATATGTAAATTTTTTAATATATGTATATATGTACATGTTCAACTTGGAAATGAAAGCAGAAGTTACTGTCTAGATTGATTATTCCATATGTTAATATTGATTTAGGTATAAATAAAATATGTTCTCAATAATTTGGAGACACGACATTCCAAACAGAACTTTTTAAGTTGCATGTATAAATGTAGGCATATAACCTTTTTAAAGTTATAGTGCTAATTCAATGAGCATGTTGAGATAAAATTTCAATTGCAACAACCTGACATATTGCATGTTTATTCATTTCTTTCAATTGCAATTATATTATTACTATGCTATTAATTACTAAATGCAATTTTCCTCCTATATGATAAGTTTTGCCTATATGCCTCTTATTTAAATATGTACTGAAGACACATTTGTATTGCATGTCATAATATGTATATATAACCATAACCAATAAAATAAACCTTAAACTCTAATTATGTAATATACTACTTCTAGAATGAAGTGCAGTTGTCTAAACTGATTAATTGCTAACATATATTGACAAAAGTAAAAAAGTAAAAATAAAAGTAAAAATACCCATTTAAAATACTATTTTTCTAAAATTTTCTGTAGGCTAGAATCCTATGAAGTAAGAGATATTGTCCATGATAGCTGGCCCCAGAGTATTAGTCTTTATGAATTGTAAATTAATGCCAGCTTATCAATTTTCTGAAGGTGAGATGTGCAAAAACATTTTCATCTGAAATTCTACAGTTTTAAATGCTTTGTAACATATCTATCACTTATAACTCATTATACAGTTCAAAATTAGAAATATGTCTCTGCGGAAGTGGAAGAAATATTTCTAGGACTAGGACAAAACATCAGTTAGTAGGAAAACAGTCTAAAAATATTGTACCCAAGAGAACACAAACTATAAAACAAGAATAAACAAGATCCAAAACTGGAAATTTAGGTCAACACAAATTCCAAATCTTGAAGATGTATAGTAAAACTTAGGCTGACAGATAAATTGAGAAGGCAAAACAGAACAAATATGATAGATTGATGAGCTGGTAAAACAATCTAGGTTGGCTCTGCTTGGAAGTTATGAAAACCCACTCATATTCTAGACTTTGACCTCTAATCAGCCTTGCTTACCCATGCTCATGAGACATGCTAGACTACATATTATAAGAACTTCTCAAGTAAAAAATATGAAGATGACTTGCTATTATGCAAATCTGCATTCTGGATCATATAACTGGAGCTCAGACTACGTTAGGTTTTCAGTTAATTGTAGGTATTAGTACACTGAACTACATTTGTATTCTAATAGTTTGAGCCTGCTGTTCATTATTCATTCCTTCTTTGTCTAGGATTTCTCAAATTATCCACCGAGCTCTCTAGAAATCATGCCTAATACAACATCATGGTGAGATTGATATATAAGGCACCATTGTTCCAAATTTACTTCTACTAGTGTCTTGACATGAAGTATGAACTCTTAACTATTTTCAAGACCATGAGTACTGAGAATATAGACCAGACATGAAAAGCAAAAGTAGGGGCTGGAGTGATAGCACAGCGTGTAGGGCATTTGTCTTGCACACAAGCGACCCGGGTTTGATTCTCAGCATCCCATATGGTCCCCTGAGCACCGCCCGGAGTAAGTTCTGAGTGCAGAGCCAGGAGTAAGCCCTGTGCATCACTGGGTGTGACCGAAAAAGAAAAAAGAAAGAAGAAAAGCAAATGTAGGAACTAATTCTAACACATCAAAACCAAGTTAATCTTTAGTAACCTTTAAACCTAAATGTATCATTTGAGTTGGCCACACAATCTTTTTTTTCTTTCCGTTTAGAAGATAAAGAGGAATATTTGATAAATCCTGAAAAAAAAAATCAATCTCCTTGCTTCATCTGTGTACACTCAGTTGTTTCCTATTAAGGGGAAAGTTAAAAGGTGTGGATATGACATACTTTAAACACTGCAACATTCAGAAAAGATCAAATAGTTTATTTATGTAGTTTCCTTTAAGTTTAATATTCACTGAAGTTACAATGTTTTTCTAATAATTTAATGTAGTGACCAAATATATCTCAGAGAGATGTATAAGCAGGCTCAGTAGTCTTCTAGTGTATGCCTTCGTGTCAGTTTCAGTAGAAAGATGTTATGAATCAAAACTTGTCATGAATCATTTCAGAAAAATATTATGGGATTATTTGACATAAATGCAATTTGGAACACATGAGGCTAATGAAAAGATCTATATTACTGGCCTTACAGCCCTGATTGATACTTTAGTTTGATAATAAACTATTAATTACTGTCATTGTCACTGTCATCCCGTCGCTCATCGATTTGCTGGAGTGGGCACCAGTAACGTCTCCATCATGAGTCCTATTGTTACTGTTTTTGGCATAAAGAATTCGCCACGGGTAGCCAGTAACGTCTCCATCGTGAGTCCTATTGTTACTGTTTTTGGCATAAAGAATACGCCACGGGTAGCCTGCCAGGCTCTGCCTTGCGGGAAACTATTAATCAGCTATTGCTAATCTAAGCACTTGTATCTGATACAAGTAAAGTGTTCCTCCCCACTATTTTTAGTTTAACAGATTTTATTTGGCAGTTTTAGAAAGGGGAAGGAAGTAGAGAAAATGGGAGAGAGTAGAAGTAGAGTACGTGCTAAAGAGAGAGCAAGGGCTTCTCTGAGGGCATAGAGGGTCCCTGCATATATCCCAGCATTAGATAGGAAATTACACATCTCAAGGAAGAAAATTAGGGAGATGCAGACACCACATGTGCTCAGCCACATGGGCACAAGCTACACAAGTGTTCTGGCAGCATATGCCAAAAGTGCCCTTCTAATTATAGAAATGATACTCCCATTTGATCTCATTTCTATGTATACCAACTTAGTCCTATATTATACAAGGAAGCTTGCCCTAAAATCTTGACAAATTCAGAGCAATTGGGCAATTTTAAGGCAAAATTTCCTTTGCTCTGGAAATTCCACTGAGTTGACGTAAGATGGATAAATGGAAAGCAACTTTCTGCTCAAAGGTACTAATGAAAACGCCCTCAATGTTTTGTCTGGGAAAACTTTCAAGAGACGCTTTTCTTTATTCATTATTTATCTATTTTTCATACCCACCCCACCCCCAGTTTCATAACCTGTGATTCTTTGGGCCACACTTAGAATCTGCTGAAAATCACTATCACTCTCTTTAAAACTTTTGAGTTTCTGCTTCATCTGAAATCATTTTTCTAAGCCTGTCAGAAAGTAGCTTTTGGCCAGAAAATAATGAAATAGCCAAGAGATTTGAAAAGCTATAAAACATAAGTTTAGTGCCTGCAATCTTTTATTCTCCCAATAAAGGATGCTTACTGGTAAGAGATCGACACACTCTTCCCACTGGCACTTGAAATCTAATTTGACACGTGGGTTCATTGCATGATTCTTCACTGTGAATACCCACATTATTATTAAAAAAAACATATTAATGAATTTGATATTTGTAAAGGATATATGGATAACTTTATCCATAATAATTCCTCTTGTAAAATATATTTATTATTTTTCCTACAAATACAAAGGAAAGCTATGCATTCACATATAGTCGAAATTAGTAAATCTACAGTGTGCTTTTACTGAATTTCAAAATAAACTAATTTTCTGTGAGAAAACATTTACAATTTGTTTTGTTTTTGTTTGGAGGACCATACCTTGGTTTCTCAGGGGTTGTTATTCTCTTTATTCAGGATCAATCCTGGTGGTATTCAGGTGATCACAGACCATGAAGTGCATTGAACACATGTTGGTTGCATGTTGCATGCAAGGTGAGTGCCTTACCACTCTACTTACTATCTCTGTGGTGCCTGTCTTTAAAATTTTGTATCAAAATTATCTAGATCAACTGTCATTTAAAATTAAGAATTTGGGGGCTGGGGTGATAGCACAGCAGGTAGGGCGTTTGCCTTGCACAAGGCCGACCCGGGTTCGATTCCCAGCATCCCATATGGTCCCCTGAGCTCCACCAGGAGTAATTTTTGAGTGCAGAGCCAGGAGTAACCCCTGTGCATCGCCAGGTGTGACCCAAAAAGAAAAATATACATAAAATAAAGTTAAGAATTTTTCCTATCCTTAAAATTTATCATGGAATTTATTCTATATATAATGGAGTATATATATTATAAAATCATATAAAATCTTATATAAGAAGTGAAGTGAGATAATCTAGAAACAGTGATTTTTATCTAGAAGGGGTGAAATGGATTCATAAAGGATATTATAACATCATATAAGGCCTTGCCATAAAAAAAGATTTTTAAGTGGTATTTTAGTAATTTCTTTATCATAGGTGTAGTATTATGAAGCAGAATTCTGAATTTTCTTTGAGTAAACTTTCTATTTTAAAAGGAGAAAAGTGAACTTTAAAAAGGCAGTAAAAGGTGTTCATGAAGATTTTCTACATCTCTAATTAAGCTAATCCTATTTGTTTACCAAATGTTTAGCAACTCCAAATGTGAAACATAATTATAATAAATAAAATTTATTATGCAATCCAAATTTTCAGCCATGCCCCTGGCCACATTCCATTGTCTAGGGATGGACCTCAAGGTGTTAATCTACTGAAAATCCGTGTATGGGGGTGTTGAGACTGAAATCTCCAAGCTCTCTTGGGGTGAGGATGGGATGCCACTATAGTTGCAAACCAAAATGTACAAAATGAGAGAGAGACAGAGAGATAGAGAGATAGAGATAGAGAGAGAGAGTGAGAGTGAGAGAGAGAGATAGGCAGAGATAGAGAGACAGAGAGATAGAGAATAAAAGTGCTTGCCACAAAGGCAGATCGTGGAGTGGGGGATGAAGGGTGCAAAGAGGGGATGGGTGGGAGGGAAACTGGTGGTGGGAAATATTCACTGGTGGAGGGATGGGAGCTGGAACATGGCATGACTGAAACTGACAAACAAGCAAAAAAAAAAAAAAAACCTAGAAAACTAGTAAAATCTATGACCTAAATTTTTTTTCCAGAAAATTTTTCAGTACATCTCAATAAACGAAATAAATATCTTTGTGGTTGATGGAATATTTCTGGACTCCATAAGGAAAAAAATAAAATAAATTGTTTATGATTGCTCCATTTTTTTCTTTTTTCCCCCAATCTGTCCTTTTAAATTTTTTAATTAAAATTTTCTTTATTATTTTGTATTCAGTCATATTATTATATAAGATTTCATTTTAATATGAGTAATACATATTCTTCCTTTAAAAAATATGTATGTTTCGGGGCTGGAGCAATAGCACAGCGGGTAGGGCATTTATTTTGCACACGACCCGTGTTTGATTCCCAGCATCCCATATGGTCCCCCGAGCACCGCCGGGGTTAATTCCTGACTGCAGAGCCAGGAGTAACTTCTGTGCATTGCCGGGTGTGACACAAAAAGAAAAAATAAATAAAAATATGTATGCCTCATATCTTTTCTAATATTAATTGTAACGTTCTGAACACCTCAGAATTTTTTAGGAATAGTGAGCCAAAGAAATAATGCAGTGGTTAGAGTGCTTGCCCTCCAGCAGCCAAACCTGGTTCAATCTCCAGGATCCCATATGGTACCAGGATGTACTCAGGAGTGATCTCTGTCATCAGAGACAAGAAAAAAGGCTTGGATGAAGCTGCATATAGCCTAAAGACTAAATAAAACAAATATTAGCAATTGTGAAGACAATATTATTCATGTTCTTTATTCTAACTTTAATCAAATTAAAATATAGATTTATAACCATACATGTATATACATATGCACATAAACATTTGGCTAATTATATATAAAATTTATATAATGGGGCTTAAATATGTCTTTCTAATTATCATCATTAGATAATGTATAATATAATATTATCTCTTTTTGTAAAATAACTTACCATTATAAATTTTAATTAAAACTTTTGCATGGCAGAGCCTGGCAAGGTCCCTGTGGCTTATTCGATATGCCAAAAACAGTAACAATGATGGGTCTCATTCCCCTCACCCTGAAAGAGCCTCCAATGAGGCACTGTTGGGAAGGACAAGTAAAGAGAGGATGCTAAAATCTCAGGGCTAGGACAAATGGAGAAGTTACTGGCGCCCACTCGAGCAAATTGATGAACAACCGGATGACAGTGATACAGTGATACAGTGAATTAAAACTATTGGAGAGTTGAGACTGGAACAACAATACAGTGGGTAAAGCACTTATTGTTCACGCAGCAAACTAATCTTTGATCCTCAGCATCCTATATGGTCCCCTAACGCCCCCAGGAGAAATTCCTGAGTGCAAAGCCAGAAATAGTCCTGAACTGTCCTGGATGTGACCCCAAAATAATCCAACAACAATAACAACTTTTGGAATCAATGAACTGACTTCAATTTTTTGCTGTTGTTTTTACATCCATGTTTCCCAATTTCCTTGAAGTCACTTATGATAACTGTATTTTATTTTTAGATTTATAGGTGTGAGATTTTAAAAAACTTGTTTGAATAAAGTACTGTAGGACTGTAGCACTGTCACCCATTGTTCATCGATTTGCTAGAGTCTTCATTGTGAGACTTGTTACTGTTTATTGGCATATGGAATACACCACAGGTAGTTTGCCAGGCTCTGCTGTGCGGGTGTGATACTTCCAGTAGCTTGCCATGCTCTCCCAAAGGGACAGAGGAATCGAACCCAGGTCGGCCACATGCAAGGCAAATTGTTATCACTCTAGTCCTTAAATAAAGAATATAAAACATCACTGTATCACTGTCACCCCATTGTTCATTGATTTGCTTGAGCAGGCACCAGTAATGTCCTCATTTGTCCTAGCTCGGAGATTTCTGCAGTGTCTATTCACTCTTCCTTCCAATGGTGCTTCATTGGAGGCTCTTTCAGGGTGAGGGGAATGAGACCCATCATTGTTACTGTTTTTGGCATATTGAATACACCATGGGGAGCTTTCCAGTCTCTGCCTTGTGGGCAGGATACTCTGGGTATCTTGCCCGATTTTCCAAGAGAGAGAACTAGACAATAAGAGGTTGTGCGGCCCAAAATGCAGCTATGCACTTCTGGGAGCTTTGTTTTATAGCCTTGGGATCTTGGCCATTGGTGGGATTACAAGGCTCAGGGGGCAGTTTGTGGATGTGGCTGCCAAGCGACTGGAAAATGGGAGATCTGGGCAGAAGAGACCCAGTCCTGATCTGAGCAGGCTTGGAAATCTTAGTCCCAGGCCCTGCACATCTGGGTTCCTCTGCCAGTTTCTTCATGTGTGAAGCTCGTCCAAGTTTGTGGAAAGTGGCCTTGAACATGGCTGTGGCTGGGTCCCAGAAGTCTTCAGCTTCCGGGGCTCTGCTCGGGGCGGGGAGGGAACTCAAAAATTACATATTTTATAGGAGATACCCCAAGTAGTGCTCAGGGTTCCAAAGTTTCACTAAGCCATACTTGGACAATAATAATGTTCAATATTTTCCAGTCATTATTTTAAAGTTATAAACTTATAAAAGGATTCAAAAAGATAAATGTATTAAAGTATAAAATATTATAAATGTGGTTATGCATAATAATTTTTTACTTACACAACTAATAAGTGTATTCTTATGCAGTATTTAGTAAAGTAACCCCACATGTGAATAAAATTATATTAAATATACCATATTTAAGTTAAAAATTACTTTAAAATAGTGACATGGTACACCAGCTTGGCTATGTCTATAAAACAAGATTGATTACTAAGAACTGATGTAGGACTTTAATATTTTGTTTCTTGACCCAGGTTCAATTTCTTCGTTCCTCTCGGAGAGCCCGGCAAGCTAATAAGAGCATACCGCCTGCATGGCAGAACCTGGAAAGCTACCCGTGGTGTATTCGGTACGCCAACAACAGTAACAACAAGTCTCACAATGGAGACATTACTGGTGCTCACTCGTGCAAATCGATGAACAATGGGAGGACAGTGTTATAGTGCTACAGTGTACTTGCTTTTGGGCCACACCTGGCTGTGAGGCCTCACCACAGCTTAAGGAGTCATTTATGAAAGGTTCAGGGTATCATGTGGAGTTTAAAGAAACAAATACTGAGTCATCCACATTCAAGACAAGTGACTGCACTCGGCACTATTGCTCTGCCCCCAGAACTTTATTAATAAATCATTATCCACTGTATATCTTGGATATATCTTGGTTGTTTCCACATTTACATATCAACATATATTCACATACATATATTTGCAAATAAGTTTTTAAGCCTTTATAATTAGAAAATATTTTACATTTAGTGATTAGCTATTTGTCTCAGGACTTTAAATATCTATTCGATTAAAGGTATTCCACTTTTTAATAGATTAGCTATATAGGATCTCTCCAAAGATAATTACTTTACCACAAAGGGCCCATTTAACTAGTCATTTTTCATTCAATTTAAAGTATAGGGGCTGGAGCGGGTTTGCCTTGCACGTAGCTGACCTGGGTTTGATTGCCAGCATCCTATTATATGGTACACTGAGAACTGTCAGGAGTTATTCCTGAGTGCAGAGTCAGGAGTAATCCCTGTGCATTACCGGGTGTGACCCAAATAGAAAAAAAAAATACACAATTAAATGGCAGGTCTTTTACAAAAGGAATATTCACAAATCTATTTTTAACCAAGAAGTCAAAAATCCTTTATTAATAAGTCCTTATTAATAACTATTACATATACTTTATAGTGGTCTTAAATACTTAGAATTTCCTTATTCAGAACTAAATTCTGTCCAAATGTCTTTATGTCATTTGTATATATCATTCACCTAAGTTTTAGTTTTGTTTATGGGAAATTTATATTTTGAAATCTTAATCTTAACATCATTATTTTGATATTATGATACTGTGCGTATTTTCAAATCACTACCAACCTGGATATCAAATCATATGAAATGCTTTCTAATAAAATATTAAGTAAATATTAAGTAAATAAAACAAAACTTATTCTAAAGAAACAAGTAATTAAGCAATTTAATTTAAATCATCATAAAATCTATACCTATGTGCATACATAAAGAAGTCAAAAGTTGAAAAACAATTTTTATCATTTACTTTTCGTTGTTCACAGTTTTTATTAACTGCTGTATTTTCTAAATATTCTGAAGAATCAATTTAATAATCATAACACAATAAGTGCTGTGAATGAAAAATGATTTTAATAAGACTCTTTTATATACCTTTGTGAGAAATAGTTAGGAAACTCTGGCTTTTTCAATATTTTACAAAACCTAATAGGAACAAAAACATACAACATGTAGAAAATTGTTTCTTATTTAAGAGCATTGAATGTACCAAATTAGCTTGGTTAGAAAATGCTGGGAACACCTGCTTATATACTCAAAATATCTTTGGCTCACAGATGGTTATGTGTGTTGAAAGAAATTACCTGAGGTGTTTTTCTTAAGATGCAAATCCCTGAGCCCCATTTCCTATAAATATTCCATTAAAAAAATTAATGTGGTCATAGGAATCCAGACCACATTTTCCCACTAACATGAAACTATTATTTTTTCTGGAAGCTAACATGTTAGGAATATATTTAAGCTCTGTCAAGGTTAAAATAAGCAGCATGAAGGTGTTTGTGTTCATATTTGTACAGTAAGTGGTTCACATTTCTCATTTTAAAAATTATAATGTTTTTACTTTTTAAGTGGGGTACCAGGTGTTCTTTTACTAGTGCAAACATTTAGTTAAATGAAAAAAAAATGACATACCCCTGAATAAAAATGTTCTATAAAATTAAAGGTAAGTAAAACTTAAAAAAATAAATAAAAAAATGTGTACACTATGTGTGAAAATAAACCATGACCTTTCTGTGACTTAATGAAGATAAAAGAAAGTTCAAGATTCAATGTAATACAATATCTAAATGACTGTATCAAAACTCAGAGTAATAAATATGTCAAAGTAAAATTTAATTTTGATCTTTCATCACAAAAAAAAAGGAAAACTCATGAATTTGGAATGGCTAGGAACTCATCTGCTTTAAAAGAATCATGATCTAGGTAAGTGTTCTAGTCAGCAAAAAAGTACTCTCGTAACTTTATTTTATTTTATTTTATTTTATTTATTTATTTAGGTTTGGGGGTCACACTTGGCGATGCACAGGGGTTACTCCTGGCTTTTCACTCAGGAATTACCCCTGGCAGTGCTCAGGGGACCATATGGGATGCTGGGATTAGAACCCGGGTCGGCTGCATGCAAGGCAAATGCCCTACCCGCTGTGCTATCACTCCAGCCCCTCATAACCTTATTTTATAAGGTGATCCACAAAAATTATTAAAACAAAAAAAGACATATCTGTGGTAAAGGGGGAGAAAGAACCTAAGAGATTCTTAAAACTTTAGGAAAAACTCAAGGAAAAATACTGTAACTGGGAACCAAGAAAGGAATTATTTTTCCCACAAGGAGCTACTAACACAAATGTTACCTGAAAACAACAATCCAGAATAAAGCTTATATGCATATTAATATCTATGTTTTAAAATATGTCTATTTATAATTGCATATAATAAAATGTATGCAATATGGTAATATGTGGACACACAAAACAAAAAAATTCTTCCCTTCCACAAAAACATAATGGATAAACTTATATTTAGCTAGAGTATGACATGCTAAGCATAATATCACAGAGGAAAAGACAAATACCAAGTGATTTCACTCATATGTGAACAATCAAGAAGCAAAGAAAAATAACATATACACCTGTGAACTTTTACTATAGATTTCAGGTAAATAGAATAGGATGGGAATTTTTTTGATTGACTTTAGTAGAGGAATATTAGGAATTTGTTGGTACTTATGTGGTAAGATAAGTGTTACTAAATATAAAACTGCATGCGTGAAACAGCTAGTCTTTTTTTTTTTAATTTATTTTTTTAATTAGTGAGTCACCATGAGAGTACAGCTACAGATTTACAAATTTTCGTGCTTGTGTTTCCCTCATACAATGTTCGAGGGCCCATCTCTTCACCAGTGTCCATTCTCCACCAGCAATGAACCCAGTATCCCTCCCACCCCCCCATTCCTATACCCCTCCACCCCACCCCACCTCTATGGCAGGGTATTCCCTTTTGTTCTGTCTCTCCTTTTGGGTGTTGTGGTTTGCAATAGGGGTATTGAGTGGCCATCGTGTTCAGTCTCTAGACAACTTTCAGCATGTTTCTCCATTCCCGTGCGGGATCTCCATTTTACTTGGTGTTCCCTTCTCTATCTGGGCTGCCCTTCCTACAGCATGTGAGGCCAGCTTCCAAGCCATGGAGCCAACCTCCTGGTATTATATACAACTATTCTTGGGTGTTAGTCTCCTACACTGTTATTTTATATTGCACAGATGAGTGCAATCTTTCTATATCTGCCTCTCTTTCTGAATCATTTCACTTAGCATGATACTTTTCATGTTGGTCCACTTATATGCAAAGTTCACGACTTCATCTTTTCTAACAGCTGCATAGTATTCCATTGTATAGACGTACCAAAGTTTCTTTAACTAGTCATCTGTTCTCAGACACTTGGGTTTTTTCCAGATTCTGGCTATTGTGAACAGTGCTGCTATGTCATTTCGACTATACTTTTTTGCTTCTCCAGGATATATTCCCAGAAGTGGTATTGCTGGATCAAATGGAAGCTTAATTTCTAATTTTTTGAGAAGCATCCATATTGTTTTCCAAAGGGGTTGAACCAGTCGGCATTCCCACCAGCAGTGTAGAAGGGTCTCTTTCTCCCCACATCCTCTCCAACAGCGGTTGCTGTTGTTCTTTTGGATGTGTGGCATTCTCTGTGGTGTTGGTATCAAGAGTATATAAGGCACTGGTTGAATTCTGCAAGAAGAAAACATCCAACCCCATCAGAAAATGGGGCGAAGAAATGAACAGAAACCTTTCCAAGGAAGAGATATGAATGGCCAAAAGGCACATGAAAAAATGCTCTGCATCACTAATCATCAGGGAGATGCAGATCAAAACAACCATGAGATACGACCTCACACCACAGAGAATGGCGCACATCCAAAAGAAACAGCTAGTCTTATAGACCAATTTTACCACAATTAAATTTATTTTAATTGTAAAAATTGTAATGCAAATTTTGACAGTTAAAATTTCAGAAAATGCTAGAGATAAAATATAATATAAATAATAAAGTTTTCTGTAAAACAAAGAATAAATATCAAATTCTACAATTATTAGAGGGTTGGAGAGACAGCACAGCAGGTGGGATGTTTGCCTTGCATGAGGCCGACCTGGGTTCCATTCCTCTGCCCTTCTCAAAGAGCCCGGCAAGCTACCAAGAGTACTTCGACCGCACAGCAGAGCTTGGCAAGCTATCCGTGGCATATTCGGTATGCCAAAAACAGTAACAAGTCTCACAATTGAGACATTACTGCTTGCTGCTTGAGAAAATTGATGAGCAACAGGATGATAGTGACAGTGACATCTATTAGAGATAAAATACTTAGCCAAGAAAAAAAAACAGATTAGAACTATTGACAGTAAGAGCAGAGAAAATAGTGAGCCAATATCTTTATACTCTCAGGAAAATTTTTTTGAACACAAACTTTCTACCTAATTAAATTATAAGAAATAATATCTCACTTTTGCCATAATTAAAATAATTAAATGCCCTGACTCTTTTTGAGAAAATTACATTAAATGCACTTTATTAACTAGTATAAATAGCAAAGTAAGATAACTATCACTAGTAGAAAGAAGTACTTAGGTTAAGTTAGAGGATTAGTCGAAAACTATTTAAATGAATGGTTCAGAAAAGTTATCTTCTATTTTTAAAAATGAATAGATCTTTGACATCACTCATATCTATATTTGTATCTATTAAGTAAGTAATGAAAACAGGAGCTGTATTCTATCAAAATCTAAAGAAAGCAAAATCAAGGAAATAAGGGAAGGAGGGGGATAGGAAGGAAGCATATGAAGGAAATAGGATAGATGGGGGAAATTATCAGAAATTTCTGGGAAAAAATGTAAAAAAGCCGTGATAATTAAATGAAGTAAACTGAAATGAGACATAAATCAAAGATAGTTTTAATATAAGACTAATTATTCAAACAAATTTGGTAATGAAATAGAAATAATAATATTCTACAAAAATAAAAGAAATGTCATTGAATTTCTCTGTACCTTTGTCCTAGTGTAATTTTCATCCTCAAATCATTTAGATGGTCTCCATAGCTTTTTAACTCTTAGAACCAAAGGACACATAAGGCATAGATAGTTTTGGATAGTGTTCAAACGGCAAATACAATCATTTTGATAATATAAAGTAAGAGCTCAGCTAAAAGAATCCTGAGGTGAAAAAGCAGATAAAAGCAAAAGGCATTTGACATTTAAATGTTCATTTTATGCTGCGGAAATCAAAGCTAAAGGGAGATGGCAAGTCATTCTTATTTTGTCATAACACTAAGAAGTTAAAATCAATTGATTGGTGTAGAGTTATACATGCAATTGAGGGTTTTTTTCATGAATAAAAATGCTAAAAGAGAAAAATATTTTTTGAAAAAAGTTATCAGTGTATCGTTGACCTACTGTTTTGTGAAATTTTGGAAATTTAACTTTATCCATTTGTATACGTATAGGTATCAACATGTCCACAATTTATCTAAAAAGTGAAAATAAGATCAATTAAACAAGATTAAAAAAAACAGAAAAAACTGAATGGAAATGAAGGTTAAAAATGCAAATTAGATGTTTACCTTTCAAAACTGGTTATCACCATTGGCATTTGGAAAATGTCAATATTACAAGATTTTATTTGTAAAACGGTAAGAAATTGCATTGAATTTAAGGTGAGACCCCTTAGATACAATTAAAATGTGCATCTCAGAAAATGTGACTCAGAATTAGGTCAAGATGAAGTGAGGAGTTCTCCTTTTAGTAATTATACCCTGTAAATGTTAATATTTATTTTTCCATATATGGATTAAGTTATTAAAGGCTTAAAATAAAATTTTTATTTTGTTACTTAGTTTGAGCGTTTCAGGTATGTATACAATTTTTTTCTTACACTAAAGCCATTTTTTCCTAAAATCATATTATTTTGAGAACAACTGGAATTCAGTGGGCAAAATCTTGAAAAGTTTGAATCTCTGCAGCAAACTTGGACCCCAGCAACAATCAGTGTAACTGTAATACCCTGACACAACTAACACAAGCAGTAAATCATTGCCTCACTCAAGCATTGAACCATCTGACCCACTTAGTGCAGGGTTTCTAAAAGTGACTCTGTCCCCTCTGAGCACTATTTTAGAGATACCCCCAAATTCTATCACTTTATTCTTAATTTGCTTTAGTTTGTTAATTTAAGCTATAGTTGATAATTCAGAATATTTTTATTCTGACCTATTTTGGCAAATAGTGCTTGAAAGGAATGTGAAAGGACTTACTTAAAGCAATAACATTATAAATTTACACTAAAATTTTTTCTCATTTTTGTACCCAGTTTGGGATAGATACTGCTTTTAGGATGGAGCATAGTTATTAATGTATAATAATTATACTTATAATATAAATGCAAATATAAAGCATTATAAATAAAATTGCAACCTGATACTAAAATGAGTAGAATTTGAATACATTAATGTATAATGCGCATTTCACCTTGAGCACTCATACAAAAATATATATACTAGCAAGATATATATCTAGCAAGATATCTCCTCCTGAAAATTTAATTGAGAAAGTATCTGGCAAAATTTTTTCTTATTTTGTACATTTATTTCTAGGTTCAATGTATTTCTCAACCTTTTGAACAGATTTAATAGATACTTTTTTTTTTTTGTCCATGCACAGCTTCTGCAATTCAATTATGACTGTGAATAGTTAGTATGAAACAAAACTTCCCCAGGGCATCGATAAGTGTATATTTGAATTGTAGTGCAATGGCAAAATGGCAAAATATAAAAGTAATCAGCCAAATAAGAGAGCAATTAAATTCTATGTCTATAAAAATGCAGGTGCAAAATAAATGCCACTGCAACATGTCATAAAAAGATGACTCTTCATATAAAATAAAATTGATAGTATTTTCTTTTATAAAAATGAGGGACATTATATTTTAGAAAAGGAGCAAATTATAGGGGCCAGCGCATCAGTACAGCAGGTAGTGCATTTGTCTTGCACAAAGCTCACTGTGGTTCTATCCTTGGCATCCCATTTAGTTCAACGAGCACCGCTAGGAGTAATTCCTGAGTGCACAGCCAAGAGTAACCCATGAGCATTTCTGGACGTGGTCCCCCCCAAAGAAAATAACAAGAACAAAAGAACAAATTATAAAGGTTTCCCCAATAAAGATAACCCTAGGGTGTGTTCGGCATAATCACAGTTGAAGAACTCTGCACTGAATCAAAATAATTATGTCAATTGAAATGTTGGTAAGAATGAATGAAAGAAGTCATGAACCTAAAATTGGAAATTTGACATAAATAATCTTTCATTATGTTAGCACTAAATATGAAACTTTATTTTATAAACAAAGATTATTATCCATTGACCATGTCTTTGTTGTTAAACATGATAAGGAAATGTTAATACAGAAGACAACAGTAAGAATTCTGTATAATTTATAGAGCAAAGATGTTTTGATGTAATAAAATACATAACTTCAATATTATTTTAAAATTAGATACAAAATATTTTTATTTTTAAAATTCAATGCAAATTATTTATTGATTTAATACATTTGGAATTATTGCCTAAAATTACCTGAGTACAATTGACTATGTAAATATTCTTTCAAATAATTAAGAAAGTATTGAACACATAAGATTTAGACCATGTAATTTGTGTTCTTAAATATTGGTAAAATTAAGAAGCAACTAGATCATTTTGCAATTGTGATAATATAAAAAGTGTGTTAACTCCCAAAATATTTTATAATTTACCTGTTCTTATCTAGGTTCATAAAATTGATTTGTGATAGTGCTATTCTGATTATGTAATACTCTTCCTGCAAAACTTACCAATATACCTTTATAACTTACATATTTTGCCGATTCACATAGTTTCATACGTTTGAAAAATGCAAAAGAAGTGTCAAAGAGCTGAAATTTCATAATTTCAAAGCTAGTGAAAAATAAAATACACATATGTGATAAAGAAGCAATTCTTTACTATATAAGTATATGATAAATGTCTTCTAATCATAAAAAACATCATACCATAATAAGTTGGAAAAATGTATACCAATTAATAGTTTCTCTCTTCAGCAAATGGAGACACAAACAAGTAACAATAATTGGAAAAATAGCCTGATTTAGAATGACAAAGTAAGTGCAAAAATAATTGAGAAGAGTAGTTCCAAATTCCAATATCTTAGTGCTAAAACATTTTTATGGAAAATAGTAGAGGACATTAAAAACATGCAATTTTCCTTATCAGAAATGTCATAAATATTCTTAAAACAATATTTTAAATGTGCCTGTCACATCATTATTTTGACTAACGACATTATAGTGCATTTTGAAATTTTAATAATGCTTCAATTTAACAGTTAAGGAAAACTAGCAAGCACACAATAACAAAACCAGCAGGGAGCAGGCCTTTATTCTTAATTATTATTCTCTTGAAAGTCAGTTAAAGAGGACTGAATTTAAAAATAAAATTTTTACAAAATTAAATGTAAAAATGTCAGCATATGTTTTAAAAAGCACATTCTTTTCTCTCTTCAATTCAGTGAAACCTTTCAAATTTTAACAAAATAGATTTATCTTCCATTTTACGGGCACTATAATTTATTAGGGTTTTACTAGTAGAAAAAAAGCATTTTGGGAACATTTTTCTTTTGATTCTTACACACTAAACATAGCTGAACAGCATTCTATTTACTTCTTTAGACTTCCCATAGTATTTTTATAACCAGTCCCCTTTATCAAAGCCTCTCCATTTAAACTTTTAATATCTAAAGTCACACCTGCCTTTTACCTGATACTAATACAACTTATATGACACTTCTCTATAAAATTGGAGATGAGGGAAGCACTTGCCAGTCTCATTACTTTTGTTCATACTGATAAGTAGCACTGTAGCACTGTCATCCCGTTGTTCATTGATTTGCTCGATCAAGTACCAATAATGTCTCCATTGTGAGACTTGTTACTGCTTTTGGCATATCAAATACACCATGGGTAGCTTGCCAGGCTCTGTCAGGTGGGTGGGATACTCTCTGTAGCTTGCCGGCCTCTCTGAGAGGGACGGAGGAATCAAACTTGGATGGGTTGTGTGCAAGGCAAAGACCCTACCTGCTGTGCTACCACTCCAGTCTGGTAAGTATAAAAGGGGAAATTGAATAATTATTAATAAATGCCATGCTATTTAAAGATAACATGAATAAGTATGTTGTGTAAAAACACAAAAAAGAAAAGAAAGGGGGCGGTGAGGCAGGCGAAGGAAGGAACGGAGCCAAGATGGTTGGTCTCACCGCAGTTTATTCCAAACTCCTTCTCCATTCTCCTCTGATTCTCCTCCTGCTTCTTCCTCCCCCATCCTACTTCATTCTCCCTCTCTGTTTCCCTGGAACTCCCCCCAGCCCCCTCATACAGCCACCTTAAATCCCCCATATCTGCTCTGGATGTGGTGAGCCTGGGCTTATGCGTAGGTGTGGTTACAATCCATAGGGGGTAAAATTCTATCCCTTAGGGGATGCTTTCACTAGGACAGAATCTCTCTCAGCAGGACATCTGCCCAAGAGCGGAATTCCATGAGTGTGTTTCTCCACTCTTTGTCCGACTAACGTATAAGTATTCATATTATAAATCATTTTGTAAGGACATAGCAAGAGATGCATTTAGCTTATAGAATTGCTGTCTGGGGTCACCTCGATCTCAGACTACAGCGCTCAGGCCAGATTAATCTTTCCTAGCCCTAGCAGGGCCCTAGTCTTGTCGTTGTTTTTGGATCATGACATGACAAGCCCATGACCAAACTATTAACATATAGTTAAGCATTAGGCACTTTGGCCAGGCCCATCTCGATGCCAGGGTAGCACATAACTCACCGCTTGCCCTGGGTCCTTCCCGTCCCTCGTTGGGACCCTGCTTTGAGGGTGCTAGGAAGTAAGGCCAGCTGAGGCTTAAGTCAAGAAAGCAGATGCCCGGGAATGAATAATATTTGAAGCCAATTAAATCCCATGTTACCAAAGCATATTAATAAATGTCTTTCTTTGTCCATACAAAAAGGATATTGTTTTAAGGTAAACTATTCAAAAGACATAAGAAAGGAGAAAGACAATATTAACTTACAAGTTCACTGTCTTAGCAAGGTCTGACCTTACAAATTAACAGTTTGATTAGAGGAAGAGCAGATAAACTGGTAGAAGTGGTTACAGATAAACAAAGGAATGGGAGTGACTCGGGAGCACTTTGATGGGCATGACTGATAAATCTAAGCTCCTTGTGGCAAGGGGAGCAGGACAAACCAATGATATCCAACAGTATGTGACTGGCCAGTTTCCCCAAAACTGTTTGTTGAAAGATTTTTCTTGTTCCACTTCATACTCATGGCTCCTTTATAGAAGAATAGCTGTTCATATACCTGATTCTATTCCATTGGTCTGAAAGTCTGTCTTTATTGCAGCACCAATTTTCTTGATTATTATCTTTATAGCATGATTTCAATTTGGAGAAATAAAAGCCTACCATCATCTTTCCCTCCAATTGTGTTGGCCATTTGAAGGTTCTTAATCCCATCATTACATTTTCAACCCTTTGGAAAGAATGGTCATTTTGAATCGAGGATATGTTTTCATTTCTTCATGCCTATATTTCTTTTAGTAGTGATTTACATATTTCTTTGTATCAGTCTTTCACCTCTGTGTTAAGTTAGTTTCCCAGGTTCTTGATTATTCAAGGCACAATTGCTAATGGTATTTTTGAAAATGTTTCTCTATTCTACTATAGTGTGTGCGTATATAATGCCAACTATCTTTTTGTTAATTTGGTAGCCTATATCTTAGCCCCCATATGAAAGTCAATTAAAAATGCATTAAAACTTTAATACCAACCCTGAATTCATAAATTATATTGAAAAGAAGTTTTCTGAGTCTAAATGGAATGAAATTCATAAACCCCAAATTTGCAAATGATGTTTATGAATTCTGGAGCAGGTACATCAGAATATACACTGATTAAATCCATCTGATAAATTGTACAAATGCATAGTTTTTTATATATTTTCCATGGTTACAAATGGGCTTATGGAAAGGAAGCACTTAGAAAAATTGCAGCCATTATAAAAATCTCTTCGTTTATTTTATATTGGCTTAGGTGTTAATTTAAGAACTTCATAATATCCTTAAAACCCTAAGAAAATGGTCTCCTACATCCCTTCCATCCAGCCCTGCCTCCCCAACGTCTACTGCCTGGGGCTTCCCGGCCACGGGCATTGCCTTCACCTGAGCCCTCTGAGCCTGCGTCATCATCACCAGTCCCCTCTATCAGGTACTTGTGGATCCCCGTAAAGTGGACATTAACTCCGGAACTGACTGGGAGGGGTGGCCTCCACCAAAGGGGGCATGGCCTCACTGAAAGTGGGTGTGGCCTTCTGTGGAGCCTCAGTTATATCTCCACTGCCAGTACCTTGGACTCCCATCCCAACATTCATTATCTAATTTTGTGGAAAGCATTCTGACCACCTCAAACACAATATGGCCACAATCTTCTGGCTGACTACAGTTCCGCCAAAAAACAAGTGTATTCAAGAATTTTTATACAGACCAATTGGAAACAATATCTCTTCCAATGCTGCACTAGATGCCTATTATAAGTCGCAGAATAATGTCCACAAGGAAAGAAGTACTCTAAACTAGGAAAAGGTTGACCACTGTGGATCTTATTCAGAATTTTTTCTGGCAACCAGAGGGAACAATTCCAGTGAACGTAAAGGCTTTACCTCATTAGATCCACAACTACATGAATAAACAGCACAAATCTCCACTATGAGTAGAGGACAAAGAAAAGAGTCCCGAATCCTCAAAGGGAGGTACCCACAAGTATAATCTCTCCGACAAAGAATTCCAAAATGAAATGCTGAGGATGTTCAAGGAACTCAAAGAATCAGTGGAACAGTCATACAGAAAATTAAAGGAAGAAGTGAAAGAAATGGGAGAACAGGAGAACGGATAACTGAGAAAATATAGGAAGAAATGAGAGCAGAAATAAGAAAACTACAAAAATAAATGTCACAAATGAAAGATTCAATAGATAAGCTTAAAAACTCAATAGGTGCCCTCAAAGGTAGAATGTCAACGGTCGAAGGGTCGAAGACAGAATCAGTGATCTTGAAGATGAACAGCAGAAATCGTACAGGCAACAATAAACAATGGGAAAAAACCTCAAAATGGCTCTAAGGCGAATCAGAGACCTAGGAGATGACTCCAGGAGAAACAACATTAAAATCATCTGTAGGATATCATTGACTTGTCCCTTTTAGGCATATCTGGTAGTAATCTCTAAACATTTTAAAACAACATAAGTATGTCCTGTTCTCCTTGCTACAGGGAGCTTAGGTTTATCGGGTCACACCCATCAAAGTGCTCCAGAGTCACTCCCATTCATTTGTCTATCTGTAACCACTTCTCTATACTCTCTTCCCCAACCAGTTAAACACCTTTCCCCTAATCAGACTCTGTTAATTTGTAAGGTCAGACCATTCTAGGACACTGAACTTGTATTGTAAATTAATATTGCCTATCTTCTCTCCTCATGTCTTTTGAATAGTTTACTTTAAAACAATGTCCTTTTTTGTATGGACAAAGAAAGGCAGTTGTTAATATGCTTTTGTAACATGGGACTTAATTGGCTTAGAATATTATTCATTCCTGGGCATCTGCATTCTCGACTTAAGCCTCAGTTGCCCTTAGTTCCTAGCACCCTAAAAGCAGGGTCCCGATGAGGGACGGGACGAATCCAGGGCAAGCGGTGAGTTAAGTGCTACCCTAGCCAAAGTGCCTAATGCTTATAAGTTAAGAGCTTGGTCATGGACATGTCATGTCATGATCCAAAAATTATGACGAGACTAGGGCCCTGCTAGGGACAAGAAAGACTAATCTGGGCTGAGCACTGTCGGCTGAGAATATTATGAATGCTTATATGCTAGTTGGACAAGGAGAGGAGAAATGCACCCATGGGATTCCGCTCTTGAGTAGGTGCCCTGATGAAAGAGAATCTGTCCTAGAAGAAGCATCCCCTGAGGGAAAGAACTTTACCCCTATTGATTGTGACCACACCTATCACCTATGTGTAAACCCCAACCCCTCATGCTTGGGCATTTAACTAGGTTGTAAGAGTGGGCTGGGGCCCTGGCCAGTGCCAGTGCGAGATGTGTAGAAGCTAGATTGAGATCCAGATCCAGAGGAGAAGGAGAATGAAGTAGCATGGGGGAGGAAGAAGCAGGAGGAGAATCAGAGGAGAATGGAGATGGGAATGGAATAAACTGCAACTGAGACCAACCAGCCTGGCCCTCGTTCCTTCCTTCGCCTGCCTCATCATCGCCATCAACCACCCCGGGGTTGGGGAAGCGGCTGGAGACTACCGAACGCTGTCGGCAGGAGAGATAGATATTTATCTCTATCTTATATAATGACCTTATTTCAATAGCAGTAAAAAACAATACTTTTTTAACTTACTTTTGCAATCAAGACTCATGGAAAAAAACAGTTTCTATATTTTTCTGAAATTATACTAACATACAGTTAATGGTCCTTACACATCCTTAGCTATGGATATAGTATCCAAAATGTAACTTTGTAAGAATTAATCATGGAAAACAAGTAAGGAATATAAGCAAAATAAACGACACAGAACTGTTGCAAGCAGCACTTCACTATTTCAGGTGTGTTATTTTTTAACTTATTTAAAAGTGATAATATTATTAAGCGAATGCCCTACCCGCTGCGCTATCCCTCCAGCCCACTGAAAATCAGTAGGCAGGTGATCAGTCATGAATGGGGAGAACGATGAACAGATAAACAGAGATAAATAGAAAACCCAGTTCGGGCTGAGCCGATAGGCTGACAAGGGCAGCTTCAGACTCTGCCCTCCGCACTGGCCAGGGCACCAAGAACAAAGGCCGCACCAGCCAGTGCCAAAGACACTGCAGCCCAGGAAATGCCCCTGGCCGCAGCTAGGTCAACTACCCCTCAGGGTGAGAGAGAGCCGCTCCTGGGCAGGGCCACTCTGCGTGCTGACCTGCAGGGCCTCCGCCCCCAGCTCTGGTCTGGCCTGGACCAGGAGCAGGCGGCATGGTGTGTGACCTGACAGGATCTTCTTCTCTGTTACCTTGTTCCTCTCGGCAGCCTGATCTGACCGAGGCTCCCCCAGAGCCTGGAGCATGAGGAGCGCCAGCGCCCGTCTCAGCTGGGCACGCAGAGGGAAGTGGGGGCTCATGCCGCCGACCCGGGTTCGATTCTGCCCCTCTAAGAAAGTCCGGCAAGCTATGGAGAGTATCTCACCCACAACGGGATGACAGTGATACAGTGAATATTATTAGGATTTTTGAATAAATGTGCAAAATTGGGAAAATGAGCATCTTTCTTATTTAAACATTTTATGGAACAAATTAACCTCTCTAATGATTCTCTATTATTTACCAAATAATGATAACACATAATATGTAATGTAGTTACTCAGTAGTTAACAAAATAATTCTTACATTAATTGTTGAAAATCAGTTTTTCATCAGCTTATACCAATATAAACAGAAACTACAGAACAGAAACTTTATATTTTATTTCAGAAGTAGCCCAAATAATTCTTACATGGAGAGTAGATTAAAATTTCAGATTTTCAAAGAAACGTACAAAATGAAGAAAATCAGCACTGTCATATGGTTGTTCATCGATTTGCTTGAGTGGGCACCAGTAATATCTCTGTTGTGAGACTTGTTACTGTTTTTGGCATATGAAATATGCCATGGGTGTCAGGGTCCTGGCCATTAGACCCTGGCAAATTGGAGTATGATCCCCCAGCCACCAGACTTACTCCCTATAGGAGAGGGAGTGGGAAGGGAAGAAGCCTCTGCCCTGCCCCCCTGCGCACCATGGCCACCCTACCATCGCCACCGAGAAAGAACTATACAGAGGGGGGAGAGTTGGAGGTCAAGTAACTCTCGATTTTATTAAGCTCACATGCCAATATTTAAAGAAGAAATTTTAGGGAGGAGTGGGTATTATGAACACCTGGTTATCAGCTCTGAAGTAAACATTTTGCTAGGCCCTTTACAGATGGTAATTGATGATTTATGTTCCCTCCTTTCAAGGCTGGGTATGCTTAGCTCAGACAAGCAGTGACTTTCAAGTTTCATCCCACTATCTCCTCGACCAGGGAGCCTTTCTCGGTGGAGTGCTGGCACAGGGCCTTAGGGCCCTGTTTGAAGAGAGCCTGTGTCTGTCTCTAAGGGCAGGGGATTTGGCCAGGGTCTCAGACTGGCTGCTGAGACTCCAACACATGGGAATCTAGCCAGGCTCTGCCGTGTGGGCAGGATACTCTCAGAAGCTTTTCAGACTCTCTGAGAGGAACAGAGGAATTGAACCTGGGTAAGCCGTGTGCAAGGCAAACTCCCTACCCACTGTGCTAAAGTTATCATGATAGCATGCATTTTCACGTACTGAACAGACTGATTAACAATACAATCAGAAAAAAGTTCTTAGAGACTAATTAACAATATAATCAGAAAAAGTTCTTAAAATTTCCTGAAGTAACAAATTGACAGTAGTAACAACAAAAAGAGTTATATTAAAATATATATGTTAGGGGCTGGAGCAATAGCACAGTGGGTAGGGCACGTGGCCAACCTGGGGTTGATTTCCAGCATCCCATATGTTCCTCTAAGCACTGTCAGGGGGAATTCCTGAGTGCAGAGGCAGGAATGACCCCTGTGCATAGCCAGGTGTGACACCCCCTATATATATATATATATATATACATATATATATATATGTGTATATATATATATATCACTGTATCATGTCATTCCATTGTTCATTGATTTACTCAAGCGGGCACCAGTAACATCTCTATTACACTCAGCCCTGACATTTTAGCAGCCTCTCCTTACTTGTCTTTCCCAATGATTGGAGGCTCTTTCAGGTATATTATATGATTACTGAAAGTCCCACTGACTGACTCAACTGATCTTTCCTTCCATCCACTAGTAATTTGCACCTGCTATAATGGGAATTTTCTGGGTAGATATCGAAGATATAGAATGAAAGGTTAAGAACTATCAGAATGCATTTATCATTGTATCATAACAGTAGAGAAGGAGAAGACTCGCAGAATTAATGTCAGACTTTGGGAGTTAATTGATGCACTTAAAAACACCCTCAATCTTATTCTGTAGATTCATAAATTAACCTCGAAAGAGATAAACTAGCTACAAAAATTTCTCAGATAACTATTCCTGGCTGAGACATCTAGGGTTGTCTTGGGGAGTGGGGTGGGGTGTGGGTAGAAGGGGATCAGGCAGGCTAGTTCCCACCCCGCCAAAGCCGAGGCAGCCACACTCATGCTCCAAATATAACTAGAATGCCCAGATAAATATTCTAGATTTTCTGGCATTTAATATTTCCACAAAACTGACAGCCCAGTAGTAGCACACCCTATTAGATGGGATGTAATGTAGAAGCCACCAATCTTGACTAACAAAAGGGTTGACACAGAAGGCTTAACATGCAACAATGTGAAAGGACTTGGACTTGAATCTCAGATAAGTATTTGATGTCCCCATGTGAGATGCAACAATTTTCCAAATATTTTTCTGCTTTTTAAAAATTTTTGTTAGCCATTTAGTGGTAACAAGCAGTATAATATAAATTATTGTGAGCCTGTTATGGGAGAAGGCTTGGGAGGTGGTTAAGAAATTGGAGACAACGGTGGAGGGAAGGTGACTGTGGTGGTGGGATTAGTGTGGGCATATTGAATGCCCGTAACCAATCATCATGATCAACTTTGTAAACCAATGTTTAAATAAAGTGGTAAAATCACCATCAAATACAGTTTCACTTTATTTTGCGGTGGGAGGAGGCACACCTGATGGTGCTCAGGGCTTGTTCCTGGGTCTGCACCCAGGTGTCACACTGGCAGTGCTCAGGGAATAGTAAACAGAGTTGTTGGCAACCAAACCCAGGGTATTGCTCCTTAACGACTCTGCTATCACACTCTAGTCTCTCCAGTACTACTTTTGAGTTTACTTATTTACATGTATATACATTTGAAAACACTGTGTCAGTATGTATGTTTATTTATGTTCATCATTTAACATTTTATAATTATAAACAGAGTGAACCATAGCTAATGCAAAATGTCAAGTAACGATATAATTCAGATATCACCTCTTCTTAGCATACTTACTGATAGAGACTTTTTTTTTTGAGGTGTCAGGGATCAATGCAAACAAATAATCAGTTGTGTGTCTCGATTTGCACAATCAATTTTAAACCGGCTATTGACTTACTCCTTATGATAACTATATGGAAATGTAACTAAAGTAAATCTTCAACCTATATCTATGCTGTATTTCAAATGACGGCACAGTATCTATTGTATTCTTTTGCACATATTCCATAATAAATTTGCCTATCCCATAATATTGGTGGTTTCTTATACTCATTTCCTACTTCACTATGCTAAGCAATTTTCTGAATACTAACAATGAATTTAAGTTTTTCCATATGATAAACAGATACAAATTGCTTTATTACATTCTATATTTTTCTTATAACTACTAGTGTTGTATACTTGTTATTCTCAGGAAACAATGTAAAATAGAAAAATCAAACCTATTTACATAAAATTATTTTTAATACAAAGACAACATTAAGTTATTATTTTAATATACTTATACCTCAATCAACCATTAAAACCCCTCTAGAAAATAATCTAGGTTAGTGCATTTTCATATAACTCAATAAATTTATGCAATTTGCTGCTACATGGATGAATATGTAGAGTACAGCACTAAGTGAAATCAGTAAGAAAGAAGACAGAGAGAATAATCTGTCCCATATATAATATAAAGAAATATAGTAGGAGTATAACAAATGTCCAACAGCATCAGAAAGTGAGAGTTGGTGTTCAGAATGAAGCTTAGCAGAGGGTGAGGTGGAGGTGCATAGGGAAAACCAACACAGTGTTGACAGGAAGCAGACATTCTGGTGGAGAGTGGAGGGTGTTTTGTGAGATGTTTCTGCAGAAAACCCTACCAGTAAAGGTTCTGTAAATCACACAGTGCCTAAAATAAAATTTAAAAGAAGAAATTATTTGAAAACCATTGTCTACAATTTAAATTCCTTCTCTAAAGTTTTTTTAAACCTAAATAATCAATCAAAAAATCATCATTCTGCAAGACACCGTCAGTTCTCAGAATTTCTGCAGTCGATATGCATATGGAAAAATAACATTTTTGCCTATTTTGCATTGTATTTTTGTTGAAACAATTTTTTTATTTTTATGAATCAAAAATATTTGGAGTGCATCTTGATTTCTTGATTGGAGTTATGCTAACTGTAGGAATTCATATGAAATTTAGATAATTTCATTTAACAACTGATCTGTATTTGCCTATACATATTATGATTTGTATTTATTATATACTTGGTCATTTTTTTCACAATAGCATTAGTTTCTCTTCAAGATAAGCTAAAATTATTTATGTATATAACTTATGTGCTCCAAGGTATAATCAAAATTTAACAAAAATATTGTATTTTTTATAAGTTCTGCTCTTACCAGTAAGGGTAATCTGGAACATTCACTAATGTATTCAAGTAATTTTGATCTTTTCTGCTGAAGAAAAAACCTTATTGGCATTTAATATTCTATGTATATATGTCATAAATAAAATATAGGAATGTATAATAGTGGTTTGGATTCACATTTATTATAACAGTGTCATATGTGGTTTCTGAGAATCCAAGTGCTCAAAACCTAGACAGAACAAGGCATGCTGTAGAAAATAGTCAAACCATAGCTCTGATTACAAAGGCAAAGTACAAATAAATTGATTTCATGAATATGACAAAATAAGTATGAGTTTCACATGTATACACTTGTATATGTCATCTAAATACACATTTGTATCTCAACCATAGTAATTTATTATACAAAATACTTCTTAAATATATCTTTTGGCTAAATTTATTTTATGCTAATTAGTTGATAGTGTTGAATAATTTGAATATAGAATTGCTTTATAATAATAGAAAATCCATATTCTTAAAAATAAAAATTTGCCTCATGCTTCCAATATTTAAGGATATTATTAATATGTTTTATCAATAATAAGGACATAATTTTTACAAAGTATAAAAATGTTAATGTTGTTGAAAAAAATCTTTAAAGTCATGGTCCCTATGCTTCTCTTCTTTACATAATTCAATAACTAGAAATGACTTTGAAGTGAGAGGTGCAAGTGTGGTGTCATGATTAATTACTAAGAGCCATCTGTCAAGGCAAGTTTCCAGCGGTAAAGGGTACTGGGTAAATTGACCTCACTTCATAGCAAAATCCAATTTAGGGGATTAAAGACTCAAGCAAATCTTCTCAAGATGCTGTAGTTCCAATGATAATTTCCACTAGTAAGTAAACGCTGTTGGGGGTCTCCTGGTTATCTCTATGTTTGCCAGCTGATTAAGAAAAACATGGTCAAAGAATTCCAGTCATTCACAAAAGGCTCTTTCTATTAGCACATGTACTCAAAGCAGTTGTAAGACTTTTATGAATCCTAAAAGATGCTCAGGTTTGGTGTAGAGCTTAATTTGCTATGATTACAAATACATAAAGCAAGACAACATATATAAGATGGACTGAAGTGAATAAAAATTTCCAATGGGTTCTATTTTGTGAATGCATGGTTACAGTTTCGGGCGGGGGTGGAATGACAGAAAGTATTTCTATACTTCACCTAGTTTTACTTACCCTGTAAAAAGTTACAGTCTGGCTCTCAGTTGTGAAGTCTCCTGCAACCAGCTCAGGGTGTATAATTTATTTTCCTTCTTATGAATCTCTCTTTTTTCCCCTTTCTCATATTTCCTAAATAAAACTAATTTCTTAATCTCACAATGGAGACATTACTGGTGCCCGCTTGAGCAAATTAATGAACAACGGACTACAGTGCTACGGTGCTACTTAATCTTAATTTCTCCATCCATATGTTAATATGGTCATTTGATTTATCTTTGCTGGACAAGACTTGTTTCTTTTATTTACTGTCAAGTCAGAATTACAAAACTATAAATGCCTGTACTTTGAAATAATATGTATACATAAACCTTCTTATTATTTTTGACTATAAAATAAGTTATTTCATTTCAAGTATCTATCTTAATAAAGGACAGGTAAGTGCTGAATGCTGTTGATTCTGGATTAAGAAAGATATATCAAATAACTTTGCCTAGAGGATTCAGCTATTTGAATATAAGAAAGAACTAGACAAAACAATCTGACAATAAATTCAGAAAACTGTCCACAATATAACTCGTTCAATCCTATTATTGTAGCACTGTAGCACTCTCGCCCCATTGTTCATTGATTTGCTTGAGTGGGCGTCAGTAACGTCTCCACTCTGAGATGTTATGGTTTTTGGCATATCAAAAACACCACGAGGGGCTTGCCAGGCTCTGCCATGCAGGCTGAATACTCTCGGTAGCTTGCCAAGCTTTCCGAGAGGGACAGAGGACGGGACAACAGTGCTACAATCCTATCAATATCATTCTAATTTTATTTGAAGTTTTATTTTACAGATGAGGACACTAGCACATAGAAAATAGAAATCACTCTTCTAAAATCTTTCCTAGCAGGTTATAATCTGGTGATAGTAATAGTATTATAAACTCTATTATTATTGAAAAATGCAAAGACTTTCAACAAAATTGTACTGAGAGACAACTAGTCATCACATGTAGATAAATAGCTATAAAATAATATCATTTAACAACTATGATGCACTTTTGATTAAAATTTGATCTACTAAAGCTATTGCCTAAAAATCTGGCAAGACCTTCTTGTGAATTAATTAGTTTACTTTGTTAAACTTCTAAAATCGTAACTTTTCTTCCTAAAGAAATTTATATAATTATAAGCATCAATTAAACAGCTAAAAGCAGCAAATAAAACAGTTTGATACCCTACACAAACTATATTAACTATTAATCTCACTGATTGTTTAGCAGAAACTTAAATTCTCAAAATAAGAAATTTGAAATTTATTGAGTGTAGATATAGATATATAATTCACTAAAAATATATAGTTAACTGAAATTATATAAAAATAAAAAGTACAGTCTATATTGTTTTGCACACAGTTGACCTGAGTGATCCCTGGCCCCTCAAGTTGTCCCCCAAGACCTTCCAGGAGTGACCCCTTAGCAGACAGCCAAGAGTAAGCCCTGAGCACTGCTAGGTATGGATTTGCATAATTGAGACCCTGGGTTCTATCCTGGTAGAGATAAAAATATCAGTCATTTTAGTATTTAAGGTCACTAAAATTTGTTCATGAGTTTCTGAGTGCTATAATCACTAACAATGATATCAGCTACACAGGCAAACACAAACACAAAGCTTATAAGAAGATGTTACAATCTTTCTCTTGAAACACTTTATCAAGTTGGAAAAATTCATCTGGTACTTCCCAACATAAAACCAAGGTTTCGGGTTATATTCAGACTTATTAAAAAATAAGGGATGAGCGATAAGTATAACACTAAAATAAACACAGTCAAATCCAAATATTCAGTGGTGCTTGTCTCATAGATTGCAAAGAAGCCAATTATATTTGTTGATATCAGTATCAGGAATTTTTAATCTGTTTTGACGATTATAAGAAATGAATATTGTTTTTCTGTAATCATTACAATATCCAATATATGCATTTTCCAAGGATTCTTATATTTCTTTAAAATATCATTCACCTTTTACAAAGCACTGATTACTTCCATGTTAGAGGGGAAGATTTTCTCTTGTCCTCAAGTGACTTCAGCTTCTACCGCATTGGCCAACACTGCTGCTCTTCTCTCTTTGAGGTCTTCCTTTATAGCTTCTCTGCACAGCTTTTCAAGCTCTGACATTAGCTTGTGATTGCCTGAGGCTCGTGCCAAACCAAGTTGGCGAATGAGCTTGAGAGTTTCCGAAGATGGGCGTCTGCTTGTGGCTTTCCCACTCTTGGCATTCCTTACACAGTCATGGAGATGCTGAACCAGTCGATCGTATTCCTCATCAATGTTTTCAATGACAGCATTTTCCAGCATTGCCACAATAGTACAAAAGAGCTCCCAGTTGGTGGTCATTCTGGGAGTTCTCGTCTTAAACTTAAACTTTGCAGTCCTTTCTCCCCACTCTGAAGTAAAAGTTTGCATGAAGGAAATGGTGGTCCAATCCCGTTCGGAATTTTGTGACAATAGCAGCATCAGTCAGGCAAAACCATTGATTGAATATGATGTGGTCAATTTTGTTGTGAAATTGTCCACTAGGAGACTCCCATGTCCAACGTTTAGATGCAGCCTTCTGGAACTGTGAGTTAGCATGGATGGTCTTGGTCGACATTATGACCTCAGTCTCTCACCCTGTTCGTTCCATTCTAGACCATGGCTCCTGATTTGCAGTTCTTCAGGCGATCTTCTCAGTCCTATTTTGGCATTAAAATCACTGACAATGATCTTGTAGAAGGTGTGGTCTTCTTTACATAACTTCTCCAGCTCCATGTAGAACTTCTCAATTTCTTCTTCATCATATTTGAATGTTGGTGTGTAGAAGACGAAGATAGAAACTGACAATAGTGACCCAAGTCTATTCACGTGTAGTCATCCGATTCGGGCTGTTAGGCCTTCGAATGATTCAATGCTCATGGCCATCCATCCCTCGCAGAGAGCCTGGCAAGATACTGAGAGTATCTTACCCGCATGGCAGAGTCTGGCAAACTACCCTTGGAGCATTCGATATGCCAAAAACAGTAACAACAATAGGCCTCATTCCCCTGAAACTGAAATAGTACCCAATATGTCAGGGTTAAGAAGGATGAGCAAGGAAAGGCTGATAAAATCTCAGGGACAAACTAGACTTTCAACACAAAGAAGGAGTAAAATGACTGTCTGTACTTTCAACTCACGTATGCTGGCATCGGAAGCACCCATCGAGGACCTGATGGTTCAAGTGCAGAAGATCAAGTACGACATCATTGGTCTGACCGAGATGAGAAAGCATCAATCACAGCACGCCATTTGAGACCCTGAAGAAGAACTGTTCCTCGGAGGAACATATGACAATAGAGATGTCGGTGTCCTTGTCAACACGAACTTGGCCATGAGCATTGATATACATATATATATAAAATATATGTGTATTGTGACAAGTAATTAATGCATACTTACAAATTTAATTATATATTATAACTAAACTTTTTATTCTTGTAATTTTTATAAGATTTTTTTCATTGAATAACCATGAATTACAGGGTTGCAAAAATATTTAAGATTGAGTTTCATGCGTACAAAATCCCAGCACCAATTCCTTCATCATTATCCATGGCCCTCCAAGGATGCCCTAAGTTTCCTGTGTCCCAGGGCTGGCTAACCCTGCCTCTCTGGTCTTCCACAATGTTAGTTGACTCTAGAGATCCAGCTGTACATCTGTTGGGCACCCATATTCAGGTCTATTCTTGTACTTTTAAACATACCACAATGTTGAGATGCTTGAGAAACAGTGAGTTTTATAGAAAAAAAATAAGTGTTTTCTAGTTTGGAGAAAATACATTAATAAAATTATATGCCATTTTATACTTTAGAAAAATCGAAGAGTTTACTTATTTACCAGAATACTGCAAAGTATTTTTTATTGACTACGATAGTATCATCATAGGTCCAAGAAATTTAACTTATATTAAAGACTAGCAGAAGCAGGCTTAATTTATTTAATTGAAATCTGGTTTTATGGGAAAAATCTGTTTTCAAGTATTATTTGCTTTCTCTCTTACAGTTACTCCACATAATCATCTGCCAATTTAAAAACTGCATACCATGGAATTAATTATGGAAATTGTAGCAGCTGATTATAAGAAAACAAAAAATCATGATTATTTTCTAGTAAGATCGTTCTATAAGATGGAGATCCCTAATTGCTGGACAGCTGTCACCATTAAGATTTATTCAAATAGAACACTAGGCCATACCAAAAATATGACACAACAGCTGGACCACACACATGTGCACACACGCACATGCATGCACACACACATTCAAATGTCTGGCACATTTATAATTAATTATACAAATTATTCAAGACCCTTGTTTCTCAAACCAACTACAGTTTAGAGTCAGCATAACTAACCTTTCTAAGAAAATACTTGGTTCCTCACCAAAATCAGTATTTACTAAAACTTCTCTGTATTATCCTGATGTGACTCCAAGCTTGAGAATTTCAACTTTATGTCCTTTTATATGTAGAGTTATACAAAGCAAGTTCCACTGGTCTGCAGTATCAACAATTTACGTATTTATCTCACACTTTCATGTACAAATGTGTAAATATACTGAAATATTTAGTTCCATATATACCAAAATATTTATTATCACTCCTTTACCTATGCTTCATGGAAACTAGAATTGACATCAGTCAGTTTTATTTCTTGACACTTATTTATGAGCAATATTATAATATACTTCAGTAATTAATAAATGCTGAAATTTGCATCTTAAAATATCTATACTTAATGTTTTGAATATATGTAAAACATTTGCTTATTATAGAAGTTTTTTCTTTTTTGTATATAAAATAATGTAAACATTTCTACAATTTACCTCTAAATAAGGAGATTCCTGGCAAGCTACCTGTGTCATATTTGGTATGCCAAAAGCAGTAACAACAAATCTCACAATGGAGATGTTACTGTTGCCCATTCAAGCAAATCGATGAACAATGGGACAACAGTGCTACAGTGCTAAGGAGATTCAAGTAACTGTTCTGACTTAGTTTCAGAGAATGCTGATTTATGTGGTTTCCTATCTATTGACATATATTGTTAAAAATGTGGAGGAGATTTATTGTATCAGAATGGAGAATAAGAATACGGATATTCATGTGTAGTTACCACCCTTTAAATACATATAATTACATAGTAAAAAGACTACATATTCTGATGTTTTTCTTCATAAACATCCATTCAAATTTATAAAACTATTTTCTTTATTCCTAGTCACTGAGGAAACTAGACTGTTTCTTTGTATCATTTAAGTCCTCAAAATAATTTTCACTTTTCAAATTAAAGTTAATATGTTACTACCGCACAATACTTAATATTTTTATTCTTTTCACATAAAATATTCCCATTTAGCAATATTTACTTAACTTATAGTCTTGAGTATTTTATTTACTGAAGTAGACTTCATTCACTCTACCATTCTTGATTATTTTAGTTCATTTCTACCATGTCATTTTTATTTTACTACCAATTTTTTTCTTTCCTAACTTATGATCTAATTATACCTTTTTAAAAATAAATATTTTAATTAGTCTATTAGTTCACACTAGATTCAAGCTGAAATATTTTATAATTAATGCATCTTCCAACAAGATGATTAAGAGGCTATCAGTTGAAGCATAAATTAATACACAAATGATATCAAGATATTTAGGTTTTAAAAATTCCTTGTATTCATGCAAATCAAATTTTTCCAAGCCATTTGTTTGTCACTCTAAGATGACTTTGCTCAATTTCTTTACTGACAATGTTTTCACCAATATTGCTATAGTCTTATATTCCCTTTATCTGATGTAATTAAATCTCTAAAAATCTTTATTTTCTTTTTGGGTCACACCTGGCGATGCACAGGGGTTGGTTACTCCTGGCTCTGTACTCAGGAATCTATACTGGCGGTTCTCAGGGGACCATATGGGATGCTGGAAATCTAACCCGGGTCAGCCGCGTGCAAGGCAAATGCCCTACCCGCTGTGTTATTGCTCCAGCTCTCTAAAAATCTTTTATGTAAGTCATATGCATTACAGATTACAATTATAAATTTATAGTTTGACTTATCAGTTTCATATTATCATGAACATCTAAAATTTTTACTATAATTACCATAATGTCTGCTAAGACTACAAATTTATAGTTATTATTCTATGTCAAGTAATATCTACTCTGAAATCATAAACAAAACAGTAAAATATGATTAATTTAATATCAAACAAAATTTTAAGATTTGAAAATATAGGCAAGGACAAATGAGTAAATATGGTTTAATTACAGTGTATTGCTTCTGATTAATATTGAAGTGTATGCCATACTTTTGTACTGTAATATTCACGTATCAGTTGATATAGAAATCATGAAAAGTATATAAAGGGTAAGTAAAATCGGGGAATCTTTAAAAATATATAAATTATATCAATGCATTCTAAACTGGAACAATCGTGAATAATAGAGAAAACTGATTACGTGAATCAGAGAAACTTCAGAATTTATAATATTATAACAGAATATTTTGACCAGATTTATACCACTGACTAAGCTAGAAAACTTGGATAAGTAGATAAATTTTCAAAATTAATCAGCCTCCCAAAACTATATCAGGATCACTGTATCACTGTCATCCCGTTGTTCATCAATTTACTCGAGTGAGCACCAGTAACGTCTCCATTTGTCTCAGCCCTGAGATTTTAGCAGCCTCTCCTTACTCGTCTGTCCCAATGATTGGAGGCTTCTTTCAGGGTCAGGGAAATGAGACCTGTTATTGTTACTGTCTTTCGAATATTGAATACGCCACGGGGAGCTTGCCTGGATCTGCTGTGCAGGTGGGATACTCACAGTAGCTTGCCAGACTCTCTGAGAGGCATATATATTTACTTCCTTCTATGATGATGTGCCGTACAACCACTTTGCAGTCATGCAGTCTAGGAATATGTTCACTCATGTGTGAGGCTCGGCCCAAGCATGTGGAATCAGTTGCTGGGCACTTACTGCTGAACATCTTTTTCAGTTTTTTATTGTAGTTTAAGTAACAGGGTTAAAATAATACTTGTGCTTATGATTTTAATGTACAAACTTACTGCCCTTTCCCCAAAGTGCCCATATGAACCAATAAATTATAATGAATTGAAACAATATAAAAAATTCTTGAAATATAAAACTATAGGTCTGCATGGGTTAACTAGTGAATACTTCCAAGCCTTCAGATACTTAGCACCTTTACGCCTCAAGTTCTTTCATGATATTTAAGAAATATGAACAGATCTTAATAATTTCTATAATGCTACTGGAAAGGTGGACTGGAGAGATAGCACAGCAGATAGGGCATTTGTCTTACACGTGGCCGACCCGGGTTCAATTCCTCCATCCCTCTCGGAGAGCCCGGCAAACTACCTAGAGTATCCCACCTGCATGGCAGAGCCTGGCAAGCTACCCGATACACCGAATACCCGTGGCGTATTCGATATGTCAAAAACAGTTAACAAGTCACACAATAGAGACTTTACCGGTGCCTGCTCGAGCGAATTGATGAACAACTGGATGACAGTGCTGCAGACAGTGCAATTTCTATAATAGTGTCAATAGACCTAGCATGACCCCAATATCATAAACAGAGGTTGTATAAATTGAAAATTATAGACCAATATTCCTGATGAACATCCATATAACAAATTAGCAGGTAAAGCTCTGGTATATATCCACAATATGTAGATTATTTACCATAGCACCCCCCCAAAAAAAAAGATAAAGAAATCTTGCCTTTTTCTACAATTGGTATGTAGCTGATAAGGGTCATTTGAATCAAAATCTGAGGGAAGACAAATTTTGAATTATCTCATTCATATGTGATATACAAAGAAACAATAAGAAAATTGCCAGCATCTCATTATAACAAACAATTGGATGATCTGTCCCCAAAATTATTTCTGTTCATGTACTATAGAACTTACTGGACCAATGGTGGGGTCACAAGGCAAGGAAGGAAGGAAATAAAGTTCTGTCAGTGGGAGAGTCGTGATCACTATGATGGTGATGGAGGAACAGTAACTTTTGTACATTATCAGCTTACACATTAACACTACTCTAAGTGTCTTTCATCAGTTTCAATTTTTTAATAGAAGCCACTGTCACTGTCATCCTGTTTCTCATCAATTTGTTCAAACGGGCACCAGTAACGTCTCTCATTGAGAGACTTATTGTTACTGTTTTTGGCATATCCAATACGTGTGGGTAGCTTGCCAGGCTCTGCCGTTCGGGCTCAATACTCTCGGTAGCTTGCCGGGCTCTTCAAGAGGGGCAGAGGAAGCGAACACGGGTTGGCCGAGTGGAAGGCGAACACCCAACCGCTGTGCTATCGCTCCAGCTCTTTAACAGAAGTATTATATTAAAATGTCTAAAAGGACACTAAACAGAAAATTTTTACTATCAGATAAGTCTCACTAAAACCAAGCTTAAAATGATTTATATTCTTTGAACAACTTTCCTTTGAAGGCCTACTCAATCAATGCAATAGAAATAGTCTATACTATACTCAAAATCAACATTTCAAGATTATAAGTCTTGATATCAATTACTCACAAGGCATGCGCCATAAGGGTGAGAACACAGAGGAGTTTGATATGTGTTTGATATCTGGTATATGACCAGAGATGTCATGGTCTGAGTTTAGGACATTTGTTGTGACAGTGTTTGGATGAATTTTTAAACACATTGTTTATCTGATTGGTGGGCAGGTCTTCAGACAGTGGCTTAAATAAGGACATATTCTTTTACTATTAGCAAATGATACCTGTTTTCCCAGAAGTCAAAGTAGTCAATTTCCTAAATTTTCATTAAAAGTCCTGGTGTGGCATTTAGAGGCAAAACAGTTTCTTTAACTCAGCACTGGCTTCATACCAAGTTTATAATCTTGTCATTTATGCTTCCCCAGTGAATTTCTACTAGTTAGTGCTTTGTCGGTCATTTAAATATTATGATAAATCATCATAAAGATATTTTAAAAACAGTCTTTTTTTGAAACAGAGTTAAAATACAGAAGGTAGTCTCTTAACTTGCACACGGCCGAACTCAGCTTGGCCCATGGCGCCACATACAGGCCCCCAGCAATACAAGGTATGATCCCTGAACTAAGTCAGGAATAAACTGGGAGCACACCCGATGTGAACCAAGTACCAAAATTAAGTAAATAAAATAATAAAATCTATTTGTTCTAGCGGGCACTAGTAACGTCTCTCATTGAGAGACCTATTGTTACTGTTTTTGGCATATCCAATACGCACGGGTAGCTTGCCAGGCTCTGCCGAGAGGGCTCCATTCTCTCGGTAGCTTGCCGGGCTCTCGGGGAGGGGCGGAAGAATCGAACTCGGCTTGGCTGCGTGAAAGGCAAAAGCCCAACCGCTGTGCTATCGCTCCAACCCAAAATAATAAAATAAGCTTTAAAAGATGTTAAATTTATGTTTTAAATTGATAAATTTGTTTTAAGACTGAAATTGTTTTCACCTTTTATTTATTTGACTGCAGTCTAACCAGTAATTCAGAATGCCAAGAGAGAATTTTTAAAAAGTCTGATAGAAAATAAACTCTCATCTTTTAAGGAGCATTAGTCTCCAAAAAGTTCTTTAAATATTTTCATATAATTTCACTGTGGAAGTGCAACATTCACTGGTTAAAAAATTAATGCACTAAAAAAATAAAATAATTCTGCCCATTCAGATATTAATGGGAATTGATAAAATTGTTAATGTAATAGATGTGCTATTGAGCATTATTAACTATAAATACTGTTTGTTATTCTTTACTTTAATTAGGAGTGGAGAGTTACCCACATCTGATGGTGCTCAGAGGCTATTCCTGCCTTTCTGTTCAATTTTGTTGATGTTCAAAGAACCAGGCTGCTTCTTTTTATTTTTATTTATTTTTTTATTATTTTTAGGGCATTATAAAGCTATTTATGACTGAATTTCAGTCATACAGTATTCCAACATGCATCCCTCCACCAGTGTACATTTTCCAGCACCAGTATCCCCAGGTTCCCTCCCATCATCACCCCTCATCCCCACCCCTTTCCTACCTCTTTGGCAGGCACTTTTCTTCTCTCTGTGTGTGTCTCTCTCTGTGTCTCTGTGTCTCTGTCTGTCTGTCTGTCTCTGTCTCTGTCTCTCTCTCTGCTTTGGGTATTGTGGTTTGCAATATTGATACAGAAAGGTTATCCAGAATAACCCTTACCTACTTTTAGCCCTCGAATCTTGTCAATCGTGATCATTCCCAAACATGCTGCTTGTTGAACCTGGACCTCCAGCACATAAAGCATGCTCTCAACCCTTGAGGGGTGTCTCTCCACCTCCTTATTTTGTATTTAGGTTTCACCATGAAAGATTTAAGACATTAATCAAATTAACAAAATATGAATATGAATTAATTTGCATTGGCAATGCAGACTTTTCTAGTTATTCCTGACCATTAAAATTTAACAGTAAGAAAGCTAGCTGGATGAAATA
This sequence comes from Sorex araneus, assembly GCF_027595985.1. NCBI lineage: Eukaryota > Metazoa > Chordata > Mammalia > Eulipotyphla > Soricidae > Sorex > Sorex araneus. Next base: position 340,533,842 of record NC_073303.1, on the reverse strand, counting down.
AATGCATTATGTAACTTAAAGATAGTATTTAGAAATATAAATACTGCAACCCATATCTGCAACCTTTGAATCATTTACACTAATTTTAAACAAAGGCTGGAGCGATAGCACAGAGGGTATGGCATTTGCCTTGCATGCGGCCTACCCAGGTTTGATTCTTCCATCCCTCTTGGAGATCCCTGCAAGCTACTGAGAGTATCCTGCCCACATGGCAGAGCCTGGCAAGCTACCTGTGGCATATTTGATATGCCAAAAATAGTAAAATAAGTCTCACAATGGACTTATGTTACTGATGCCTGCTCAAGAAAGTCCATGAACAATGGGACGACAGTGCTATAGTGCTAATTTTAAACAAAGGAAACTGAAAAATGTAAATAATAAATTATTTTCTTTCTCTAAGAAATCTTATTATTTAAATGATGTTTATCTATTGTTTGAGTTCTCTTGGGCTGAAAAAAATACCTAGAATTCAAGCAATTTTGGTGTCTACATTCCCTAATAAATAGTGCAATGTACTATTAAAAAATAATACACATTATAACATATCTTGTTCATATGTAATTTTAACAGGGACATTTTTGTAGTCTTATAACTAGACTTGTAGAGAGTGAACTGGAGAAATCAGTTTCAGATTTATAAGACAAAAATTCTATCATTGGTGAGACTGTGTTTTTAAGAAAGATTGCTCTTAATGAGAACACATATGTTTATGCTAAATAACCTATAATGCCAACTGAGGTGGCAAAGTCATCTCACTATTAGGAAGATTGATTTTTCCTTAGCGTATCGCTTTGCAACAGAAGTACCCTTCAGTTAACTTGAAAAAGTTATCAAGCATGTAGTTTAAATGAGCAGTGACAATTCTAAGGCAGGCAGGAGAATTGTAACTTGCCACTGAAAAGGCATTTCAACTCCCAAAGAAGATAGGCAGTGATATGTCAAAATAAAGTTGCCCACATGTTTCAGTGATATTTCTTTTTTCTTATTTCTTTATCTTTATCAACAACTTTTATCAATAAAAATACCTTATTATTTCTCTTAAACACTATCTTACACAATAAGACTTCTTCTGTATTAAGTATTTCCTAGAAAGACTTAAATATTCTTTTTGAATGATGAGTTATAGCACTGTTTTATAGCAGTGTTGTTCATCAATTTGCTCAAACGGGCATCAGTAACATCTTCATTGTGAGACTTGTTCTGGTTTTGGAATATTGTATACTCCATGGGTAGCTTGCCAGGCTCTGCCGTGAGGGTGGGATACTCTTGGTAGCTTGCTGGGCTCTCTGAGAGGGACTGAGGAATCAAACCCGTGTTGGCTGTGTGCAAGGCAAACGCCCTCCCTGCTGTGCTATCGCTCCAGTCCAGAATGATGAGTATTTTCAAGAAATTCTGGGTATTTTCCAATTGCAAAATGTTTTAAAACTAACATAGTATTAGTTATTTAATTACAACTTAGTTTTTCCATTGTCTATTCCCCAAGTTATTGATTTATAGACATTATCCAAGTCCTAGTCAACCCCCAAACTGAGTTATTTAATTGAAGCCTGTTTGTAATCATTTCCTCTTCTATTCCCACAGTTTGTTTAATCTCCTCTTCGAATCCCATCCAAGACAAATAAAAACAATATTTTCTCTCCTTTCCCAAATAACAAAAATGCATCTTTATTTTCTGAATTAATTCTGGAGATTGTTCTGTGACTACATCTGTGACTACATTTTCATCCATCAGGATAATAAATCACAAATACAGAAAATATGATGAGAGTAGCACCTTGGATATTTTAAAGTATGAAGCAATTTGCTTCAAGATAAATTCTAGATCAGAGATTAGCAACACCCAGCCTCTAGGATATATATGGCTCTCAAAAACCATGACCTTGGTCCAAGATGGGACAACCACATTTGCTTCTCGTCATCAGCCAGCATATACCAGTAAATACCCACCCATCTGTTTTGTATGGCCTGCTAATACTATTAATACACTCAAATGGACCTTCGTAGATAAAAAAGTTTTCCCTCAGTGATACAGCAGGTTCTGAGGTGTGAAGCACCAGGTGACTTTTAATCACCAGCCATGGAATAGGTAGCCAGTTGGAATAGAAAATGGCATGATTGGGGGTAGTATTTGGCAACAGATAAAAGGAAGCCCCAGACCCCATCTCTCTCTCTCTCTCTCTCTCTCTCTCTCTCTCTCTCTCATCACATGCTCTCTAAACTCTTTCCTCTCTCCTGGACATCCAAAATCAGGTAGAACAGGGCGCCCAGCCATGGGGCCCAATATACAGTGAGGCCACTCAGGGCCAGACAGGGCAGGTACAGGCAGGGATCAGGATGCGGAACTCATTAAATAATTACAATAATAATTACAATGTGTCTCTAATATGTTATTCTATGTGGTTATTGGAAAACTACAATGAATGCCAAGAAATATTATTGGTATCTGAAAATCAACGGAGAAGTCATATGATTGATATACTACCAATGGGAAAACTATAGTATTTTCATGAATTTGTACATGCCTGGGAAAAAGAAAAAGAATAGTTTTGGAAGGATACTGATAAGAGTAAATGACTTGGGAAATTGGAGGCTGCAGAGAGGGGAATAAAGTAATTGCTGGGTCAATAGGGAATGGAAGGAGAAGGTTTATAAATGATGTTGTTTACCTGTTTTGAATTATAATATTTTATCTTATTACTTATTCTGCAGTATTTTATATAAAGTAATAATAAAGCCAAAGAGATACAGTCTACCTTTTGTGCATAGTAATATTCTTGTACTGAATTTTAAAAAAGGAATGTAAGAAGATAAAACACACATACATATATATATACCTATATATAGGCATATATAGAGAGAGACATACACACACACACCTTCTTTCAGAAAGCCTTTAGACATATTACTACATGCGGGTGTTGCAAAAGCAAAGGATATTTATAAGGTATAAATTTGATACCTAACACTTGATAAGGTATAAATTTATGCATATTTTATTTTCCATAATTTCCATAATATAAAATATTTTTGAAGACAAAAACTCAAATATGATTATCTATAAATGTTACCTTATGTAAATGGAATAATATAAGAATGTATGATAAATATTTTAAAGTTTGTGCTTAGAGAATAAATCATATGATAATATGTCTTTTAGGATATAATGTTAAAAAAAGTACTTTTCAGGTTACAATAGATTATATTCTAAATATATTATAGTTACCTCATGAAGTCAGTGCAAATGTTACAGATACAATCAGTGTTTATAAAGAATTAAAGATCTGTTTTCACCATTGGAATGAAATGTCTTGATTCAAGATCAAGACATCTTTATTCAAACACTTCACATTAAGAATATTAGTATTCATATCATTGTACTTGCATGACCCTAAAATATTTCAGAATGTTCAGTTTTTTTAAAAAATTAGATATAAAGTAAATTTATTTTGTTGACATTTAAAGAATTATATGTCATTATAATCATGCTAAAATAAAATTTCAAAATTTTAACTAAAATACGTCGACACCATTTATCATCATTATGCTTTAATTTGATGCTCTTTACTTTTTAATCCAAATGCCACACTTTTCAAAGTGATTTTGAGTTGTGCTAATAATCTTTATTACTAAACGATTTTTGAAAATTTTCTTCTAATTTATTATTATTTATAATGCTGAATCAAAACTGGAGGAATAGTACAGTGGGCGGGATGCTTGGGATTTGATCCCTGGCACCCCATATGGCCCCCCAAGGCAGCTAGGACTGATCCCTGAACACAAAGCCAGGAGTAAGCCTTGAGCACTACTAGCTATAACCCTAAAATTTTAAAATATCAAATTAATAAATGGGTAAAAAGATCTAATTGTTTATTTATGTTTATATAAATATAAAACAACTTTTGTAGAAATATTTACATTAAACACTTGACATTCTACTTACCATAAAATATAATGTTGGATAATAAAGCATAATGTAGTGATGAATTATTGACAGAATATTTTTAAATGCAACAAAACACACACACAGGAATTAGTTATTATTTGTGAATTCTCCACTTGTGTGCTAAACACAAGCTAAAATTACTAAAAGGAATATAGACCATAATAGAAGCAAAGATAAGGATCTCTATACTTCAGACATATCTATTATGAAAAGTAATTTTCACCTTGGGAATGAATGTCATTATTTCCTTAGTTTTATATCTTTTACTTATAGCTGAGCAAATGAAAGCTTTGTACTGGAATATCTCAAAACTGCTTTAGTTTTTCCTTCTATGACAAGGATTCAAATGGAGGGACAAAAGGTAAATAGGAAAAGTAGCATATGGCTGTGGTTTTAATAAATCAGTAGTAAAATGAATGTAAATTACTATTAACAGCATCACATATAATATATTGACAACGGTACTGCATAATGAGTTGACAGTTTTTAAAAATAATATGATGTTTTTTGGCTAATAGAGATAATATATATTTGTATATGCACTTATAAATGTTTCTAATGACACTGATATATGTACACATCAACCAACAGATCAAAGTCACTTGGCAAGATTGCATTGTGAATACTTCTAATATCTCCTAAACTAATGTTCTCTCATGTAAATTTTCATGTGCTATTGACTGTATGGAGCAGGATACAATAGAAATGATTAAATCTCAAAATTAAAATGTCTAGAACAAGATTAAATGAATTATTACTATGTTCTTGAGAAGTTAACCAAAGGAAGAAGACCTCCCCAGCACTTTTATTTCTGTGAAAACACAACATATGTCATATATATATTTATATACACACATATATACAAATATGTAAATATGTGCATATATCACAAACAAATATATACATATGTATATATGTGTGAAATACATATCTTATATTATAACATATATTATATAAATATGTATACATATATATGTTTTTGGCTTTTAGGCCACACTGTGGTGCCTGGGGCTTACTCCTAAGTCTATGTTCAGTGTTCACTCCTAGCTGTGCTCAGAGCACAGACTATATGTGTTGTCAGGGACTGAGTCCTTGTTAACTGTGTCTGAGGCAAGTACCTTACTCTTTGTACTGTTTCTCCAGTCCCTATCTGCAGAAATTTTTGCAAGGTAATTTAAAATTTTACTTTTACTTCGTAAAAGACAGTGATGCAGAAATGAAGAAACTAGCTAAAACAAAAGCATTGATAAGCTTTGAGAGATTGATTTCAAAGATAGTAATGTTAGGGGAAAATTTTTAGTGATCAATAATAGATTAAGGGCAATTAGCTAAGGAATAAGACTGGTGAAAGAGGCACATAATATCACATCAAGGAGATTTAATTACTGAGCCTAAAGCAAAACTGCTATTTAGCTAAAAGTTCTTGTTAGTAATGAACTAATTTATCCTTTCTGACCCATTTTTCAGAAAACCTTGTAATTTCAGTCTGAATACCAAATTAGACAGAATGAAACAAGATTTCTAGGTTTTAAAAAATGTTAATTTGTGTACGTTAGGCTGAAAATTTCTCCAATAATGTCTTTGGGGTGATTAGTGTTTAAAAGTATAAATTAAAGGGTTTGACTAATCTAGCACTCAACCTTATGTTTTACTAATCTCTACAATTAAAACAGCCTAACTCATATTCATCTGGGCCTTGATCCTAATGTCTCAGTTCATAGATTAATCTCTTCATACAATCTAATCCTTTTAGTCACTGCAAAGCCATCCTCTTTGGACTCATTCAATATATATTTTTCCAAGTTTTGCACTTTATTATGTTGCAGAATCTTCTTAGGTACAGGTGGTAAACCACTGACTAAATTTTAACTTCAAGAAAAATACTTTTTTTATATAAAATAATTCAAATAAAGCATATGGCTTCATTTTGTGGGCTCTTGTTTCTTTTTTTGAAAATACAATAAGTGTGTTAGAATTATTAAAACAATAAAACATGTATATGTATAGGATCTTGAAGATTTGTGTAAGATGGTTAGGAAAGCCATCTTGCTTGGAAAATAATATTTTCAACAAGAAATAAAACGGACACAGCAGAAAAAAGAAATAGTATCTTTGTAGCCCTCTTAGGGAAGCAAACAAATGCCAGAAGAAGAAGATAATAGGGCCTGTTTGAGGAATATATTTTTACACAGAAACTGAAATTTATTGTAATTTTGGAAATACCTAGCAAGTGGCAACTGAACCTAGTTGAGGTCAGAATTAATGCATGAGATTTAATGAATTCCTTTTAGGAGATAACTTGAACAGGAGCTGCCTGAGGAGTAAATCAATAAGAACTGAAGCCAAAAGTCCAGCAGGGGGAGAAATAAAAGCTGTAATTAGAAGTGTTAGAAGAATGAGGGCCTATCGTCGTTCTCAAACTCTATCCTAAGATAAAGATAATCTATTCTCAAACTCTCTTTATCTTAGGATATCTTAGGATAAAGAGAGTTTGAGAATAGATTCAACTCTGTTGCTTTGCTGATTATAAGCTGGAAGGAATGGTAATAATAGATCGTACAAAATTACTGATCAGAAATTTTGGGAAGTCTTGGGAAAGGAGGTAATACTTAAGACTCAGTAAAACAGCACTAAGAGAACTTTCTGTAATTTGAAGTGTGAGGAATAATGAGTCAAGAATGAGCCCTCTGAAAGCATGTCTTATGATCCAAAAACATGTCTGAAATCCATAAAGATTAAAAAAAAACGTTATAAAGATAAAATTGTGGATAAAGATTAAATGTTTGGTTTGGAGCATGTTAATTTCAATATATTTTTGTATGTTTATCATATGTTTGAATGTCTTCAAATAGGCAATTGAGGTTTCTTAAGTGTGAAGAAAATGGAACAATAGGAGATGAAAAACTGGAAGAATTATTATATTTTATATAATAGTTATGTAATATATGTATATTATATTACATATACCTAAATCTACTCTCACTTCTAATGAAAGTATATAAAGTGTGTGTTTGTGTGTATAATTGAAAAATTAGGAAACAATTTGTTATAATGAGGGAACAAAATACTAACACAGTATCCTGACTTTAAGAAAAAGTATCACTCACACATTTGATAGTTCTCTGCATATAAACAACTTTTCATTTCTCTTTTTGGTGGATGGGTCTGAAAAATAATTGACTATTAAATATTTTTCTAGATTACATGATATAAACTCATATAGTAATTTTAACTTTCTAATGTGCATGAATTCCCCATCCTGTCTCAATGACATAAATAAAATTTATCCTATGAGCAAGCTATGTGCTACAAAACAAGCTAATGTATTCATTTTCTATATAATATAAATAAGTGCATAATGCATATACAACAGTAAATGTGCATTATTAATTTAATTAGTTGTTATTACATATTACAACAAATACTGCATAAGTCCTGACTATTGTGTTTCATAGAATAGTAGGATGGACTTCGAAAACATCTTCCATTAGTGTTTGATGAGTTTACAAGTAAATTAAAAAAGATCATTACTGATAAGAATTCACATTATAAACTGGAAGAGAATGATAATGAAATATAGTGCAAAAATATCTTTCCTTTCTAGATAAATATTTTGATTGTAAGCAAGAGTTACTTTTTTTCTTAAGTGGGTCTACCTGTGTAAGGGCAGGCATGAGTGTGAGTGTGTAAGAAGGTGGAGGAAGTGCGAGCTCACAACCTGACATAAAGGAGACATGAGCTAATAAAAAGTGACCCTGGGACCCGAATGATATTACAGGTGGTAGGATGAATGCCTTTCTTGTGGTGGGCCCACCTGGATTAAATCCCTAGCAACACATATGGTACTAGAGTCTCCAATGTGAATGATCCCTGAGCACAGTGCCAGGAGTAAGCGCTGAGTACCACCTGATATATCTCAATAAGCACAATAATAAGCAAAAAAAAAAAAAAAGAAAGTGGTAGTGCTTGTACCCGTCCCCAAAATTCAAGATTTCTCCAATGTCATCATTATTGTATGCCATCATGATACATTTAGTCAGAAGTGGTTAGGGGCTAGAGCCATAGTACAGCTCTTGCAATGAAATTCACATAAGTTAGATCCTGGGCAGCCCACAAGGTCCCTCAACAGTAGCAGGAGTGACCCCTGAGTACAGAGTCAGGAGTATGGCCCGACCACTGCTGGATGTAACCAAGAAGCCAAAAAGAAAAGAAAAAATAAACAGTTAAACTAGAGAACTGGAGTTAGTTTGGAGAATATCCTTTTCATATCCTTTTAAGACTACAGATAATCAACATGATTTATTTATGATAGTGTTTAAATCAATTACTTGTTTAAGATAGCATACACTGAGGTTATTTTCATCCTTTTCACGTTACTATTTGGAAAAGAGTCACTAACTGCAGTCTCATCTCATAAAGAAATTAAGAAATTAATCTAATTCTCTTTATTATTCTACACTAGAATAAGGTGGTTATTTTACACTTTGCAGCAAAGCTCAAAATGATATTTTAATTTACTTTTTATTCAAATTATATAGAATTTGATCACTGGGAATGTTTTTCAGGTAACATATGTATTTCTCTGATTCATTTCTTTGTTGAGTTACATATTTTCACTGATGACATGAACTTTTCTCCATATGTATTGGAATCCCCTTTTTTTGAGGCAGTATATAAAACCAATACCAGAAATCTTGGTGTCCTACTTGCTTTTGTGATGACACTGCTACGAGCCCTTTCCACTATCTGTGCAATTGGATCCAAGTCAAGGTAATCATGAGTTCATGTTGATGTTTTCAATTTTCATAAATGTTATGCTTATTTGTAAATTTAAAATGAACAACTTTTATTTCTTTCCCTCAGGACTAAATATTTTTCTAGTATTTAAGACTCTCAGAACTGATACCATGATAATCTCAGGGACACTGAATAATTGTTGATTGGAACTCACTTTTTAAGCATTGAGGAACATAACTCTACTACCCAATACAGTACCTAAGTAAATTGCTAATCAAAATGCAAGGCAAGTCAATGAATTTTACATAGCCTTTTTTTCTAAATGGAGGAGACATTTTTATTTAAAATTGATTTCATAAACTCCAGGGTAAACTTCTAAGAACTGCCAAGTATGGCATAAATAACACAAACCATAATTTTAAAAAATATGGAATGCTTCACGAGTATGCATCCCCAGGAGAGGATGGAGCATCTGGTAGGGTCTCCCCCAAGTAGAGCTGCGACCTGATGTGGGAAGGCGGCTGCCATCAGGACATTTCCAGGTCCAAGACAGGGACTTCCCAGGTCAGGGCTGGCGGTGTGTCCTCCTTCTGCTCACAACTCATGCAGGTCTTTGCTTGGAGTCTAATGCTGATCCTTGGGGTTAACAAGTGAGATAAGGTGATGGTGAGGCATGGTTCTGGAGGGTGTTTGCATGGAATCTTTGTGAGTTTTGTTCTTTGCATGAAAACGTAAAAATTTCTGCTGCATATGCCATCTGTTCAGTCCTTCACTCTCCATCTACCCTGGACCTGGTGACCTCCCAGATGTCCTGGTCACCTGATTGAAGGCAAGAAACAGAAAAATAATAATTTGCATTTCTTACCAGAAAATTAGCCTAGTTCTCCCTCTTGGAGAACCTGGCAAGCTAGAGTTTCCTGCCGGCACTGGAGAGCCTGGCAAGCTACCGGTGGCGTATTCATATGCCAAATACAGTAAAACTGATGGGTCTCATTCCCCTGACCCTGAATATTCTCTAATGCAGCACCGTTGGGAACAACGAATAAAAAGAGGCTGCTAAAATCTCAGGGCTAGGATGAATGGAGAAGTTACTGGGCCCACTCGAGCAAATCGTTGATCAACGGGATGACAGTGACAATGTTACAGTGAATTTCATAAATTTTGCATAAAGTCAAGTTCAAAATTAAACAAAATATTGGCAACATACATAGCATAATACATATTTTCAGTTTTTGAAAGCACCTCCCAAAATTTGGACATAAACTCCAGGGGCCAACTCTGGAAATACTCAGCCAAACAGCCAAAAATTTCACTACTCAGGTCCTGAAGGTACCTACGTCCTTGTGGTACATAAATTCTATAATTATACACTTGGTATTGTATGCATGGATATTAAGTACCAGAGATTAAATTCAGGATCTTGAGCAAGATAGCACATTCCCTTGACTACAGAGTTATCTCTAAGGCTCCACATTTTTTCTTACATGCATTATAAATTTTAGTTTGTAATGATTAATGTACATATTAGAAAGAACTATATATTCTCCAAAAATTGTTATTATAAACACGTAACTTTAATACTAACTTAAGTACTTTCTGATAATACTTTATTTCATCAATAGGAGAATGCATAGCAGTAATACAAATAGATTATGTTTAATCAAATCTGTAGATGGAAAATCTATGTATAATTTATATTGAACTAACACTATATCATTGATAAGTATAGACTATTTTCCTACATAGCATGTTATCCTTCATTTATAGAAATGATTCACTTCCTTCTTCAAAGAACTCTAATGAATTTGGAGCCATTTGAGTAAGTTTCACTATGTTAAATTAAGTGACTTAAGAAATATGGTTCATAGTATTTTTCATGTTCCTATGGTATCCATAAAACAGAAAAAAAGCAAATATCTGTAATGATTACTGAGATCTAATCACATTTTCTCTATAGGAGCAACTCACAATATTGTGTGAACAGAACATATTCAATGAATATTTTATTTGTATATTTATAAGCATGCCACCCAATTTTAGATATAAAATAAGACTGAAGGTCAGCCACCCATAAAATATATCTGCTTAAATGAAACCGCACTTGTCCAAATTGCTTTGCAAATATGTTTTTTTACTGTTTATTTATTTTTCACAGTTGGTTGAATTTTGGCCTACCTTGTAACACTGCGTTTTTTATGGAGAGGTAGGCTTTTTGAAAATTGAAGAATGCTTGCACCTACTCAACAAAATACAACGTGAAGATAAGAACTCATGATGAAAGAAATGTTTACAGAAAAATTTTTCAGATGCGTGAGAAGAAATATTATTCATGTGTGGCAAGCACTTTCTTTGTATAAAATTTGCATTATAATTTAACCAAATGCCAGAACATTTGTAGGTGTATGTGAATTAAAGGGATTTGAAAAAAATTTTGTTTAAGCAAATAAATATCATTAACAATATTTATCTTTGAATCCAGATATAGAACAATAGCACAGCGGGTAGGGCATTTGCCTTGGACGAGGCCAACCTGAGTTTGATTCCTCTGTCTTTCTCAGAGAGCTGGACAAGTTACCAACAGTATCCCGCCTGCACGGCAGGCTCACAGTGGCATATTCAATATGCCAAAAACAGTAACAACCAGTCTCACAATGGAGATGTTACTGGTGCATACTCGATCAAATTAATGAACAAAGGGAGAACAGTGCCACAATGCTAATATAACATGGCTTATAAAGATTCCAGTGTGGAATTACACATTGAAGGGATAGATAATTTATATACAAAATTTTAGGAAATCAAAGAAAATTATGAATGATATTATTGCATATGGGCAGAATGGTTTTAGCATTGGAGAATTGGAAAAAGTAAAAATCTTAAATGTCTTGATAGTAAAATACATTAAAAACTTGATAATAAAGTATACTAAGTACTAGGGCAAGTGAAAAACATAAATAAATAAATGAAATTTCATTTGAAAAAAATACTTATGTACAGCAAAATGCAAGGATCAAAATGAAATCAACTAAATAGAAAAGGTATTTGTAAGTCATATTCCCAACAATGAATTAACATCAAAAATGCATAAACAATGTACACAACCCAGCCAAATGCAACGTGCTTAAAAAATGTCATATAGGTCAAGCTGGATAGATAGTAGAGGGGTTATGGCACTTGCCTTGCATACAATAATCCAAAAAAACAAATAATCAGTCAAGTACCACCAATCAACTGAACACAAAGCCAGGAGTAGTTTCAATGTACCATTAGTTGTGGCCCTATGGCTCTCAAAATGGTAAAAAAAAATCGGTGTAAGAATTAGACAATTCACCAAGGATGACCTACAAATGAACAGCAAGCATATAAAAAAATATTGATCAACTTTTATCTTTAGGGAAATATAAACTAAAGTAGCATGATTATATTATCTCACAGAAGTTACAATTACTAGGATTAAAAAGGCAAGAAGTTGCAAATGATGTTAAGATGTGGTGAAAAGAAACCCTGTTACCTTACTGGTAGAAATGTAAATTGATGCAGCAGTGAAGGACCAATATACACATCCTCTAATAATTTCAAATAGAGAAACCATCTAACCTAATCTATCCACTTTTGGTAGCACTGTAGTACTGTAGCAGGGTGGGGTGGGGAGAGATGGGTTTGGGGAGGGTGGGAGGGATGATGGGTTTACTGGTGGTGGAGAATGGGCACTGGTGAAGGGATGGGTTCTCGAACCTTGTATGAGGGAAACATGAGCACAAAATTGTATAAATCTGTAACTGTACCCTCACGGTGATTCACTAATTAAAAATTAAAAAATTAAAAAAAATTATTGCAGGGCTGGAGCAATAGCACAGTGGGTAGGCATTTGCCTTGCATGCAGCGGACCCGGGTTTGATTCCCAGCATCCCATATGGTCCTCTGAGCACTGCCAGGAGTGATTCTTGAGTGTATGAGCCAGAAGTAACCCCTGTGCATCGCTGGGTGTGACCCAAAAACCAAAAAATAAATAAATAAATAAAAATAAAAAACTATTGCTGCTAAATATCTATGTGACTAAGTACTGGGAATTGAGATATAAATACAGGTATTTTGTATGACTTCTACAAAGTCTACTTTAAAAAGTGGGTCTTTTCTGTTATCTTTTAAAAGTTTAACTACCCAATGCATGGATATAAAAACTGAAATCACCTGGATGAGAACTTGGACAAGATCTTAAAGAAGTTTTAGTAGAGATGGAATTAAATCTCAGTCCCTAAGGCAAGTTGACATGCTTAACCACTTTGCACATTGTGTATAGGAGTCTTTTTCAATCAATTATTATTATTTTGAATTTTCTGTTGACCTACTAAAGCTAATACCTATTTAGTAGCAAGAGTAAGTCATTTTCCTAACATAATGGGCCAGATGGAAATATTATTTCATGTTCTCATCACTAATTGCAAAACATATGGTATGATAATAAGTCAAAATTAATATAAAAGAAATACTAGTTTTAAAAATAATTTCTGATAAGATAATCTTTGATAAAAAACTCAAACATTTCTACAAATATGTACATTGATTTTAAATACCATCATAGTAATTTTATCCTAAAATTGAGAATATATTGTGTCAACTGTCAAAGCCAAATCAGCCCCAGAATTATTTAATTGATTTTTTGTAAATGGATATATATTTGATATGGATGTTGAAATGCACCAAAAGCATTCTTCTTCTTGTTAGGAGCAATATATTTACAGGAACATGGGTGAGATTCTGGTATTATTAACTGGCCCGCACAGCAGAGCCTGGCAAGCTACCCGTGGCATATTCAATATGCTAAAAATAGTAACAACAAGTCTCATAATGTAGACATTACTAGTGCCCACTAGAGCAAACCGATGAACAACGGGATGACAGTGCCATAGTGCTACAGTGCAATGTTGCACAAAACATATATACAGAGCAAAAAACATGCACTGTAGAAAACAATGCTCTCATAAATAATTTTAATTCATTAAATATTCACATTATCAAAACAGACTCTGAACAGCTAATTCACTTGTATCACTTGTAGTCCCATTGATCTTCAATTTGCTCGAGCAGGCACCAGTAACGTCTCCATTTGTCCCTGTCGCCTGCTAGTGCAGCCCAATGATATCTGCTTGCTCCAGGAACAGAAAGAGCTGCAAATCGTTCATTCAGGGATTTGACGAAGAAATCTGACCATCTAGCTGGTGGGTGGTCACGAGGTCTTCTGACACCCCGTGGAATCCAGTCAGTAACAGCTCTAGTCAAGCAGTCATCTCTGAATCTCATTACATGACCATCCATCTGATTTTTGATGCCTTGGCAAACTAGACAGCATTCCTGATTTTTGACCGTCAACAGAGGTCAGAACTCAGGATTCCGTCTCTCACTTGAGTGAGACATGACATTCCCAGTATAGCTCTTTTGATTCCTCTTTGGGATACCCTAATAGCATTCTCATCCTGATTGCATAGGGCCCAGGTCTCTGAGGCATATGTTACTGCAGGAAGAATGGTGGAATAGAAAAGGTGCCTGGAGTCGGAGGTTCTTCGTTCTCTTAATCACTTCTTCGATGCTCTTGAAGGCATTCCATGCTGCTCTCTTCCTCCTGCGCAGTTCTGGCACCAAGTTGTTCCTCTTGTTGATTTCTCGACCCAGGTACACATAGCTGCTGCATTTGAAATGTTCATTCCATTGAGAGCAAATGGAGCTTCAGGGACCAGTTCGTGTTTCATGAACATCGTCTTGTTGAGATTCAGCTGCAATTCAACCTTTACAACTCATGGTCGAAGTCGGCAGCATTTGTGCTGCTTGGCTAATGTTTGGTGTTATGAGAACGATGTCATCAGCGAAGAGGAGGTGGTGTAATTGCCAACCATCTATCTTCGCTCTAATTCCTTCCCATTCCCATTCCTTCCCATTCCAGTCATCTCACGATGATCTTGAGGGTGGCACTGAAGAGTTTTGGTAAAATGGTATCACCCTGCTGCACCCCTCTCTTTACATCAATGATCACTTCCTTGTAGAATGGTGAGATCCTGGTGGTGAATCTGTAATACAGCTCGTGGAGGATTTTGATATACCACGTTTGAACACCTTGTTTGGCCAGGGCTTCAATGACCGCCTCATTCCCAACAGAATCGAAGTTGATGAACGTTAGACAGAGCGGCATCTTGAACTCTCGCGAAAATTCAATGAGTTTGGTCACTGTGTGGATATGATCTATCGTGTTGAATCCCTTTTGGAACCTGGCTTGCTCGAATGGTTGTCCTTCATCTAGTGTTCTTCCTATTCTATTCAGGATGACATGAGTGGACAACTTGTAGACAACAGACAGCAGGCAGATTGGTCAATAGTTGCCGATGTCATGGATGTCTCCCTTCTTGTACAACAGAACGGTCCTACTGGTTTTCCACTGGGACGGAACCTTGCATTCAGACAGGTAGCGTGTGAAGAGTCGGGCCAGTGTATTGAAGTGTACTGGTGGCAGATTCTTCAGGTATTCGGGTCTGACCTTGTCCGGACCAGGTGCTGTTCACATCTTTACCAACAAAATGGCATGTCGGATTTCAGAAGGGAGAACTTTGGGAATGACATATCCATCCTTCGGAATTTGGTATGTGGGCAGGTGGACGTGGCTGTCAAAGAGATCCAAGTAGAAGTAATGACTAACCCTCTCCATTGCCATTCTGGAGGATGTGATAGATCCATCAGGACGTCGGAGGGCAGCCATCTTGGTCTTGTAGTTGGTGAAGGATACTCGAGCATTTATGAATACTTTTCCCGGCTTCTGCTGCACTGGCCAACAATGCTGCTCTTCTCTATTTGACGTCTTCCTTTATCGCATCTCTGCACAGCTTTGTGAGCTCGGACGTTAGTTTATGGTTGTCTGAGGCTCAAATCAAACCACGTTGACAAATGAGCTCGAGAGTTTCCGAAGACAGACATCTGTTTTTGGCTTTCTCACTCTAGTCATTCTTCGCACAGACATGGAGGTGCTGAACCAATTGATCGTATTCCTCGTCGATGTTGTCAAGGACGGCATCTTCCCACGTTGCTGAAATAGTGCCAAAGAGCTCCCAGTTGGTGGTCATTCTGGGAGTTGCCTTCTTAGACTTAAATTTTGCAGACTTTTCTCCCTGCTCTGTGAAGTAGAATTTTGCACGAAAAAGACAGTGGTCCGATCCCATTTGGAATTTTGGAACAACAGTGACATTGGTCAAGCAAAACCTTTGATTGAATATGATGTGGTCAATTTCATTGTGGAACTGTCCACAGGGAAACTCCCATGTCCAGCATTTAGATTTGTCCTTCTGGAACTGTGAGTTGCCATGGATGGTCTGGGTTGACATGATGAATTCAGACAGTCTCTCACCCTGATCGTTCCATTCTAGGATATTGTGGGGTCCATCCTGTCCCGCAGGGAGGACCCTTCATGGGGCTAAGGAGGGGACGCAGCCGAATGAACAGACGCAGAGCCAGAAGGAGGAGGAGAGAGAGAGAGTTTATTCTACTGCAGTTACAATACTTATACCTCTTGGTGGGAGGGGGTGGTATGCATGCTTGGACCCCCCATAGGAACAATAGTAAAATGCTGATCAGGCATGGCCATTGGCTAGTGAGACAAGTGGTGAAATAATAAGATCACAGGAATCCCAAGCAGCCCAGCCTCCGCTTTAGTAGATGATAAGAGCTAAGCTCTCTAAGATGGCTCCCTACAGTATATGTGTCCCAATGTGGAGTTCTTCTGGCGACCTTCTCAGACCTATCTTGGCATTAAAATCACCAACAATGATCTTGTAGAAGGTGTGGTCTTCTTTATAGAACTTCTCCAGTTCCATGTAGAACCTCTCAATTTCTTCTTCATCATAGTTGAAAGTTGGTGCGTAGACGATGAAGATAGAAACTGCAGGCAGTGAGCCACATCTATTCAAGCGTAATTGTTCAATATGGGTTGTTAGGCATTTAAATGAATCGATGCTCATGGCCAAGTTTTATTGCCCAAAGACTATATATTTGATTCTATTATCCTACAGTTAAAAATAAATTCATGATAAGGGAAATCTTACACACTTTTTCATTGGAAGTCATCCTTGAGTTAAATTTTCTAGAGCATGTTAAGGATAATAGTAGCAAATATATAGTCTTTGAGCAATAAAAATTCCTTTAGCTGCTCAGGGCTCTGAGCGATAGCATAAAGGGTAAGGCATTTGCCTTGCACATCACCAACCTGGGTTTGGTTCCTCTGTCCCTCTCAGAGAGTCCGGCAAGCTACAGAGAGTATTCTTCCCACAAGGCAGAGCCTGGAAAGCTACCCCTGGCATACTCAATACGCTAAAAATATCTCACAATGGAGACGTTACTGATGCCTGCTCGAGCAATTCAATGAACAACGAGATGACAGTGCTACAGATAGTGCTATCCTCAATTAAAAATAAATTCAAGGGAAGGGAAATCATACATAATTTTTTGTAGGAAGTCAACTTTGAGTTAAATTTTCTAGAACATGTCTCACAAACATGATATATACACATACATATACATATGATATCATGCATGACATACATATCCAACATGAGAACAGTATGAACTACTTCCTATTACTGAATTTGATGATAATGTAGGGTTTAAACGTATGTATAGTTCTCATTAATATATATGTGCATATATATGTATATGCACACATTTGTATGATCTATAGAGGGTAGCTCAGTCAGAAGAGTACATAAGCCTTATTCATCATAGTATAGCTTAATTGCCACTTTCTTTGGCTGCACTAATATCTCAAAAGTCTTTTCATCATAATATATACAAGCACCCCATGCTCGTTAAGCACCACATCACTTAAGACCTGTGTCATCATATCATTAGTAACATTTCTTAACTACTAAAGTGTTTTAATAACATGGATTTCTAATATAAACACACAAATTGTCTTTGTCTTAAACAGTAACATATGGAATAAAAATAATCTTGTGTTTAAAATGTTACAACATTCAAATTCAAAATTCAAATTCACAGCATTCAAAATGTTACACCTACAACATCTTTCGAGTTGAAGGTGACACCAAACAAACTCACATGACCTGACCATGGGAACTAAATATTGCCTGAACACATGCACACCACTGGGGGCCTCCATTAATATATTTTTAAAAATAAATATGTGAAGAAAAATAGAAGAGAATGACATGTGGCCAATCAGCATAGGGGAACAAATGAATGATGAAGAATCAAATTGAACTTTCATTGGTGAACATAATGTAGTAGTAGTATACATGTTAATTTTTTTAATGAAACACACCTGAAACTTAGATAATATTATAGTGTATGTTAGTTCAATAAATATATATATATAAATCTGACAGCAAAAAGAAAAAAATGAAACCAATTTATCTATTTTTTATTTATAAGGTAGTTCACAATATTTGATTACATTTAACATTCAGACACCCATCCAACCACCATTGCACCTTCCCACCACTATATTTCAGATGTTTGTATCTGAAACCTGAATCCTCGCCCCAAAGCAGAACCAAAATAATATATTTTGTATTGTTTGTTATGAAAAACCACTGAAAATGATACTGAAAAGTATACTTAGAGGAAAAAGTGTAAAGATTGTTGTATTTCACCCAGGGGCCATTAAGCCCTTCTATAAGATATCACTACCATGTTCTTAAAGGTTGAGCCTTGTGTGCTTTTATATATACATGAAATTATATATTGATATATAAATATTTATATATAGATATAACTAAGAGTATATATTTGTATAAATAAATATTTATATATACTTATACAAATAAATATTTATATACTTATATATTTATGTTATATATGAATATATAATATTTATAATTATATATATTCTACACATATATGTATCTGTAGAAAAATATTTCCCTCTAAGATTGGTTGCCTCCTACTTTGAATCCTATAAAATGCAATGCAGTACTCTTGGAGTATGGGTAGGGTGTGTCCTTATGATACAGTTGCTCAGTCCAGGAACAGATTCACTCATGGGTGAGGCTCGGCCCTAGCATGTGGAGAGCAGCTGTGAGCATGGTGGCCATTGATTTCTAGAGGTTTTTGGCTGCTGGGGCTGGGTCCCTTGGGGTGGGGTTGGGTCTCACTTGCCACCCTCTGGGCATCCCAAGTGAAATGGCATGGCGTGGTGTCCGGTGGCATGGTTATGCAGCATTGTTATGGCAAACGTCATGTTATGTTCCCAATTAATCTAAAATGGTGTCCAAAAACTTCCAGAACAAAGAGGTAAAAGATTTGCACATGAAAATAGAAGATATTAAAGAAAGGAACAGAATAAAACACCAAAAAGATTTTCTGTTTGTTGAATGGATAAATTAACCTAATCTAAATGACTTTGTTACCTAAAGAAATCTATAGGTGCAACTCATTCTATCAAACTTTCAATGCATTTTATTCAGAAATGAAGTCTGGTGAGTAATAGAGAACTAGAAAAGATGCATCATCATCATCATCATCATCATCATTATCATCATCATCATCATCATCATCATCCTGTTGATCGTCGAATTTCTTGAGCTGTCTCAGAAACGTCTCCATTCGTCCTAGCTCTGAGAGTTTAAAAGCCTTATCTCTACTCTTCCTTCCAACGATGCTGCATTGGAGGCTCTTTCAGGGTCAGGGGAATGAGACCCAGCTTGTTACTGGTTTTAGCATATTAATACACCATGGGGACCTTGCAAGGCTCTCCCATGTGGGCAGGAAACTCCTGGTATTTTTCCAGGTTCTCCCAAAGGGAGAAGTAGGCTATAAGATATCACGCAGCCACGATGTATGAGGCTCTAGAAAAGATGCTGCATAATAAAATAAATTTGTAGGAAAAAGAACATAATGGAAATATCATACTCCCTAAGGTCAAATTATACTGTAACATATTAATAATTAAAGCAGCAAATCCATTCAATATAAACATACAGAAACAGAACAGAATTGAGACTTAAAAAAAAAATTTCTGCAGTGTGGTTTGGAAGGGACAAAAGTGAAACTTCATTTGCTTCATGCACACCTTAATCTATAATATTTTTTATTCAGTGGTGAAATCTACTAAAATGGTAAAGAATTAACAAATTACTTCCTATTCCTATGTAATAAAAATAAAATAGCTAAACACTTATATTCTGCAGGTATTGTTTAATTCTGTAGTGTAAAATCAAAGAGAATAATGCCTGTATCATGTGTTTTATTCAACTATCAACAGTAATTTAAAAACCTGAATTTTTCCCATGAATATATGAAAGCAATTGTAGAGAAACACATCAACCAAATATTTTCTTGAAAACTGACTACTCATTTCTATGTCTATTGTTGCAATATAATGTCAAAGAAGTACATCAAATCTTAAACCAATTTCCAAATTGCTAAAAAAAATTCTTTTTTTTGACAATAAAAGAAATTCTGTTGTTCGTAGAGAAGACTTTTATAGAAACAATTGAATACAGAAAGGCAATTCAGTTTGTCTGTATTTTTTTTTTTACTTCCAGAATTTATAACATTGTAGCTTGTGACAAGTTACTTAAGAATACTGGATTTTTAAATCACTATTTTGCTATTGTCCTTGTTATGTATGTCATTTAAACAAATACTGAGCATTATTTATTTCATGCACAGCACCACACGGTGTTTATAATCCAAAAATTAATGCCAAAATGTTCATATGTCTACAGTGCTTCTTATTCAATATATAGTCATCGTCATCGCTAAATTGATGAAACAACTTTCCTACAATGAGTATGCCTACATTAAAACTGTTTAGATGTAAGCAGTATTCATAAACATAAAATATACTTCATACGGAGTATAAAAATCACTTCAATGTCAACTTTTTGAAAAATTTTAAGACCAGGTTTACTTAAACCAATTTTAATATTATTAATAAAGATAGTAAAGAATGATGCAGTAGTGACTAATATAAAATACTGTTATAGTTAAGAGAAGGAAAAAAAAACCCAGTATTTTACTTTGTAGTAAAAACAAGGGAAGCAATAAGCAGCAATTGAAAGAGTTTCAAACTAGAAAAAGGTGTAGTTGATTTATGTTTTAAATTACAGTTCTGACAACCTATGGGGAATTCAGTGATCAAACTTAAAATTGGAAGGCAAAAAAGCAGTTGAGTATATAGAGAGAGAACAGAGAGCCAAGAGGTGATGGTAATTTGTACTTGTGATTTGGCAGAAATGAAAGTAAAACCAAAAATAGAAATATATAAAATAAAATCAGGAAGATGTCAAAACATCAAAAAGATCTCCAAATTTCAGCTTGAGCAACTAGATAGCCTGAGGAGTTATTTACTGACAAAATATTAACTGTTCTAATGGCATAAAACAGGATAGATAAGCTAATGTGATAGACTATTATTCTAATGGGATAGACTACTATTAAACAGCTTTTATAATGCAAAAACTTCAACATAAATAGGAAGAAAACGATTGTTTATAACGTACCATTACATAATTATTTGAAAGACAGAATGAATATTATTATTCAGAGAGAGTTGTCGGATTGTTAGGGAGACTACTTTTCCCATACTATAACATTTTTTTTAACTTATGTCAAGTAAATATACAAGATTGATAACACTGAAAAAAGTGGAATGGTTCTCGTTTGTAAGAGGAAGAAAAAATATTTAAATAATACTATAATTCAAAGTGATAAATAGAATAATTGAAAGTTAAATACTATTTTACAAAAGAACTAAATAAATTTATATAAATATGTAATACAATTTTATTTTTATTTGAGACATCGGTAAGATATGACCATGGATGAATATTATAAAAGATCATTGAAATATAGGAAAATGACTAAAATTCACTTTTAAATATAAGTAAAATACACACAGGTAAAGCAGCAAAAAAAAAAAAGATAAAGGAACATTGCTTCATGCGTCATTATAATTGAATTAATAAGAATTAATAGATATTAATATTAACTACTAAATTATTGTGCCAGAAAATAAATAATGGCAATGCTCAATTCTAGAGAAAAATTATCTTTTATGTATTATCAATTTCAGTACTAATTAATCATTGAGTTGATTATATAATATTTTCATAACCTAAGCAATTGATGATATAAATATTACCATAGAAATGATTAAATTGTTTACAAATTAGTCCCCTGATAACTCTCATTATCAATGAAATATTTTTAATATGAAGAAAAGAGATGCTTTAATGTTACAAAAATTTAAATAGAGTGTTAGTGAAATATTCTAAACTAAACTAAATATGTCTAATCTAAAAAAAATAATTTTGGAATCTAGAGAGTTAGTACAACAGGTAGGGTTGCACTACCTACCTGCCTTGCATACCGCAGAACACATATTCAATCTCTGGCACTCCATGTGGTTCACCCAAACCTAGAAGGGATCCCTGTATTCAGAATCAGGAGTAAGACCTGAGCACTGCCAATTGTCTCCCACCCCCAGTTAGATTAATTCTTTCTTATCTTAAGGCAGATTGGAAATATTTAAATAATTATCCCTGTAAAGCATTTTAAAGACTGTACAGAGAACCAAATTTTTCTGTATGAAAAAATTGTGGCTGAAAAAAAATTTAAGAATACATATACAATTCAGAAAACATTTTTTTCCTTTTTGGATCCCAACCGGTAATGTACAGGGTTTACTCCTGGCTCATGTACCCAGGAATTACTCCTGGCAGTGTTCAGGGGACCATATGAGATGCTGGGAATTGAACCCGGGTCAGCCACATGCAAGGCAAACACCTTACCCGCTGTGCTATCGCTCCAGCCCCTCAGAAAACATTTTTGATAAAACGAAAAATATATAATATTTTAATGATGTAAAGAAACAAATAGATAACTTTCTGAAATAATCACATATAAAAATAGCAAAAGAATTAAATATTAACTAAAACTTATAAACAATTTGAAAAGGAAGTAATATATATTGAGAAAGAAAATATATGCAACTTTCATGACTTCATCTTTTCTAACAGCTACAGAGTATTCCATTATGTAGATGTACCAAACTTTCTTTAGGCAGTTGGGTATTTTCCCAGATTCTGTCTAATGTAAACAGTGCTGCAATGAATATACAAGTGCAGATATCATTTCTACTATAGTTTTTTGCATCTCCAGGATATATTCCCAGAAGTGGTACTGCTGGGTCAAATGAGAGTTCAATTTCTAATTTTTTGAGAATCATCCATATTTTTTTCCAAAATGGTTGAACCAGTCAGCATTCCTACCAACAGTGGAGAGTCCCCTTCTCCCCACATCCACGCCAACACTGTTCTTTTGGATGTGGGTCAGTCTCTGTGGTGTAAGGTGATATCTCATTATTATTTTTATTTGCATCTCCCTGATGATTAGTGATAAAGAACATTTTTACATGTGCTTTTTGGCCATTTGGATTTCTTCTTTGAGAAAGTTTCTGTTCATTTCATTGTCCCATTTTCTGATGAGGTTCAATGTTATTTTTTTTTGTAGAGTTCATTCTGTGCCTTGCAAATCCTTGATATTAACCCCTTATCAGATGGGTATTGGGTAAATATCTTTTTCCACTCTGTAGGTTGTCTTTGAATTCTATTCACTATGTCTTTTGAGGTGCAGAAGATTCTCAATTTAAGGTAGCCCCATCTTTTTATCTCTGTTTCCACTTGCGTGGCCAGTAGAGTATCCTCTTTAAAGAAACCTTTAAAAATGCAATTTATAATGCTAACAGTGCAATTTACAAAAAAGTACTAAGAATAAAGAGGCTTCTCATATTAAATTATTTTTCCAGAAAGTTATATGAAATACAAAAATATTCCTAATGAAAAATTCACAATATGCATATAAGCAAAATTTGTAAAACAACTGAAAAATAATTTCATGTTGTAATTATTTTAAACTCACCAAGGGAGAAGGTGTTTGATTTTTAAATACCACTCCTGAGGACCAGAGAAATTATCTAGTGGTTAAGGTTCTGAGCGAAGTGAGTCAAAAGGAAAATATCAGATACAGATTGATCTCTTTCACACATGGATTTTACTTTGTATGAAACTCTACCATTAACAGTATTGTAAACCATGATGCCTAAAATAATATAAAGTAAAAAAATTAATTTTAAAATTAACAGAGGCATAAAACACACAGTACAGATTTCTGTAACAAAAAGAAATTCTCTAAGGCAATGAGAAAAAAATTCCATTCTCAAGGAAACAAAAATGGAAGAAATGGCCGAAGAGAACAGATCTGAAGAGTGGTCTATAGAACTAAGTTTGGGGTAGGGGATGGCAAACACATTGAAGGCCTTTGAGACTTAGGTGGAGGGAAGTGAACCCTCTGGTGTTGGGTGAAGTGTTGGAAAGATGAATGTGTGGAGCTATAATTAATAGTGTGAGTCGTGGTACATCACAAAAGATTTTTTAAAAAATCAAAAACCAAAGTCCTTGGTTTGTACCACGCCAACACACCCCTCAACGATTTTGATTCCCAATACTACTCAGAGTCCCCAGACACCGCCAGGAGTTTCCCTGAGCATTCCAGAGCCAGGAGAAAGTTCACAGAGAACAGCATAGTGTTTCCCAATACTAGCACCCAGCTGTGTTGCTCAAATATCACCTGTGGTTCATAAAAGTACAGTGTAGGTCCCTGCCTCCTGTAACATTCGGCATGGCCCTGGGTGGCTGTTTTAGCTCTCAGTATCACTGACTGACCGGAGTAGGGAAGTATCAATGTCAAGTTGACTCTGCTAGTCTGAATATGGCCTGGAGTGAACACTGCACTGCTCAGGGGAACCTACAAACAACAGTAACCATAGCATAACAATGACAGGTCAAAATACACAAAAGAAACAAAGCTTCAGAAGATTTAAATTACTTAGTAATATATTTGGTAATGAGAGGTGTTTAGAATCTTAAGCATAGCAATTGAGAACAAATCTGATTTGTATACAAGTAAGCTTAGCAATCAATTTTTAAAAAAGACATAAAGTAAAAGCATCTTTGTTTTAGAAACACTATCATCTTAAAAATAGGATGAGGAACAAAAACAGTGGAGCGAAGCACTAACAAGAGGGTATAAAAATGAGAAATAAACAATGAAAAGTATCCCACATATTATGCTTTTAAGGAAAAGATAGAATACAAGGATTTTAGGGCAAGACCTGTAAGACCTGTTATCCTGTTGTTCGTCGATTTGCTCGAGCGGGCACCAGTAACATCTCCATGTGAGACTTGTTTTTACTATTTTTGGCATATTGAATACACCATGGGTAGCTTGCCAGGCTCTGCCGTGCGGTGCAAGTGAGATACTCTCGGTAGCTTACTGGGCTCTCCAAGAGAGCGGAGGAATCAAACCCAGATCAGTCCCGTGCATGGCAAATGCCCTACCCACTGTGCTATAGTAAAAAAAAATCTATGAATGACACTATGATGATGATATAAATTATTTTATGTTTGTCTAACATAATGAAAATACATGTAGAATATACATGTAGCACTGCACTGTACCTATGTTGTCCTGTTGTTCATTAATTTTCTCGAGCGGACACCAGTAATGTCTCCATTGTGAGACTTGTTGTTACTCTTTTTGGCATATCGAATACACCACGGGTACCTTGCCAGGCTCTGTCGAGAATATATATGTACACACATAAAAGATGATAATATATATAGCTTATATTTGTTGATGAGTTATAGCTTTAAACCTGAAAAAGACCATACATACCTCAATAAATTTTTACACAAGATATACACTTGATATTACAGAAGTAAATGTGAATTACTGAGAGCACACCATCTAGACCACCCCACCCAACCCACAACCATGCCAACCTACTCAAGGGTCTTCCTTCCTCTTCATAGATGCTGGGAGGCCAGGTTTATCCTGCTGGCTGAGCAGGGCTAGAGCTCGAAGGAAGAAAGGGTGACCTGGTGCCTGAGAAGTCTTGGCTGCAGGACCACTGGAGAGATCCAGGGTCATTTCCCCAGCACCATCACCCTGTGAACTTGGTGCTGCTCCCTGTGGCTGGCTATGTAGAAAGCATCACCCAAAGGGCAGCCCTGGTAAACATAGGGCCCACTGCTCTGGAGGAAGCAGATTGTGCTGAGGCATTGCTAGGGCACTTGAAGGCTTTTGAGTTCCTGTTGATCTAAAGCAACATGCTGCTGCCTTGAGGGGAGTGAGTGCAGGTTTCATCATGGCAAATCTGATCTTCTAGTTGGACTACAGTATGCTAGATTTGCTCCAAATTCTTAAGGTTCTGCTTCCATACTGCCTGGTCTGACCTCCCCTGCTCTCAGTTTTGCATCATACCTCAGTGCTCAGATCAACTTTCAAGACCTTCCTGAATGCTCCAGTGCACAGGAACTCCACATCAACCAAATCATCAGATGAAGCCTCCTGGCACCTTAGGGCATGCCCTCCTTCCTCAGAATCAATATATTGTTCCAGAGAGAGAGAGAGAGAGAGAGAGAGAGAGAGAGAGAGACAGAGAGAGACAGAGAGAGACAGAGAGAGACAGAGAGAGACAGAGAGAGAGAGAGAGAAAAGTGAATTTTTTAAATTCATACGACAAAAGGTTTGGACAAGAAATAGTTCATGCTTGCAAGAACGGTGTATTTTTCGACAGAAAATCTGTTAGTATCACTATGTATCTGCTATCTCAGTATTTATGTCTGCCATTTCTCCTCTATCTCTATCCATATGTATACCTTGATATCTAAATCTATATTTATTCATCTGTATAAAATCATCTACATGAAACTTTGGATATATATGACAGTAGATATTCTTTTCCAATGTGAGGAGAGAGTACGTTTCAATGTGTGACACAACTCATTAATTGCACAGCTGAAACTTTAACAAATCTTCTGTTTCAAAATCAAGTACTCTACAGATTCTGTTGTCTAGAATAAATTGTACCTCACATATACAAAGCTGCATTATTCTTAAATAATGATTTGATCAAATGCATAAGATTGCAGGCCATATAGAATTACTTTCAGTAATTATAGGCCTTTTGTTTCTCACAAGAAAAAGAGACCTTTACCAATATATTTTGCTTTAAATCTATATGCTCATCTAAGATTAAAAGACACATGAATTTTATTTTTAAAAATCCCTAGATACATAGAATAGGACTAGAAGTGCCATCAGATTCTGCAACTAAAATATTCAAATACCAAAAGTAAAATTTACATTTATCCACCTTTAAAAATCAACAAAAGAGTGATTTATTAATTCAAGTCACACATTAGGAAGAAACAAAAAAGAAAAAAAACTAGGGCTAGTAAACCAAACACCAATTTTCTGGCCCATTTGATTATAAAAGACTGGGACATTAAACTGTGCAAACTAGAGAAAGGCTGACAGTACCTTAATTAAATTGGTACTACTAGTGACACCCTCATAGTGTACTTGTCAGGGTATAAATTCTTATAACATCAAATAAAAGTGACAAACTTCCCCCCTGGACCTAATAAAAGTTCTTCTAGAGGGGATTAGTTTAAACAAATTACTCCTGGGATATTTCATTCAAATTACTTATAGTGTCAAGTGAATGTGGACAATGCCAACTATTTGTTCCACCATTTCATACACAGAACATGATAAGAATCCTGAGAAATCAAATTATTCACCACTGCGAGGAATATGATTTTGAAGTTAGACGTACTGCATTCTTTTACTATTATGATAATAGGGCTCTTGAGGGGTAATATATAGCAGGTTACTTTGTGGTGATTTATAACATGTTATGCACTATAATAATAGTTTATCATATTAGAAAGAGCTATTAGAGTCATTTACATCCCATTACAAACTTTGCATATTACAGACGTTTGCCCTTGACTTTTAAGAAGTTGTGCTTTTAAAGATAAATTTAACTATTTATTTTTCATTTCTCTGTAGCAAGAAATTCCATCCTGACAAAGCAGAGTATGTGTCATCCCCAAACCTGAAGGCTCTGAGCTATCAGGAAAGTGATTTTTATAAGCCAACTGATCCTCCAGAACTCTTTCTCACTACTGAAGAGCTTCAACGGTCCCGCTGATAGTGTGAAGAGTGTGATCACCAGCATGACATGGAGAGGACAACACTCTGTCAGGTAGGAGGACTTTAGACTCAAGAGATTGATTCTGAGCAAACTTGACAGGTTCCTAGAAGGATAACAAACTCTGGCTACTTCCTCTGAGCTAGCCAGCTCATCCTTTAGAGAGACGACTAGAGAGATACATGAAGCCATCAAGTGCAAAACATGATAGGATGTAAAATATCAAGTAAGTGTACAAGAAATTAGAACTTTATGTCATTCTTTAAAAAGATACACTTCTACCATTGTATTATTGTTTGGGGGACCTCACAAATTGGGAGTACTCTTGGCTCTGTGCTCGGGGATTATTCCTGACAGTACTCCAGATACTATGTGCTGTGTCAGAGATCAAACCCAAACTGACTGCATGCAAGGCAATCACCTTAATTATACTTCAGCACCACTATTTCTCTGTGTTTCTGTGAGGGTGTTTCTGGATGAGACTAGCATCTAAATTAGTAGACTAAAGTAAAGCTACTCTTTTCTGAGTGGGTCTCATGTAATTTTAAAACCCAAAAGGAAAACCAAACCAAGCAAAATTAAACAGCAAAAGGGGGAGAACTCTGATTTTCTTTTGATAATTATAGATGCTGTTACTAATTTTCCTGGTCATCTTGTTTATGGAAGATTGTGAGATTTCTGAGCCTCCATGTACATATTAAGCAAATACTATAATATTTCTAATATTCTATCTTTCTTTTCTCACCTTCTCTACATTATATTTATATTTATTCAGTCTAATGACTTGTATGGTATAACTATGAAATTTTCTTAACTTTTCTTCATAACATATACCAACTTTTTGTATTTCTACCTGTTAGAATTAAGTTCTTATGAAAAAAAATTTGTTCACTAATAAAAAAAGTGAATAAACACCAGGTTTATTGTAAATACTAAATGTATACTTTTTTTCTTTTTGGGTCACACCCAGCGATGCATAGGGGTCATTCCTGGATTTGCACTCAGGAATCACCCCTGACCATGCTCAGTGTACCATATGGGATGCTGGGAATCAAACCCAAGTTGGCCGTATGCAAGGCAAATGCCCTACCTGCTGTGCTATCGCTCCAGGCCCTAAATGTATACTTTTACAAATGACAACTCACTTCCTAGCATACATACTTTATTATCTAAGGAAAAAGCAACCATAACTGATACATACAAAGCAGCTTTCAAACTCTAAATAATGAAAAATAGTTTTATTGGGAAACTATCTTCAGAAATTAAACTAAATATGTGATATATGTTTTGTATTATAGCTTATTAGTTTAGGTTATAATAACAACTACACTCCTGATCCTAGAGCCACACAAACACATCATTTGTCAGTATTTGTGGATGGGTGTCATCTAGCTGTTCATCTTATTAAATTCGGTATATTGTCCATACATTATCATGCATTAATATTGTGATATATTACTTTTCCATGAAGTTAAGTTTGTAAGGGTTCATATATTAAATACTCAGTAACACAGAATCGTGTTTTATGAAAACAGATCATTTAGTGCAGAAAATAAGATTGAAAATTATAACTCTTTTCCAGTTTTGTCCCTAATTACCAATAATGTTTGTCAAAATATATAAAAGGTTGTCAACTGCTAAATCAGGCAAATTTATATGTATATAAAACTCACATATATGTATGTATAACATATATGTATATATATATATAAAACTCTTAAATTTTCTCAAATTCTGAATGCTTTTACCCATTTGTGTCATCATGGATAGCATCCATAGAATTTAACAAGGAATAAGTTTATAGCAAAGTGCTTTTAAGTCAGATTACTAAAGTAGTAGATCCTTTTGATATAAGTTGTCAAGTAATAGACTTAAAATAAAATAGCAACTATCGTTAATAGGAGCATCAGGAATTGTAATTATTTTATTTGTGGAAAGGAAAAAAATAAAAGAAAGGGAAGGCAGAGAGGTTTGGTTATGAGGTATTAATACATAGGATGACTAGGAAATATGAAAAAGAAATACTTTAAAAATGTATTGTAAAGAATGCAAGTATTACTATAATTGGTATGGCAACTGGATAAATTGACAAAGAAAAATGAAATAATATATTTAAACCACATGTATCACAGCAGGTAGGGCCTTTGCTTTGCACTCGGTCAACCCGGGTTCAATTCATCCATCCCTCTTGGAGAGCCCAGCAAGCTACCGAGAGTATGCCCCCACACATGGTAGAGCTTGGCAAGCTATCAGTGGCATATTCGATATGTCAAAAACAGTAACAAGTCTCACAATGGAGACGTTACTGGTGCCTGCTTGAGCCAATTGATGAACAATGGAACCACAGTGCTACAGTGCTATATTTAAATACATTTAAATGAAATAATATATTTAGCAAAACTTGCTAATCTGCACGCTTGGTTCTTAATGCTATGATCTTTTAATTATTGGAAACAAAAAGTTAAGCAAATTGTTTGCTTGCTTGCTCACATTTGTATTTAATCATAGTGGTATTGGTGGTAGCAATGATGAAGGAAGTCATGAAATAGTGTGGTGCTATTTCTCTCTCATTCCTTATACATATGTGCTTTGAATTATTTTGTCACTTTCACTAATTTCACCTACATTTAACTACCACGTTTTATAACCATCCCTTATAATCACCAAAATTCTCTTTATCTAAGTGTTTGGATATTCTATTGACCTTTTCTAAATTGCTTATAAGTAAGAGGCATTTGCCTTTCTCTGACTTGTTTTACTAGGTATAATATTTTCAAGGTTTATTGATGCTTTAAATAAAACAAATTTTCTCTTATGACTAAATATACTACACGTGTGTTTGCAAACCAAATTTTTTGGTATTCAAAACTACTTTGACATTAAAAATAAAGATAAATAGATTTGCTAACAATCCCATCTTAATGCAAAATGATTTAAGCAATGAGAAACAGTGTCAAATTTGATTGCTTCTATTTCTCAAATCCAGTCCTTCAGGAAACAAAAAATGAAAAGGTTTGTAAAGTCATTTTAAAGATCTCCAGTTGCTTAAACATATTACATATTATATCCCTTCAGAAAGGAGAGTAATGGGATAGAGAGCGAAAGATCAATCTTCGATGTGAATTAACCAGTAATTTGCTAATTTGTCTCCTTTAATTTAGCACATTTATTAACAATTTCACAAAATGCTTAAATTCACTGGCCTAAGGACGAATTGGCTAGACTAATTTAGTTTCTAGTGTTTTCCTGCAATGACTAATTGTACATCATTTGTTGTAAGAAACTGTGACAAGAAATCACTAAAATTAGAAAGAAAACTGATATATATAAGTTCAAGCAAATGAATCATAAACCTGCAAAGAATATGTATTATTTTTATTAAAAACTGTAAGGGAATTTTATGTATGTGTAAGATTTCTTTGATCACCAATTGAATTGGACTTCATTACTAATTATGTAGTATCCTTGGAGTAAATTTTAATTACTTTTCTCTTTGGTGTCTCATAAAGTTTAAGTGTTTCCATAGTATTTGTACAAAAGCAAGCTACTAAGAAGAGGCAATGGTAAATAATCCTATATAATACTAGTGTTAAAATAATAAAACAATATGTAAATTTATACTTTGGACACTGAACTAAACTAAATTTAAGTTTTATATATTTTAGCCACATTTATAATATCTTTATAATCCCTATGTTTCATGCAATAGGGAGAATTATAAAATCATGATACTGAAAATACTAAAGTACGGATATTTACTTTATATATATATATTAATTTAAAATTACTAGTTACTTATAAAATTACTAGTAACTTATAAAATTATAAGTTACTGAGGCCCCACAAATTTGGTAGGTTTACCCAACTCAGTAATTTAATGATAGGACCTCAATCTCCCTGAAATCACTTAATTTCCTCGCTGCAATTTCCTTCAAATTTATTTTTCTACCAGTTATTGTTGGATAAAATAGCCTCAGGTAGTTTAGGTTTATTGGGTTACTCCTGTCACAGTGCTCCCATTCCTCTGTATTTATTTGTAGCTTCTTTCTTTGTGCTCTGTTGACTTGCAAATATTGTTTTTCTCTTCTCCTTGAGTCCTTTGCATAGTTTATTCAGAGCCATGTCCTTTTTGTATGGACACAGAAAGACTTAACAAATGCTATGCTTTTGTAACCTGGGAGTCATTTGACTCTACACGATATTTTCCTCCTGGGCATCTGTTCTTTCGACTAAGCCTCAGCTGCCCTTACTTCCTAGTACCCCCAAAAGCAGGGTCCCGACGAGGGACAAGACGGATCCAGGGCAAGCGGTGAGTTGTGTGCTACCATGGCATCGAGATGGGCCTGGCCAAAGTGCCTAATGCTTATCTATAAGATAAGAGCTTGGTCATAGACAAATGCTGTTATTATCCAAACAGTGATAACTAGATTTGGACCCTGCTATTGTTAGGAGTGATTAATCTGGCCTGAGCGCTGTTGTCTGAGTCTGGCAAGATGTTACCAGGAGAGCTGCCTTGCAAGCCTCAATGTATCTCTTGCTATGTCCATACAAAAATGACTAGTATTGAGATGTTAATGAGTGTTTGGACTAATGGAAAGAGAAAAACAATATTTACAAGTGAACAGAACACTAAGAAAGAAGCTACAGGGTCTGGAGAGATAGCACAGCGGGTAGGGTGTTTGCCTTGCACGCGGCCGACCCGGGTTCAAATCCCAGCATCCCATATGGTCCCCTGAGCACGGCCAGGGGTAATTCCTGAGTGCAGAGCCAGGAGTAACCCCTGTGCATCGCCAGGTGTGACCCAAAAAGCCAAAAAAAAAGAAGAAAGAAGCTACAAATAAACACAGAGGAATGGGAGCACTGTGATGGGAGTAACCCAATAAACCGAAACTATCTGAGGCTATGTTGTCCTACAAGTTATCAACTGGTAACCTAATAAATTTAAGACTATTGCAAATGCCAAAAGTGGAGAGCTACTATCAATGATGCATTTCTCCAAGAATCATTCTTTGTCCTTTCCTTAGGAAAATTCTCTTCAGTTTTAAAGTAGGAAAGTTCATCAGTTGAGAGAAGTAAAAAGAAATGCCCAAACTCTTCTCCCTCTATATTCCACACTTGCATTTACTCAGTAATAAGCAAAATGTGATTATATTAATGAATAATTGAATATATTCAATAACACATCATTAATTGGACATAATGACACATCAGGAAGGAAACATAAATTTTACACTCTTCAGTTTGTTGTATCTTTTAACATGATATCTGGGTGATAGGTTAATGCCTTTAGAGGAAATACCTTAAGAGAGACCATCCAATAGCTTTACTTCATTATGGCTTAATATCTCTTTGATGTCCTCAAATGAGAAATAAGCAACAAAGTAAAATTGAGTAAGGTCATTAGTTATCAATATAGTTACAACTTAGACTACTTCAAAGAGTTTTACAAATATCCTTTCTCAGGAAATAATCTAGATAAATTTAATCAGAACCTTGGACAGTAAAACATAAGTATCAGTATTTTTGATGATCGTCGATTAAAGAAAATATAAGCAGATTGTTTTAGGATTTGGGTCAAGACTTTTTCAATGATGTGCTTGCATTGGTGAAGATAATAGAAAAATGTGGTTACATCAGAATAAAAATATTTTACATGACAGAAGATATGCAGACTAAAACTAAAATACCACTTTCTAAGTGGAAGGGTATACTTTCTTACAACACAATAAAAGACCAGTATGAAGCACTCACAAGACTTTGCAACTGAAAAATAAACAATCCCATCAAATAATTGGAAGAGGAGATGAACAGACACTTTCATGAAAAGCATTTAAGGATAATCAAACAAATTCATACTGCAAGATATATTTGTTTAAAAGGTCTAGAACAGGAAATTCTACAGAGATAGAAAGGAGGTTTGTGATTACATAGACCTCAGTTTTACAGTTAAGGTAAAATGGACATTAGTATTTGAGGTGGAATTTTAAAATGTCTGAATTAAACTGTTGATTTCTGACTCATGAATAAAACATGATTGCACATGGTAAGTGGATGAACTGTATATTATTTAAGATGTATTTTATAAAGTTAAAGAAAAAAGAAATGAAGGAGAACTAGGTCAACTAAAAAGAAAAAATGTGTCATAATTTTTTAGCTGCTTGATGCAAGCATTTGGAAAGGGGTTGCCTGATGCCATTAAAAACAGAAATTAAAGGGTAGAGAGAAATTAAGTGGGTAGGGTACTTGTCTTTCACACAGTCAGTCTGGATTTGATCCCCAGCATTACACTGATCCCCTGCTCTGAGCATTGCTGAGAGTAATTCCTGAAATCAGAACCAGGAGTAACCTCAGAGTATTGTCAGGTATAGTCCAAAAATGGAAAAAAGAGAAAGAGAGAAAGAAAGGAAGGAGAAAGAAAGAGAGGAAGGTAGGAAAGAAAGAAGAAAGAAAGAAAGAAAGAAAGAAAGAAAGAAAGAAAGAAAGAAAGAAAGAAAGAAAGAAAGAAAGAAAGAAAGAAAGAAAGAAAGAAAGAAAGAAAGAAAGAAAGAAAGAAAGAAAGAAGAAAGAGAAAGAGAGAAAGAAAAAGAAAGAGAAAGAAAAGAAAAAGAGAGAAAGAAACAGAGAGAAAGAGAGAAAGAGAGGAAGGAAGGAAGGAAGGAAGGAAGGAAGGAAGGAAGGAAGGAAGGAAGGAAGGAAGGAAGGAAGGAAGGAAGGAAGGAAGAGAAAGAAAGAAAGAAA
This sequence comes from Sorex araneus, assembly GCF_027595985.1. Classification (NCBI taxonomy): domain Eukaryota; kingdom Metazoa; phylum Chordata; class Mammalia; order Eulipotyphla; family Soricidae; genus Sorex; species Sorex araneus. Next base: position 340,499,364 of record NC_073303.1, on the reverse strand, counting down.
GGAAGGAAGAAAGGAAGGGAGAAAGGAAGGGAGAGAAGGAAGAAAGAAAAAAGAAAAGAGAGATAGAAAGAGAGAAAGAAGAAATAAAAGGAAAGAAAGGAAGGAAGGAAAAGAGAGAAAGAAAGAAAGGAAGGAAGAAAGGCAGGAAGAGAGAGAAAGAAAGAAGAAAGAACAAAGAAAGGAGAGGAAGAAGAAAGAGAGATATAAAGAGAGAAAGAAGAAATAAAAGGAAAGAAAGGTAGGAAGGAAGGAAGGAGGGAAGGAAGGAAGAAAGGAAGGAAGGAAGGGAGTGAAAGAGAGAAAGAAAGAAGAAAGAAAAGGAAGAAAGAAAGAAAAAAGAAAGAAATAAAAAAAGAAAGAAAGAAAGAAAGAAAGAAAGAAAGAAAGAAAGAAAGAAAGAAAGAAAGAAAGAAAGAAAGAAAGAAAGAAAGAGATCAGACAGAAGTTTGAAGCCCCATGTAGAAATATTCTCATTTTATTAGTCTGATGTGAGTAAGATTTGATATTTGTTAAAATATTCTTAGATTTTCCTAACATTCATATAGTTTATTCATGGAAAATATTATGGAAAAGAAAAAGTAAAAGGAAAGAAGCAAAATATGACTTGAGCGTAAGTGTAATACCAACTTTAAAATGTATGTTTTTCTTCCCAAGAACTGTTTATAAGTTTTTTTATTAAAAAAACTATTTATAAAAACTATAAGTTTTACAGTGGAATATTTTTCACTTTCTTATTAAAGATTTTCCATAGAAGAAGCAGCAGAATAAGTCTTTTGGGTCGATAAAGCCTTTGATAGGCAGCACAATAGCATAGTGGGTAGGGTCTTTTGCCTTGCACTCAACCTACCTGGGTTCAACCTATCCCCTCCCTGGCCCCAACATCCCCTCCTCCCTCCATGGGTGTACAGCCAACAGTAAGCCCTGAGAACTGTTGGGTGTGGCCCAAAATAAATAATAAAACCTTTTGTGTTAAGTATCTAATGGAATTATAGTACAACCATATTAAGTAGTTGTACTAGGAACCTTTCCATATGAAGCAGAGAATAAGCATAGTGGCCATTTAAAACCATTACAACTCAATATTCTCAGTTGGTATGTTCTTAACTACACTTTGGAGTTTCAGATACCTAACATATTTACCACACAGGCCCTATTTGTCTTGACCAAGAAGTGACTGCATCATTCTGTTCATTTATGTTTGTTTTTGCATATTATTATTTAACACCATCACCAAGAAGAATTTTCCCACTGTAAAGTATTTAGCATTTATACAAATTATCTTCAGCTCAAAAGTTGATATGCACCTCCAGTTATTAAAATAAATCTACATATGCAAACATTTTATGCAAAGCACTGTTTTTGGTGATAACTAACTAAAATTATTACTTCAATCATGAAAATGTGAATGCCTAATTAAGATCAAAGGTCAAAATTTCCATAATGATGCAGCCAGATGAAATGTGTTCCAGGCTGCCTTTGGGAATCTAGCAACTTTGTCACACATTAATGCTTATTAGATGAAAATGTGTTTCACTGTCCAAGTAAGATCTTGAAAGCTATTTCTCTTCACTAATAGAGTGATTACTAACACATATTAGCTGTTTTTCGTAGCATTTAGTTGATCATCCCAACAGTTGTGTTTCATCAATTACTACAATTGATTTAAATGCACATATTACTCTATTATAAGAAAAATGAACTGTCTTTCTCACATATTGCTTAGAAGTTTGAAAATGTGATAACTATGTGATGTATGCATGTGCAAATTGTAAAGCATTGCTTTTTCATTTAGAGTTTCTTGAAACAAATCTTTAGAGACTTGGTTTTAGAATAATCAGTTTAAATTGAACGCTTTATACAAATATGGGAATATGAGTTGCTCAATGAACAAAATAGATGACTGTGACTAGAGCCAATGTGAAACATTTTTCAGATTCACTGTCCTTCATTAGCAATAATGAATTAAAATATTTAAAACTGTTATATAGATGTTGTGAATATCCTTACAAAGTATGATAGTCATTTTTTATATGTCAAATACAAAACTTTATTTAGTAATAGTTTTTAAACTACTTTTAATAAATGAAAAATATTATTCAACAAACACAGAGGCTATCTTAAGGGATAAAATTTTGAGAATCATTAAAATCGCCCTTTTAACAAACTTATCTGAAAAACTACATCCACTTTGACATTTACAAAAAAAATTCAAATCAGACTTATAACAATTTATAAATAATTATTTTTAAAATATGCAGTAGTTTTTAAAGTAACCAATTATATTATTGATAATTTGCATTACAAATTATTCATTTTGAAATTGAAAAAACTAACCATTTTAAAATTATCTCACAATGGAGAGATTACTGGTGCCCACTCGAGCAAACTGATGAACAACAGGAGGACAGAATGACAGTGCTTTCTAACTGGTCCATCTATTTAACTCCATTGGATCCTATTCTTAAGTGCAGGCCAAGTATTTAATCACCTTTTTTTCTATGCAAAAGATCACATGAAGGTATCAAACATGCAAGAGAAGTACTCTATCCTTGAGTTACATCCCTAATCTACTTATTCTTCAGTAAAGTTAAAGTAGAAATTTAGGTATGTATTCATGGATGAATACATAATTAAATTAATGATTGAAGACAAAAGTATACTGCCATACACCTAAGGATTTAAAACAGAAGTTTTTATCATAAGTCCACAAATGGATGTTTCTGGTCATAATTTTAAATAAAAATTTAGCAAACTAGGAAAAAATAGCAGTGTCTTCACTAAATGGTGATGAAGTGGTGAGACCCTTATCTGTTACTGCAATAAAAAAAAGTCAACCCCAAAATGGATAAAATTATTGAACTACTGGAATTATACATATTAAAAAATGCTTGAGATGTCAGAGTAGTAGTAGAGCTGTTAGAGCATTTGTCTTGCATGCAGCCCACCCAGATTCAATCCTTAGAAACCCCATATGGTACCTTGACCTGCCAGGAGTAATGCCCTAGTGCAGAGCCAGGAGTAATCCTTGAGCGTTGCCAGACATGACTAAAAACAAAGCAGAACCAAAGTGCTTCATTTTAGAGTGGTTATTTTTTCTCCTATGACACTAAATATAAACAACAAAGGCAAAATAGTCTAGTGAAATCTGTCAAATTAAAAGCTTTTGTAGAGTTGGAGATAGTACATTTGCCTTGCATGCAATCAACCTGGGTTTAATTCCAGGTACCCTATATGATCCCCAGAGTCTTACAGAAGTGATTCCTGAACATAAAACCAAGAGTAAGCAATGAGCACCAAGTGGTAAGGAAAAATAAATAAAATTAATATAAAATATTTCAACAATAAATAAAAATAATTTGCACTGGAAAAGAAAGTTATCAGCAGAAATAAAGTACAACCCATAGAATTAAAAAAAAAGACTTGACAAAATTAAACAACTGATTCTTTTTTTTTTTCCGCTTTTTGGGTCACAACCAGCGATGCACAGGGGTTACTCCTGGCTCTGCACTCAGGAATTACTCCTGGCGGTGCTTGGGGGACCATATGGGATGCCGGGGATCAAACCCGGGTCGGCCGCTTGCAAGGTGAACTCCCTATCCGCTGTGCAAACAACTGATTCTTAATATAAGAATATTTAAGAAATTCATTTAATAGCAGGAAAACAAATTACTCTTCTAAGTATGTGTAGAGGACCTATAAAAACATTATTCAAAAGAAGACATTGAAAAGATTGATAGATACTTGAAAAGGTGCTCCCATGACTAATCACTTGGCAAATGCAAATCAAAATGAGATATCTTTATATCCCTGTAACATCTCTTTTAAAAAGTAAGAAAAAACAAGTGTTAAAGAGGATGTGGAAGCCAAGTGTACTTCAATTACACTTTAGGTTGAAATTGAAAATCTGTAAATGTATTATGGAAAACAGTATTAAGCTTTATCAAAATACAAAAATATGAATGATTTTAAGATATTCTGAAAATACCCAAAAGAACCAAAATCAGTATGTTGTGGAGATATCTGTATTTTCATTCTCATGGCAACAGTATCTACAGTCATCAAGATGGGACAAGATGATAAATGTCATATTCATCAATGAATGAGTAGATTAAGAAAATGCTATATAAATAGACAGACATACAGAATTATTTATTCTTAAAAGTCCTGTGATTTTCAACAACATGATGATCCTTGAGAATCTTATGCTTAGTGAAATAAGCCAGATACAAAAAACATAAATACTGCAGGATCTCAAATATTTCAAATTCTAAAAGACAGAGAGAAAGAGAGAGAGAGACAGACAGACAGACAGACAGACAGACAGACAGACAGACAGACAGACAGAGACAGACAGACAGAGACAGAGACAGAGAGATAGAGACAGAAAGAGAGTTGAACTCACAAAACAGGAGTGTGGGATGGTGGTTACCAAGTCTGCAGACTGGGGAAAGTGAAAAAATATTGGCCTAGAGTCTCAAAGTCTAAGTTATATATATTGATAACATTCTGGGAATTCCCATCAATGGCATGACAGGAAGGGTTAATATACCTGAAATTTGATAAAAGGGTTTTCATCACATAAAACATGGTAACTCTGTTGCAATGCTATATAATAAAAAGAAATCATATTATTTTTGGTTATGAAAATAAATTCCCAATAGAGGCTTGTAAAATAGCACATAAGCATATAAAACTTTATTTGCACCCTATCTACATATATGTTTTTGTTGCAAACACTACAACTGACAGTGCTAGGGGCCAGCACAGACTCATGGGGCTGCAGGATGATGAGAGGCACGTGCTCTTGGCAGTAGACCTTAAAAATGAAAATCCATTTTCTGTCACACTGGGTGCATTCCTAGCACCAATACATATAATTTTATAGTTAATTATACATATCTCTACAAACCCAGAGAAATAAAAGCACCAAAACAATGATCGTCATATTTTTCTGCTACATTTAGCCTAATAATTGTATATTATTGTTTGTTATATTAAGCTAAAAGAATAGTTTGTCAAATGTGGTTTTAACCATTTTCTAATAATCAGAAAAAATATGTTAAACCTTTGAGCGTCATTAATATGGTTGCTATATTAATGTAGCTAATTTAGCTTGATAAATATAACAAATATTTATTTAATCAGACACACTTTATCAAAATTAGCTTTCCTTATAAGTAGGTATACTCCATAGCTATTGAAAATGTATTATTTACTTTGTGTCATGAGTGAAACTACTGGCAGAAATATATTGTTATGAGCCCTAAAGGGAAAATATAAACTATTCCAGCTCATGTCTTTTTTCTTAAATATGACCAAATCTTTTATAAATAATCACTTGAGAGTGAAACTATTTTCTAAGAATATATGATGTGTTATTTTCTTCTGCATTAAAATGTTAAAATTGGGGCTGGAGCGATAGCACAGCGGGTAGGGCGTTTGCCTTGCACGCGGCCGACCCGGGTTCTAATCCCAGCATCCCATATGGTCCCCTGAGCACCGCCAGGGGTAATTCCTGAGTGAAGAGCCAGGAGTAACCCCTGTGCATCGCTGGGTGTGACCCAAAAAAAAAAAAAATTATTTTAACATTGATGCTTTTAAACAAAATATAATTATATATTTTTAATTTAAAAATAAGAAATGTGACAAGAGTCATTTTAGTAAAAAGCATTTCTTTAATATTATCATGAATATGAAATTGCATTAAAATAGATGGAAACTACATTGACCATAAATTTATTTATATATAATATGAATTTCTAATAAATGCCAACGTGCAGTCAATTTTCTATCAGAATATTTTTCTTTACTAAAGGAAAATCCTGCTGATAAAATTCACACTGATGTATTTATGCATGGCAGAGCATGACTGCAATAATGCTGCTTTGCATTTGTTGCAGTTTGCCAGGGTTGACTCTGTCATTGGCAGCAATCTTAATATAATGTTTACTAATAGCTCTGGAGAGGAACAGTATTTCCATAGCAACAAATGAACAATACTAGAGAGATTAATCGTTTCTACATTATCAGTGTACAGTTTGCTGTAAAGCAATGTTTTGTAGTTTGATAATTGCAAGCCTAGAATGATTGTACATTATGAGTTGATTAGCATAAACACTTAAGATGAAGAATGCCTCTGTAGAAACGAGAAGAGCACTACAAAAGAGGCAGGGCTATATAATAAATATGGCTATGGTTCAAATACTATGTGTGGAGGTATTAAGTTGTAACATTAGTCATATTATTGACAATGGTCATTTGATATGGCCCACTCTAGGAGTTTATGCTAGCAAGACACACAAACACACACACACTCACACACACATACACACAGCTGCACAACCACCACAGGTGAAAACAATGACATTAGAATTTTATTAATAAAATTAATCCTACATGAATTCGTCAGTGATTTCTCTGAAGAATAGCCTTGACTACATGTAGAAAGTAGCCAGCTATTATAAGTATAGAATGCATTTGATTATCATAGGTTGCTTCAGATGATTGAACTCCCCAGGTGGTTTCCTAGTTTAATACCATGCACATCTACAAAATGAAATTCTATTCAAAGACTCAGTGTCTGGTTGCTTCTTAAAAAACACAGGACAAAAATGGCATCTCTTAGTAATTTCTGAGAAGTGTTTCATAAATATCGGCATTTATTTTGTTTTTGTTGTTAATTGATTGCACTGTTGGTTCTTTATCGGTCTTACTTCTTTATGGATACTCTCATTTTGTTCATCATTTTCTTAATGTGATTTTATTTATTTATTTATTTATTTTAGATATTTAAGCACAGTGTGATGGTAACTTTCAATTCTTTATGGGTTGTTGAGTTTACTTTTAGTAGTTCTATCATTTCAATTATAAGAATAGATCGTTCTGTATGATGAAGTATACAAAATCAGAAGGATTAAAGGTATTTATATATATTAAAATTTGAATTAATTATGAATTCCCTTATATCCAAATTGTAGATATTTTTAGAATGAGTAACGGGACAAAAAGGAGCAAATCATTAACATGATTACTAAATTTGTCATTTGGTTGCATAGTAGAAAGTAGGTCTTCCATAGGCAAAGTTCCATGCATAACTTTTCTAGTGTTTATTTTTGGTATTTTTAAGCTATTTATTTTTAAAAATATGTGGATACAATGTATAATAAGTAAAACATTGACTGCAGCTGTTCTGTAATCAGAATATCATTGACTAAACAATACTTGAAAATGTTCATTTGTGCTGAATATAATTAGTATATAGGGAGCACTGTCCAATTTGGGCAGTAAATATTGCCCATATGATTCCATTAAAGCCACAGTTCAGAGTGATTGTAAAGGAAACAACAACCATCAGTGCACCTGGGGACTATATGTTTAGCATATTTGGAATAAACCCAGCAATTTTTTTTTCCCCTCATTAGTCCAGCTGTTCTTTCCATGGATTCCCTAATAGTACTTTGCCAGACTCTATGGATCAGCAAGCAAATTGATCAACTCTTTCATTAACCCCAGGTATATTTTCTCACAGATTCTACTAAACAGGCTCTATTGAATTTTATAGCATAAAATATAAAGCAATTATTCTGCAATAAATAGCAAAGTTAGAACAAATGAAAATTCAATATTAATCTTTTATATGTGTATACTATATTGATATAATTATTCCAAGATTTTATTCTGTAGGGCTGTGTGGGAATGAGTCTTTTGAAAGAAATGATGTTTGAAGAACATCATGAATTCTTTACCAGGTTTCAGATGTCATTTTGCGCAGATCTGGTTTTGTACTTCTTTAAAGTACAGGACAAGAATTTACTCATTGGTTTCCAGAATTCTCACAGAACTGTTTTGTTAATTTCTTACTCTGAAGTCCACATCTATTTGGGAGACCAGATTTAGTGCTTTTTATTCTATCTTTTCTTATCTACTTCATTTTTTTGTTTAATGTTCGTCTTTAACCATACCCACTGTGCTGAGGGTTTTCTACTGACTCTGTGTTCAATAATCATGCCAAATGGACCGTATGGTTTGCCTGGGATAAACCCCACCTGTGCCTGATATGTTATAGGCAAGTGCCTGCCCCACAGTGCTGTCTTGCTTGACTCCTTAAAGAGTTTGTAGGGACATAATTAAATAAATTGTCTAGCCATGAAGTAGCCTAAAGGCAGGAGGATAAACCTCTTCAGAAAGCAAATACTAGAGATGGAAAGGCCCTTTCAGTAAAGGATAAACTAAAAAAGAGTCTAATGGTCATAATTTGAATTTGAAAGGACCATCAAGCATCCAAGGCTTTTTCCTTGTGACAACACCCAAAATAAGTTTTATGTATGTAGGCCAAGAAAATTTGGCTAAATTTGCCAAAAGAAGTAGGCGGATACTGGAAGGGAACCTGGAGCATTAGTGGAGGGAAGGGGACATTGGTGGTAGGATTAAAAGCAGAAAGTTAAGTTTTTCTTGCTACCTGCCATAGGGAGCACTTCCAAATCTCTTCCTGCCGAATGAGATGACATTAACAATTTGGCCAAATCATAGATTCTGCCCCAGGTCTTAAGCTCATCAAGAATAAGAGAAAACGAATAATGCCTAAGGCCAAATAGGTAACTGAAGACTTAAGCCAAACAGAACATTCAGTAGGTTCCTTGCATTCCCTGTAATAATCTTGCTGATAAGAAACATAAAGAACCCAATTCTTATTTAAATGGGTTTACACAAAACCCTTTACTTTTTTTTCCTTTTTTTAAATTTTTAATTAATTTATTCTTTTATTGAATCACCATGTGGAAAGTTACAAAGCTTTCAGGTTTAAGTCTCAGTCATACAATGCTCGAACACCCATCCCATCACCAGTGCACATATTCCACCACAGTATACCTCCCTCCTCACCCCGCCACCTCCCCAGCTTTACTTTTATATTTCCCTTTACTTTTTAACTTGGCACTATATTAAAAAGACCTGTGGGTCTTTTCCTTTATCTTCTGCTTTCCAATAAACTTTTATAACTCTGAGCCTTTATATCTTTTTTTTGGGGGTGGTCACACCCAGCAATGCACAGGGGTTCTTCCTGGCTCTGTACTCAGGAATTACTCCTGGTGGTGCTCAGGGGACCATATGGGATGCTGGGAATCCAACCAGGGTTGGCCAGGTATAAGGCAAACGCCCTACCCGCTGTGCTATTGCTCCAGCCCCGGAGCCTGTATATCATTATTTCTCTATATTTGAGCCTGTATATCTTTATTACTCAATATTTTAGCCTGTATATATTTATTACTCAATATTTTAACTCTTGAATATATTGAAGAACCTGGAACAGTGAATGAACACAGAAATCACAGATTCTGCAACAGGAATGGTATGAAACATTGCATGCTTGAAAGAACTCTATGATGAACAATTTGTACATCATGGATCTCAAAAATAAAATTTAAAAAATAACTGTTGATTTGAAATATGTTATTTCCTCTGTAAATTATGATAATCAGGTATTTTCTATGTTAATTCCTTCACCTTTTATTTATTACTGAAATCTAATAATAGTGGCTGAAATGCAAGAAAATATTTAGTAATATTCAATATATAATTAGATTTTTATTCTGTTTTATGCATATTTTTTAAGTGTTAGAAATAAAGCACAAGACTATAGGAATGCATTTAAGTGGGTCAAGCAGTACGCATACTGCATAAGCCTTTGAAATTCAGCAATTAGTCTTCATTATGAATTGTTTTTTGTTTGAGTGCTAAAAGAATATGCAAAATTGCTCTACATTTTTTGTCAATGTTTATATTACTGTTTCTGTTTACTTCATTTTAAGTCATTATCCTTCCTCTTGAAAATATAGAATTTTTTTAAAGTAGAAAGTAGATCTATTAAATGTATTTTCTAGTGTTTGGGGCACTTACTGCTGGATCAATGTTTCCTGAAATGCCATAGAATATCTATCTTCCTATCAAATCCAGATTGAATATTGACTACTTTTAAAAGGCAAACGATGTACATCCATTTTCCCCCATATTTACAGTTTCCAAAAATAGGGAACCTTAGGGGACATAGGTCGTTTTCAAACATAGAATATATGGAGCTAATATAGGAAGTAATGTTCTTGTCTTGCAGGTGGTTGTCCAAGTAAATACCTGGCATACCATGAGATTAATCTCCCAGTATCCACCAAGAGTGATAGTCTAGCACAGAGCCAGAAGAATAGGCCCGCACACAGCTGTGTGTGACCTGAACACACCATTTTAAACAGGACAACCAGGATCATCTTACTACATGTGGTATGTAGAATAACAGGGTATGGAAATGTGGGTATTAGAGAGGAAATGCCCTGATCATACTTGGCCCTAGAGAGAAGGGAGTCAGACAGGGAAGGAAAGAAATCAGGCTGAGGTGGTAAAAAGAAGCTGATGGGACTTAAAAGAAGGAGGGGAGAGTGATTTTTGGACATTGGTGGATGAGGTATAGTATACATATATCTGTATCTCTCTCTTTATGTATAAACACACTCTCTCTCTCTCTCTTACATATTTCTCTGTATGTAAGCCAATATCGCTGAAAATGGAGATACAAACTATAACAATCAAACATAAACATGTGCCTGTCAAGAAGGCATGTTGGGGATGAGAGGAAAACTGGAGCTTCTGCTGTAGGAAAGTCAACACTATTGAGACTAGTATTCCGGAAAGTCAACTACGAATAACTTTGGAAATCACTGTGCTTTCCTCATTTTTTTTTCCTTAAAGACATCAGCTGTATTAGGAAGATGGTTTATTTTACTAGGATTAACAATTCCTCTAATTTACTAGGATTACATTTCCCACTAATTCTACTTTCTTTTAAAAATTTTGAATAACATTTTTGTTGCTCTATATTTCCTTTCCTGTATCACTGTCATCTTGTTGTTCAATTTACTTGAGCAGGCACCAGTAACGTCTTTATTACACTCAGCCCTGAGATTTTAGTAGCCTCTTCTTACTCGTCTTTCCCAACAATTGGAGGGTCTTTCAGGGTCAGGGGAATGAGACCTATTGTTACTGTTTTTGGCATATCGAATATGCCACGGGTAGCTTGCCAGGCTCTGCTGTGTGGGCGAGATACTCTCAGTAGCTTGCCAGGCTCTCCGAGAGGTATGTATATATCTGTTACTGTATTTTGGATATGAATACACTATGGGGAGCTTGCCAGGCTCTCCCAAATGGGCAATAGACTCTTAGGAGCTTGTCAGGTTCTCCAAGAGTGAGAACTAGGCTATTAGATGTTCCTCTGCTGCATTGCAGAGGCGCGCTTCTAGGAGCTTGGTTTTATAGCCTCTGGATGTTGGACATTGATGGGATTACATGGTGCTCCGGGAGCAGTTTTTGGGTGTGACTGTCTAGCTACTGGAAAATGGGGGAACTGGGTGGAAGAGGCCCAGTCCCCATCTGAGCAGCCTTGGAGATTTCGGCCCCGGGTCCCTCACACCTGGGTTTCTCCTCTAGCTCCCCCATGCGTGAGGCTCATCTGAATCTGTGGAGAGTGGCCCTGAGCATGGCCATGGCTGGGTTCCAGAGGTCCTCAAATTTCCTTTCCTGGATAATTAATTATCTGTGATCCAGGAAAGACCCAAATTTTAAGGAAACTTCAAATAACAGTAGTACAATTAAATCAGAAGAATGAAAATATTGACATTTCAACAAATAAGTTATTTGGGTTTTTAATTTGCAACATATTTTAATTTAGATGTTCCAAATGCATTAGATCCCCAAAGAAACAGTGTTAAATCAAAAGTAACTGAGTTTTAATTGTGAAAAAATCTAGGAAAAATTTTGAGGGAAACATCTACATGAATAATATGTTTCAGGACATTTTACCAACAATAATAAAAGGGTTTTATTTATGTAATCGGTTAACCTTAAAAGTCATGAATAAATATGGAAAGTTTAAAGAAATTTCAGTATTAGGGTGTCTTCATACTTCACAAATACACAAAAAGAGTATTTATAGAACTTACATTAAATACAATAAGATCACAATATCAAATATACAAATTAAAGTAAAATTTGAGAAATTTAGCTACTTCATAGCTTGTCAATGTTGAGCTTAATTTGAAAAAAACCTTGAACTTATATTTTTCATATTTTTTCTTGATAACTAACATATATTAAAGAATTTATTTTTAAATAAATTAATTTTCACCCTTGAGTATATTTCAAAATATGGCAATTAAAAATTAAGAGTCTATCAATTTAAAACCTTTGTTTATTTAAATTTACATAGAAAACTAGAAACAAAGTCTTATCTTGGATAAACTGAAATTTTATGAGTCTATTCATTTCTAGCAGAAGGGATTAAAATATTTTGACCAAATAAATACTTTAGCATTTAACACACAGAAGCACCTTTAGTCATTGTTTATTCTAGGATTCCAAGTAGTTGCTGGAAATATTTCTCTAGAAGAAGGATTGAGAAGCAGATGGGAATATTAAAAACTCTTAGACAGAAATGCAGGTCAAGGAGAACTGAGAACTAAAGGAAAGAACAAAGGAAGAAAGCAGTTTATTTCATTATGGGTTTGTTTGTTTGTTTGTTTGTCTGCTTATCTGGTTATTAGCAGCATAATAATGTTTGTGATTGCTTAAATTAAGAGTAGGAGCTGGAGCAATAGCACAGTGGGTAGGGTGTTTGCCTTGCACACGGCTGACCTGGGTTGATTCCCAGCATCCCACATGGGTCCCCGAGCACTGCCAGTAGTAATTTTTGAGTGCAGAGCTAGGAGTTAATCTCTCTCTGTGCATTGCCGGGCGTGAGCCTAAAAGCAAAATAAACAGAATGTATTTTGACCACAAAACACTGTCTTTTATTAAGGCATTGAAAAGACAGAAGCATAATAGGAAATCTTAAAATTTTAGGGTAGGATGCTTTCATGTAAAAAACACACAGGAAAAACTGAAAAACAGGACCTTTATTGGTATGACATAAATTTAATTTGGAAGGTTGTCCACTAGCACTGGCCAGAGAACTTTTGAAGAGAAGGGAAAAGGATCTAGTTTTCTGGGGCAAAAAAGATAAGTTTTAAGAAACCTTAAGCTTAGTAGTTATTCGTGAAATACATACACATTCAAATAAAACAGGAGCACACAAAGTTAAGATAATAAATATATGTTGCATGTTCGGAAAAGGGCTGGAGCGATAGCACAGCGGTTGGGCTTTCGCCTTTCACGCGGCCTACCCGTGTTCAATTCCTCCACCCCTCTCAGAGAGCCCGGCAAGCTACTGAGAGTATTGAGCCCGCACGGGCAATACTCTCAGTAGCTACCTGTGCATATAGGATATGCCAAAAACAGTAACAATAAGTTAATGAGAGACATTACTGGTGCCCGATCGAACAAATCGATGAGCAATGGGATGACAGTGACAGTGATGTTTGGAAAATGTTGCAAAAAACAGTATAGGGCATGTCTTCTTAAGTAGCACTGTAACACTGTCATCCCGTTGTTCATCAATTTGCTTAAATGTGCACCAATAACGTCTCCATTATGAGATTTGTTGTTACTGTTTTTGGCATATCGAATATGCCATGGGTAGCTTGCCAGGCTCAGCTGTGCAGGCAGGATACTCTAGGTATCTTGCTGGGCTCTCCGAGAGGGACGAAGTTATCGTACCCGGGTTGGCCGTGTGCAAGACAAATGCCCTACCCACTGTGCTATAGGTCAGCACATCTTTTAAAGTATAGTAATGAAAGAAAAGATGAGTGAAGATCTAAATGGGTTCCTCTGCACTGTTTCCACTGTCCTTTTGTGGCCCAGTAAGAGACAAAACTATGTAACAAGAAAAAGGTTTTCTACTAGGAAGAGGAGCTCACACATCCTTCAATCTATAAATCTCAAACTTTGGCGTTATCAACCACAGAGGATCCTGAATTTCAGGAAAAAGAGTGGGCAAGATTGCAAAGGCTTTAGAGCACTCTCCTATGAAGCTACTCTAGATACTTGCCTACTGGCACTTGTGCTGTACTATGACTATTCCACAACTATGTTGTACATGCATATGTACCTGGAATATACACAACGGGAAAAGTAGAGCATATTTTACAACCTGACATCTGATATAATTTGTCCATTACTATTGTAGTCAATCTTTCCTTCTTTTATGAATTTGGTAATATTTAATTTAGCATATTATTTATCTTTAGGAAGTAATCAAAATATTTACTGCACTATAATGTATTCCACCTTTTATAAAGAAATGTCAATTCATATAAATAATATTTATTTAGAGTGTTATACTTTAAAAATGTTTTTGTTATAAAGTAAAATCAGGGGCTGGAGCTATAGCACAGCGGGTGGGGTGTTTGCCTTGCGCACGGCCGACCCGGGTTCGAATCCCAGCATCCCATATAGTCCCCTAGGCAGGACCAGGGGTAATTCCTGAATGCAGAGCCAGGAGTAACCCCTGTGCATCGCCGGGTGTGACCCAAAAAGCAAAAATAAATAAATGAATAAAGTAAAATCAAATTGCCAACATAGTCACTCAAATATGACAAATAAAGAAAAATCATGTTTGACAAAATATAAATATGAAATATGGAAACATGTCAGTCAGCATATATCTTTGAGAAACAAGTTATAACATTTCCAGCATACATAATTTTTCTAATTTTACATATTTCATGGTGTAATAAAATAAATTTCCTGAAAATTCCATTTCCCATAGAAAATAGTAAGTAATGCTTCAAAGATCTCCATAAAACCTACTTTGTAGACTTTTACATGTAGACTCATGTTGCTTTTTCTTGAGAGGTAACCCATGTCTTCTGTTTTTCACTAGTTCTCAAATTTGTGTAAACGTAGATTTGCATACTTATTTTGCTTTGTATTCAGTTGGAAGTGGGAAATGTTATATTGATAGTGCTCAGGACCTATACTTGGTTCTGTGTTGTGGTCTTCTCCCAGCCTCTGTTTAGTGTGCTCCCTTGTCCAGCCACTCAGAGTTCTGAGGACAGGGCTGAGCTTTCCTCCAGCCAAGGGCAGGGGGCGGGGGAGGGTGTCTGGGGTAGAAGAGCAATCCTTGCCACTGCCTCCTCCAAGGAAAGAGAAATAAGCGCCGGAGCATGGTGGGGGTCCTGTAAAACAGATCCACTTTATTGAGAGATATCAAGCCTTCATATAGGTTGATGAGGGTGGTGGGTGAGTACAACTGGTCATGTACACAGGGTGATAAGAACAAACATACATTTTCTATAGATAGGGTCACACCATCACTGCACATTTGCCAGAAACATACTGTCCCCAGGTAACATAGAACAGTGATAGACATTACAACAGGCTTCCCTTCCTTCAAAGCAGACCAAAAGGTGTTTCTCTCCCAACACACCCACGGGGCCTGAGCTCAGGGATCAGTGTTGCACATCAAAGCAGACCATCAGGGACTATTCTTCTAAAAGCTCTGTGTCCAGGGATCACTCCTTGGGATGCTCAGAGGTGCCAGGGATAGAAACCAGCTCAGCCCAGTGATAGCTAATCCTCCTTAATCCCTGCCCGCCCCGTTCCATTAATGTTTCTATTACAACATAACTTGGAAATGGAGTGGGGAGACCAGAAAATCCAGTTCATTTAGATGGTCATTTCAAATCCCACCAAGCAAAGAGGCAGCCAGTCAGATAACTGAGGTAGCAAAGAAAGGGGAATAATAACATCTAGAAGGAAAACACAGGTAAGGCAAGCCTGCTTTTGAAGCTATCTAATCAAAGTTTGCAACCAGTTTGTTCAACGACAGCAACCTCGTTGACACCATGTATGTGCCCAGAAAAGCAACTACTCTCACACAAGCACACATGACAAGAGAAAAGAGCAATCTGATAGACAAGGAACTGCTGGGCTGCAGCCTGACATGGAGGCCTGCAGAGCCAGAGTGACGGCGACAATGCATACTTGGACTTTGTACAAGGGCATCACTCAATGGATTGATGACAGCTCAGGTAGAGGATTAGTGACTCCATGCACGGTACCAAGAGAGGAGCCTGGACATCAGGGAGGGACCTAGAACCATAGACTTAATCCGTACGATATACTCTATCTCCATTGTAGAGTTTTGTGCATGCTACTTTCATCAATTATTCAAGGAACCACATATTAAGAAATGAATATGTGACATTTAGTTTCACAATATTAATTTTTTTCTACTTTTGCTCTGGTGGTTTCTTTTTAGCTTTGTAACATTATACTAATAAAAGATAGGAAGTCAATCTCATGGCTTTGCTGATAATTGCTTTGTGTTTTGACATATGTTCTATCCTTGAAAGTGTTCCATAGACTACTTTTGGTCCCAGCAACTGCTTGCAGCCATGTCTCTCTCTAGACTGTGAACTAAGTCATAGCCCCACGCCACCCAAGGAGGGGAAATATCCTTCTTTCTAGTTTTTTTTTCCTGTTTTAGGGAGAAGCAGAGTGGTGTCCGCCATATTATGAGGACTATTAAGCAGGTACGAACTTGGTGGCATGGGAAGGAGAAAAAAAAAAAAAAGACTTATGAACTTGACACAGCCGTATGTGCGGGCAGTCTCGGGCCAGGGCCAATATCGGTGCGTGCTCCGCCGAGATTCTACCCGAGTGGTCACACTTTTGTGCAGCCACTCTGCTGCTGATCAACCACCATCTGGAAAGCAGCTAGACTACTTTTGGTCCCAGCAACTGCTCTAGACTGTCTCTAGACTATGAGCTAAGCTATTGCCCCATGCTTCTTCAGGAAGAAAAATGATGCAATTTCTAACATAAATCTCCCTGGACTTAATTATTAAAATACTACAATACAGAAATCCTAAACCGCAGGGCCGCGACTTCATATCTCATCATTCTCAGCAATGGAAAACTAATTATCAAATGCTTCCTTGTCAGTAGAACTGTTTTTTTTTTTTTTGGTGGGGCAAAACTCCAACAACAATAGTGATTTTTGTGTTGAAATATGGAATGTAATCAAGGTAAAGAGAAAATGAAGTGAAATTTATCAGCTACGCAGGCAGGGGTGGGGGATAGAGGGGTGGGAGGTATACTGGGGTTTTTGGTGGTGGGATATGGGCACTGGTGAAGGGTGTTCGAGCATTGTATAACTGAGACATAATCCTGAGAACTTTGTAACTTTCCACATGGTGATTCAATAAAATAAATAATTTAAAATTAAAAAAAAGAAAGTGTTCCATATTAGTTTGAGTTGAATATGTAGTTTTTGATATTGTTGAGTTTGGGTTGTTTTTTTTTTTGGTGACAACATCCTATAGATTTCTACTAAGTACTCTGTTCTTATTCCTTATTTAGACCATTGTTTTATGCTGATACTCTCAATTATAGCCTATAGATGAAAGTATTGTTTTATCTTTCTACTGTGTTTGCTTTCAGTGTCATTCTATGTGTCTCAATAATTATTATGCATATTTTTTATGCTCCTTTTTTTGATGTTTGTTTTAAGTCTGCAGGATGGATTGATTATTTGATCACTATAAAGTGACCATTCTTTTCTCCAGTCTTTTTTCTTTTTACTTTAAGTTAATTTTACCTAAGTATAGATGTCCCTGAATTTTAACATTTATTTACAAGATAGTTTTTAGACTTTTACTTTTGCTTATGTTTACCTTTGGAAATAAAATTAATTTTCAGAAGATAACAGAAACTTGGGTATAAATAACTTCTGCCGGGGGTGGTGGGGGTAGAGCCCCGGTGTCTCCCCATCGGCCACCAGGGTTCGTTGAGGGAGTGGGGAGGGGGGTCCGAGGTGGCCCAGGGCATGGGGCAGACAGAGCAGAAAATGAGGGCCAAGACAGTTGATTGATCAGTTGCCATTTATTCCATTCTCTCCATGTTCCAGTCTCTCTGAGCTCCCCATTTCTCCTCTCGCCTCTCTCTCCCCCAGCATCTTCCTTCCTAGCTCCTCATTCCTTGATCCCCATTCTCTGGATTCTGCTCATGTCTCTCTAGTCTCTCCACCCCTACTTGTCTTTCTCCACCTTGACCTCTAGGCCCATGCTGTACCCAGTCTGGTAACAAAATCAACATAAGAAAGCCCTTCCTGAGGGCCCACCAGATTCAAGGAAAAAATCACCTGGGGGTATTCCTCTTTTCCTAGCATCTTAATTAACATCTTAGTATTAGTTATTTTTGTATGAGCACAGTAAAAGATACATTGAGGCTTGTAGGGCAGATCTCCTGGGAACATCTTGCCACAGACTCAAACTACAGCACTCAGGACAGATTAATCATTCCTAACTCTAGCAGGGTCCAAATCTACTTTGTACTTTTGGATCATGACATCATTTGTCCATGACCAAGCTCTTAACTTATAGTTAAGCATTAGGCGCTTTGGCCAGGCCCATCTCGATACCAGGGTAGCACATAAATCACCGCTTGCCCTGGGTCCATCCCATCCCTCATCGGGACCCTGCCTTTGGGGGGGTGGGGGCTAGGAAGTAAGGGCAGCTGAGGCTTAAATGGAAAGAACAGATGTCCAGGAGGAAAATATCATGTAGAGTCAAATGACTCTCAGGTTACAAAAGCAAAGCATTTACTGCTATCTTCCTGTGCCCATTACAAAAGGACATTGCTGAATAAACTATACAAAGGACTCAAGGACAAGAGAAAAAAACAATACTTACAAATCAACAGAGAACAAAGATAGAAGTTACAAATAAACACAGAGGAAAGGGAGCACTGTGATGGGAACAACCCAATAAACTTAAACTATCTGAAGCTATATTGTCCCACAATTTGGGTTTATTTAGATCCATTCTATGTCTTCATTGGTAAGATCAAAGCACTGGAATTTTAGGATATAATTGGTGTAAAATTGTTTGCTACTATTTTAATGTATTTACTCTGAGATGTAACGTTTGTCTGGTTATCAGATCTTATATTCCTCTTATCTGCTTTTTTCCTAGACTTATATTTTCCTGAGTTGGTCTTCAGTTTAATTACCTCCTAAAATTAAGGCTAGAATTCACTTTAACTTTCCTTGCAAACGTGGCTGAGTTTAAATGGCTTTTATTTTTGGGGGGTGACTGAGGAAGGGAAGAAGGAACCCAGTGGTCCTCAGGGTTTACTCCTGGATCTTTGCTCAAGGATCACTCTTGGGAGCCATTAAGTACTGAACCAAGGTTAGCTCACTATAAGGCAATCGCCTAACCCTTATATGTTTTCTCCATTCTCTAACTCAATTTCTTACACTGCTGCTGTTTGTCTATAAAGCTCTTTACCACCTCTTCAACTCTGAGAATTTCTCTGGGTAGACTATTGATTTAAGGACTTTTTCATTTAGGACTGTGTTTCTAATGTCTTATAGAGTTTCTCCTAGAAAATCTTCTGCTTTAGGGGCTTACCTTTTAGGTGATATTTTTTTTACTATTTTTGTTACAACTTTCATTTTTGATGTTTAATTATAATGTGTCTTGATGTATATCTATTTGTGATTATGTTTGCAATCCTTTGGTTCTCCTCAATCTGGATATATTCTTTCATCCTCAGTTTGAGAAAGATATCCGCTATGATAGAGTTTAATCATATTTCTGTCTTCTCACTTTTCTGTCTGGAACCACAACAATGTTTATGTTTTTCTGTTATAAATCTATTTTTATTCTTTAAAATAACATTTTTGTTTATGTAAATTCTGCCCCATTTTTATTATTTCAACTATTTATATCATATTTTGATAAAAAGTTTTATTGAAAAAATTTCCACATTTAATGAAATATTTGATTTTAATTAAATGTTTTTCCACATCTGAATTAAACATTTTGCCCTATGATAAAATGAAGAGTATGTGTTATATTTCATCAATAACTAAAATTTGTTTGCTAATATGGTGTATGATATTATATTTTTGTGATCCTAATATTGTGGACTGGAGCGATAGTACATCGAGTAGGGTGTTTGCCTTGCACACGACCCACAGGGTTCGATTCCTCCATCCCTCTTGTAGAACCCAGCAAGCTACCGAGAGTATCCTGCTCCCACGGCAGAGCCTGGCAAGCTATCTGTGGCATATCCGATATGCCAAAAAACGGTAACAAGTCGTCTCACAATGGAGACTTGCAGATGCCCGCTCAAGAAAATCAATGAACATTGGGGCAACAGTGCTACAGTGATAATATTGTGCAATTTTTAAAGAAGGGTTTGACAGCAGATCCGGGATTGGTCAGAGTTTGCACATAACTCAGTGAAATCAAAGCTATCTTGTCAAGTTCTTTTTCCATCATTAATGATGTAAAGCCAAAAAAATGCAATGGCACTCACTGCATTCAATCTGCTTTGAATACTAGTGATTAATTATATAACTGATAATGTGACACCAAATACAAAGTGGTATTTGTAATGATCTAGGATATTATTTTAAAGTAACATATTATGCTCCTGTATTTTCTGACCATTGTAGATGTCAGAATTAAATATTTTGGAATTAAATTATTTCTAGAACTGAAATTGATTTTATAGAAACATGAGTTTTCTAATCAAAATTAAAGGTTTTTGATCACATTAAAAATGTCCAAGGACTAAAGAGATACAGGTGTTAAGGCTTATACCTTATATGAGGTCCTCCCCATTTGATCCTTAGAATCATGTAGTCCCTCAAACATCATTGGGTATAACACTGGAGGTCCAGAGTACTGCCTAAGAGGCAAAGGCTGTGCATTGCACACTTTTCTCCAGAACTTGCTGCGTGCTTGTGACCCAGTTGGCAGACAACTGCTGAGAAGGGCCTGCAGGCCACCTGAGCATTGCTTAAAAAGCCCTTCACATTTTTCCACCTCAGTGGTTATTTCAAAACTCTCTTTTGTTCTTTTTATAATGTACAACTTTGTATTACACATTATGTGACTTGAAGTGACTGTCACCAACCCCTAATCCCAGTGCCCAATAGTACAGTAGTTGTACTATTTGTACTACTGTTTAGAAACATCTAGGTTTTCTGACTTTCCACAGATATCTCTTCTTCTGCATTTTGGAGGGTACACTAGATTTTGCAGTCCTACTATATTGCAAGATGTCTTGGGCAACAACCGTTAGGTAATTATCAAAAAGTCAAGATTTATAATAATAAAAGAACTTGTGATGATACAATACACACAGGGAATGCCAATTCACATTAAGTTTAAAGGGTAAGAGAGAAATCACAGTTCAAGAAACTGAAATAATGAGCACCCCGGGCTTCCCTCGCCTCCGGACTGCCGGCCGAGTGGCCGGCACGCCGACCCCAAGCGCCGCCGCAGTTCTGTCTTCCAGCAAAGGTCTGTGACGTTCCCTTGACCCGCCCTTCCGGACCCAGCCTGCTCCGCGGCCCTGAGCACCCCGGGCTTCCCTCCCCTCCGGACTGCAGGCCGAGTGGCCGGCACGCCACCCCCAGCCCTTTGACCGCTGTGGGGTTGTGGGAAAGGGGCGTGGCCTAACCGCCAGGGGGCGTGTCCTAAGAAAAGTGGGCGTGGCCTCATAGCCGGCCGGCCAAAGCTAAGACGGCGGCAGGTAGTTTCCTCAACATCCTATCCAAGACTAACATCCTAGCTATTCGCAAGCAGTAGGACAATAATGCACAAGACTTCACATACGGATTGAAGGAAACATCTCAGTAGGAGATCAGGTTCTACAAATGGCAAGTTAAAAGGTAACCACTATTAACTGAGCCTATCCACAATCCTTTTTCACAACAAAAGGAGACAGGGATACTCATCTTCAAGGGCCCTCTTTCATACCACCACAAACAAAATGAAGAAACAGCGAAAATCCCCATTGCAACCAGAGGACGATCAAAGGAGTCCGGAAACCTCAATGGGCGCTTCCTACAAACTTGACCTCTCTGAGAAAGAATTCAGAGTTGAAATCCTCAACATGTTCAATGAACTCAATGCAAAGATGGACAACTTCAAGGAAGACCTGGTGGAAACAATACAACAGACAGCCGACAAAATACGGGAAGAAATGAGAGCAGAAATAAAAAACCTTCAAAAAGAAATGAAGGATTCCATACATGAAATCAAAAACTCTCTGGCTGCCCTCAACAATAGGATGACTGCAGCCGAAGACAGAATCAGTATGCTTGAAGATGAGCTGCAAGAGGCCTACAGGCAACAACAAACCATGGCAAGAGACCTCAAAATAGCTCTAGCCAGAATCAGAGTCCTACGGGATGAATTCAAGAGGAACAACATTAGAATCATTGGACTACCAGAGCCACAGGGAACCAACCCCAACGAAAAAGACACAGTCAAACAAATCATTGCGGAAAACTTCCCACAGCTGGACAATGCGAGTATCCAGATTCAAGGCGCCAGAAGAGTGCCAGCTAAAAGAGATCCTAACAGAAAAACCCCAAGACATATCATAGTTACAATGATGGACATCTTCCAGAGAGACACAATACTCCAAGAAGCAAGGTCCAAGAAGGAAACCGCATACAAAGGAGCACCCCTTAGGCTCACAGCAGATCTATCAGAGGAAACCCTCCAAGCTCGAAGGCAATGGTGGGATATAGTGAAAAAACTCAATGAAATCAACGCTTCACCAAGAATACTTTATCCGGCTAAACTCTCATTCAAACTAGAAGGAATCATACACTACTTTGGGGATAAACAACAGCTCAGGAACTTCATAGACTCAAAACCAAACCTAAAAGAAGCACTAAAGGGGCTATTGTAAGACAAGAACAACCCCTACAAGCACAACAAACCCTTGCACAAAGACGGCACAAAATCCCATAACAATAATCTCCCTTAATGTCAATGGTCTGAATTCACCACTTAAGAGACACAGACTGGCAAAATGGATTCAGAGACTCAACCCAACATTCTGTTGCCTGCAAGAAACACATCTGAATAGCCAGAACAAACACAGACTGAAGTCAAAGGATGGAAAACAATCCTGCAAGCAAACAACTCCCTCAAGAAAGCCGGGGTGGCTTTACTAATATCGGACAACATAGACTTCAGGTTGAAAAAGATTAGAAGGGATAGTGAAGGCCACTTTTTATTAATCAAGGGATGTGTACATCAGGAAGAAATCACACTCCTAAATGTCTATGCACCCAATGAGGGACCAGCTAAATACCTACAACAGCTGCTAAGAGACCTTGAGAAGGACATCTCGAGCAACACAATAGTAGTTGGAGACTTCAACACCGCACTGTCTCCTCTGGACAGATCAAGAAGATTAAAACTCACCAAGGAAATACTGGCTTTGAAGGAAGAAATAGAAGAGAGAGGGCTAATAGATCTATGCAGGGCTTTATATCCCCCAAAAAAGTAATACACATGCTTTTCCAGTGCACATGGAACATTTTCCAGAATAGACCATGCGCTGGGCCACACAACATACCTCAACAGAATCAACAAGATAGACATTGTACCAGCTATCTTTTCAGACCATGATGCACTGAAGATAAAACTTAATCGTGGACAGATGCAGAAAACCAAATCAAACACCTGGAAATTAAATAGCTCTATATTGAACAATGAGTGGGTCAGGAAGGAAATCAAGGAAGAAATCAAAAGGTACCTAGAAACAAATGAGAATGAAGACACGAGCTACCAGAACCTGTGGGACGCAGCTAAAGCCGTTTTAAGGGGAAAATTTATAGCTCTGCAAGCATATCTCAGGAAGGAAGAAAGGGCCCACGTAAATAACTTGACTTCACAGCTCAAGACCTTAGAAAAGGACCAACAAAAGGAGCCAAAACCAGGCAGAAGGAAAGAGATAATAAAACTTAGAGCAGAAATTAATGACATGGAAACCCAAAAGACAATCCAGAAGATCAATGAAACCAAGAGCTGGTTCTTCGAGAAAATAAACAAGATTGATAAACCACTAGCAAGACTCACAAAGAAAGAGAGAGAGAGCGGGGCTGGAGCGATAGCACAGCGGGTAGGGCGTTTGCCTTGCACGCGGCCGACCCAGGTTCAAATCCCAGCATCCCATATGGTCCCCTGAGCACCGCCAGGAGTAACTCCTGAGTGCAGAGCCAGGAGTAACCTCTGTGCATCGCCAGGTGTATCCCAAAAAAAAGCAAAAAAAAAAAAAAAAAAAGAAAGAGAGAGAGAGAACCCTTATAAGCCGAATCAGAAATGAAAAGGGGGACATCACAACAGAAACCAATGAGATTCAAAAGATCATCAGAGACTACTTTGAAAATCTCTATGCCACGAAACAAGAGAACCTAGAAAAAATGGATAAATTCCTCGACTCCTATAATCTCCCAAGGCTGAACCAAGAAGACCTGGAGTACCTGAATAGTCCAATTAACATCAAGGAAATTGAAATGGTAATCAAAAGTTTTCCCAAAAACAAAAGCCCAGGTCCAGACGGATTCACTAGTGAGTTCTTCCAAACATTTAAAGAATACCTTTTGCCAGTCCTTCTCAAGCTCTTCCAGGAAATTGAAGAAACAGAAACCCTCCCTAACAGTTTCTATGAGGCTCATATCTCCCTAATACCAAAAGAAAACAAAGACACCACAAAAAAAGAAACTACAGGCCAATATCCCTGATGAACACAGATGCGAAGATTCTCAACAAAATATTAGCAAATAGAATTCAACAACTCATCAAAAAGATCATACACCACGACCAAGTGGGATTCATCCCGGGGATGCAAGGATGGTTTAACATCTGGAAATCAATCAACATAATCCATCATATCAACAACAGAAAAGATAAAAATCATATAATCATATCAATAGATGCAGAGAAAGCATTTGACAAGATCCAGCATCCGTTTATGATGAAAACACTTGCCAAAATGGGTATAGAAGGGACCTTCCTCAATATTGTCAAAGCCATTTATCACAAGCCTATGGCAAGCATTGTCCTCAATGGGGAAAAACTAAGAGCCTTCCCTCTGAGAACAGGGACGAGACAAGGATGCCCACTCTCTCCACTTCTGTTCAATATAGTACTGGAAGTACTTGCAATAGCGATTAGGCAAGAAAAAGACATTAAGGGCATTCAGGTAGGAAAGGAAGAAATCAAGCTCTCACTATTCGCTGATGATATGATACTATACTTAAAGAACCCTAAAACCTCTACCGAGAAACTCCTAGAAAAAATAGACTCGTATAGTAAAGTTGCACGCTATAGAATCAATACCCAAAAGTCCGTGGCTTTCCTATATGCAAATAATGAGAGAGAATAAAGTGACCTGAGAAAAGCAATCCCATTCACAATTGCGCCTCAAAAAATCAAATACCTCGGAATCAGCTTAACAAAGGAGGTAAAGGACTTGTATAATGAAAACTATAAAACACTACTTCAGGAAATAAAAGAGGACATGAGGAAATAGAAAGACATCCCCTGCTCATGGATTGGAAGAATTAATATTGTCAAAATGGCAATTCTCCCCAAAGCATTGTACAAATTCAATGCGATCCCTATAGGGATACCCTTGACATTCTTCAAAGAAATGGAGCAAGCGCTCCTGAAATTCATATGGAACAATAAGCCCCCACGAATAGCTAAAGCAATCCTTGGGAAAAAGAAAATGGGAGGAATCAACCTCCCCAACTTCCAACTCTACTACAAAGCGGTAGTCATTAAAACAGCATGGTACTGGAACAAAGGCAGAGCGGCAGACTAATGGAACAGGGTTGAATACTCTGACATACACCCCCAAATATATGATCATCTAATCTTTGATAAGGGAGCAAGAAACGTGAAGTGGAGCAAGGAAAGCATGTTTAACAAATTGTGCTGGCAAAACTGGACGGCTACATGCAAAAAAATGGGCTTAGACCTCCATCTATCACCATGTACAAAAATCAGATCAAACTGGATTAAAGACCTCAACATCAGACCAGAATCCCTAAGGTACATTGAAGATAAGGTCGGCAAAACCCTCCACGACATTGAAGCCAAAGGTATCTTCAAAGCTGACACGCCACTGGCCAAGCAAGTGAAAACAAAGATAAATAAATGGGACTATCTCAAACTAAGAAGCTTCTGCAACTCAAAAGAAACAGTGACTAAAATACAAAGACAATCTACAGAATGGGAAAGGATATTTATGCAGTACTCATCCGATAAAGGGTTGATAACAAGGATATACAATGCACTGGTTGAACTCCACAAGAAGAAAACCCTATCAAAAAATGGGCTGATGAAATGAACAGAAACTTTTCCAAAGAAGAAATCCGAATAGCTAAGAGGCACATGAAAAAATGTTCAACATCACTAATCATCAGGGAGATACAGATCAAAACAACAATGAGATATCATCTCACACCACAGAGACTGGCCCACATCCCCCAAAACAAAAGCAACCGGTGTTGGCGTGGATGTGGGGAGAAAGGTTCTCTCCTTCACTGCTGGTGGGAATGCCGACTGGTTCAGCCCTTTTGGAAAACAATATGGACAATTCTCAAAAAGTTAGAAATTGAGCTCCCATTTGACCCAGCAATACCACTCTGGGAATATATCCCAGAGAGGCAAAAAGGTATAGTAGAGATGACATCTGCATTTCCATGTTCATTGCTGCTCTGTTCACAATAGCCACACTATGGAAAAAACCAGAGTGCCCGAAAACAGATGATTGGCTAAAGAAACTCTGGTATATTTACACAATGGAATACTATGTACCTGTCAGAAAACATGAAATCATGAAATTTGCATATAAGTGGATCAACATGGAAAGTATCATGCTGAGTGAAATAAGTCAGAAAGAAAGAGACAGACATAGAAAGATCGCACTCATATGTGGAATATAAAGTAGCTGAAAGGTACAAGCTTACAATGTTGTGATTCCTGGCAGACATTTCACTAGACTTAGTTACTAAAATACAGAAATCCAAAACTATGCTGCTGCTAGTGCGGCCTCCGGACCTCATATCTCTTCATTCTCAGCAATGGAAAACAAATTACCAAATGCTTTCTTTTCAGCAGATCGACTTTAGGTGGGAGAAACTCTAAATCAATAATAGTGAATTTTTTAATTGAAATATTGAATGTAATCAAAGTAAAGTGAAAGTAAAGTGAAATTTACCAGTTACACATGCGGAGTCGGGGGCTGGCGAGGTGGGGGGAAGGGGGGAGGTATATTATGATTCTTGGTGGTGGTATATGTGCACTGGTGAAGGGACAGGTGTTTGAGCATTGTATAACTGAGACTTAAACCTGAAAGCTTTGTAACTTTCCACATGGTGAACTAATTAAAAATAAAATAAAATAAAAATAAAAATAAACAAAAAAAAGAAACTGAAATAAAATTCACTGTGCTAAATCTAGATATGTCTGCATTCTGATTTCCTTCTTGAGAAGCTAGCCTACCAGTATGTTGACTGCTTAAGTCCCCAGAGGTGGTCAGTATTTATTAAGTGTGACCTCTTCTGTATTCAGAAACTCAAATGGTCAGTTAAGTCCTTTCCTTCACTGACTTTTGTATTCCACTCTCTCACTGACATTCACTTATTTAAACACTTAAGGTTAATCCAGGACAATCATATCAGAGATTTCAAACTAAATTACATTTGTAAGGCATCTTTCATCATGTAATATAAAATATTTCAAAGCTCTAAGGATTGCAAATAAGTATTTGTAAGAGAGGGAAGCGTTCAGTCTTCCTACGATAGCATGTCAAAAGTAAGAAAAATTATAGCATTTGCAAAACCACAAGTTGATTATATGTTTTGTATGCAACTCTCAAATACATAAATGGTAAAATGAAAAGGTAGTGATATAATGAGTTGCCTACTAAAATTAATACTGGTAATATTTACCATATGAAAAAAGTCAAAGGAAGAAAAGGAGTGTTGGTCTTTCATAGGAGAGGAGAGAGAAGGCTCAGGATGGGAAAATCGAGGAAAAAGAGAAGACAACAAGGAGAAGAAAAAAAATTTAAGTTACTATATTATTTCTCCTGATCAATTTTCTGATAAAGAACACAGACACATAGTTTCTTGGGCACGAACAATATCTTGGAAGAAAAATATGTAAAGGAAGGAAAGGAATGGGGAGAAGGAAAAAACAGTTTACCTGGAACACTGAAAAGAGTAAGAAACAACTTCCTGCTATCAAGTTGCATGGCTACACAGTTCAAATGCTAAATCGTTTTTCCCAACACAGTTGATGGAAAGTTGAGTGCAGTTGAAGTTTGACATGCTCTAATATTACACTAGCTGATAATAAGTATTTCCAATAGATGTGCTAAAATTTCAGTCGCAGAAATAAAGATTTGGAAGATTGTTTTTCCTGGGAAACGTTCATTGGGGTAGATTTCTGATTTTTAGATAACTGGCAGGATAATACAATTAATATAATTAATTCACTATAACTATCATCCCATTGGCCATCGATTGCTCGAGCTGGCCCCAGTAACGTCTTCATTTGTCTCTGTTGCGTGCCAGTGCAACCCAATGATGTCTGCTCCCTCCAGGAACATGAAGAGCACGTTATTATTGTTACTGTTACTGTTTTTGGCATATCAAATACATCACAGGTAGCTTGCCAGATTCTGCCATGTGGGCGGGATATTCTTGGTCCTTGCTAAGCTCTCCAAGAGGGATGGAGGCTTTGGGGGCAGCTTCTAATCATCTTTACCGGTGTTCCCACTCTATCGAAAGCAAACTTTTAGCCAGCTGGCATGTTGTATGCATGCTGACAAATATGCACTGCCTGCACCTCTGGGCAGCATCTGGGACATCTGTGGCCCCAGGTTGACCTCCTTGAGATTGATGGAATGTGCCCAGAAGTTGTTGAGCAGTTGGCAGAGCAGGACCTCGTCAAGGAGGGTCTGTGCCAGGACTAACACCCACGCCGAGACCCAGATCACCCAGTGGCCAGTGGGCAGCACCCTGTAGTGGATGAGCCACTGCACGCACCGCCGCCATGGATCCACAAGGCGCTGTGACTTGGCCTGACTGCAGTCCCTTCACGCCCTGCCAACACCACTGCAGCTGAACCTTACAAAACAGCCAGCAATGTCCAGCAGGGGTCACACACAGAGTTCCCTGCCTGTGTATTGAGCCATGTGCTATCTAAGGTGAGATGGAGAGCAGGTTTGGGAGAGCGTGAGGGGTTCGGGTGGCATTGGAGCCATCTTGGATCTCCTTATGTAATTAATCTACAATTAATTACATCAATAAAATGGGACAGCTTGATTTTCAGCTGGGTAATCCTCAGAGATACAAATTTATGTTTTCATTAACTGGTTTACTGAAGCATATTAATGTATAATACATTTATTCCTTTTCATTCAGTAACAATCTATATCCGATTACTTGAGATTTATATAATTAATTTCAGCAATATTTTAATTTTTAAAAGTATAGAGCTCTTGAGTGTTTTAGTAAATTTACTGACACTGCAGTTTTTAATGCTACTATAAATGTTAATTTTAATAATTTCATTTTCCAGTTGTTTGGCCTCACATTAAGAGTAATGCCAATTTTATATTGAGTTGTATACTAGTAGCTGGCTTAATTAATTTGATAATACTAGTACTTCAAATTTGTTATTTAGGATTTTCTACATGCACCATTATGTCTTCCTAAGTACTAATGGCTTTATTAGCCCTTTAGTGTTGATCGCAACTGTACTAATAACTTTATCCCTTTTGATATTATTAGTGTATATTTTCTGTTTTCTCCTGATTCACTTATATTGGCCTCTAAGAAATAGTTACTGGTTTCAGAGACATTTATTTACTTGGATATATTTCAATTTCATTATAATTTAGTCTTGTTATTTCTGTTTTCTTGGGTTTTTATTTATTCTATTTTATTGAATCATTAACACAAGTCCCCAATATATGTCTAATATTGCAGATTTCTATACAAGCACCTGTATACATTGCTTCCCATATGCTGAGGTCTTTTTAATTTTTTTCATTGAAAAATCTTTGAATTAGAAAGCTTAAGTTTAATTAGTACTCTTTCACTGAATTTTTAAATATTCAAAGTTGATTGGATTTCTTACTTATTTATCCTGAAAATGAAAAAGGCAGTATATACTTACACTCATTTTGTTTCAGCAATTTTAAGTTACATATTCCCTGCTTTTTGACTAGCAAAAATTTTGGAAACCTTTTGCTGTCAGAAGTATGAAGACTTCCTAGAAAATTTAAAATAGGACTAATTTGAGTCTTCAAATTAGTGTTTGTGTGCTTAAGGGTGACATGCCAAAGAGAAGAACAGATGTGTCATGTTGTAGTCCTATATACAATAACCAAAATACAGAAACAGTCCAAACACCCAATGGCAGATAAGTGAATAAAAAAAAAAAGTCATCATCATCATCATCATCATCATCACATCATCATCATCATCATCATCACCATCATCCCATTGATCATCCATTTTTTTCGAGTGGTCTCAGTAACATCTCCATTCGTCCTAGCCCTGAGATTTTAGAAGCCCCTCTTTACTCATCCTTCCCAACATTGCCGTATTGGAGGCTCTTTCAGAGTCCAGAGTCCGGGGAATAAGATGCATCATTGTTACTGGTTTTGGCATATGAATACGCCAAATGGAGTAGTACTTAGTATTTATTTAGTAGTATTTTATATAGTACATAAAATATGCTGTTTTTCTGCAATTTGGATTTAACTAGAAAGATTTGCATTGAATGGAGGAAATTGGAGAAAGAAAGATAAAACCTTATTATTGCATTCATGTGTGGTATATAAAGAAATCAAAAGGGGGCAGGGACTTCTATGGTATCAACAGACCTGGGGTCGCAAGGGTGCAGGTTGTGTCTTGGGGAGGAGGGCGGTTTTGTTGAGGTGGAGCATAGTAGGTAGGAAAGGAGAGGGAAGATTAGAAGTATAGGATATAGTTGTGGGACATTTCTGTAAAGATAAATTATGCAGTAGTCATTAAAATAGTAAAATTTGTTTTGCTTGTTTGTTTTGAGTCACACCTATCTGTGCTCAGGACCTACTTCTGGCTATATATTGAGGAAATCATTCTAGAAGTGTTCAAAGTAGTGTTGGGCATTACACATGGGTCAGCGGCATGCAGATTTACAAAGCAAGCACTATAAAACCAGTATTGTCTCTCCAGCTCAATCTGCTTTAAAGAAAACACAATTTATTTAGAGACATTACATTTTTTCTTAGTGGTTAGGAAATAATATACATATATATGCATATACATATATCAACTTTTAATAGCTACTTCAGGTAAGTTTTTATATCATCATGCAACTACTAGAAATTATTTCTAAACTGTAAATATACTATCTTAACCAATTGGAAACACTTCTTTTTCTTTGAAAGTAGGATGGGAAGTGGGACATACCGTGTGGTGTTTAGGGATTACTCTAGTTCTATGCACAGTGGTGGTTCTCAGCAGTGCTCAAGGAACCATGTAACACTGAGGATCAAACTAGAGTTTGGTCAAATATAGGGCAAAAACCTCAACGCCTGTACTATCTCTCAGGCCTCTGTGGTCATTTTAATTTCAACAAGAAACTTGTCAAGCGTGAGAATGAATATAGTGTTTTACAAATGAATTATTTATGAGCATCAACTGTAAATTTTGGGAGTTTGCGGTGTATGCAGAAAAGATACATCTAGTTTTACATACCTGTGTATATTGATACCCTTAATCAGTTCTAGAAAGCAAATATTTAGTAAGCAAGCTCTATTTTTAAAGCAAGAAGGTGATTCAATTATAACTGTAATTTAATAAATATATCCATGGCAGTAGAGGCTTGGGATTCTAGAGATAAAGAGACCAATTAGGAGACTACTGCCTTAATCCAGGTGTACACTTCATAAAACCTTGAAATCTAGCACTGTAGCACTGCCGTTCCCATTGTTCATCAATTTGCTTGAGGAGGCATCAGTAACATCTCCATTGTGAGAATTGTTACCGTTTTTAGCATATCAAGTACACCACAGGTAGCTTGGCAGGTTCTGCTGTGAAGGCTGAAGGCGAAGGCGGGATACTCTCAGTAGCTTGCCGGGCTCTCCGAGAGGGATGGAGGAATCAAACCTGGGTCAGCTGTGTGCAAGGCAAATGCCCTTCCCACTGTACTATTACTCCAGTCCTGAAATCTAGTAGCAAAAATTAATTGTATAGACAAAAAGTAAAAGTATCTAATTATCAAAGGTTTTATTTTTTTTTATTTTGTTTTACTTTAGAATCTCTGAGAGTGGGTCAGAATTGTAGTTAAAGGGTAGCACCTGCATTACAAGTATGAGACCCAGTGTTTAGTACCAGGCAGTACAAAATAAAGCAAAATGAAAACAAACAAAATAGTCAATTTTACTGATATATTCTATTATCACTACCAAAACCCTTATCTCTGAAAACGGTATTCCAATTAATAATTTTTAGGGCAATTAATAGTTTATATTTCTGAAGGAGTATACATGAAATAAGCTTATTAAGTTTTTCATTAATGCTTTGTAGTAAATCCATTAGAAAACTTTTGCATCCAATTAATTGTTTAATCACAAGTCTGAGTGAGATAATTCTAAAGGGATAAAAATAGATTATAGTTTAGCTCCTGATAATTTGATAAAATCTGCTTATAGTATAACCTTGAAGGCCATTCAAACACTTAAAACTGGAAAAGAAGGGGCATAATTTATGTAACATGAAAGAAGATTAATGATTTGTCTGTACCTCTAAAAATTTAAAGTTAATTTAGAACTCAATTACTTCATTGCACCTCAGCTGCAAAGAAGAAAGATTATGACATAAATAAAGGCTCTCTAAAAAGTCAACTGGAAATCCCATTAATTTGTTCTATTTTTAATGTTTTGCAAATTTTTAAATTTTTAATGTTTTATCTTAAGCTAATTATAAAGCAATACAAATAAAACAAAGGAAAAACAAAAGAAAACAAGAGTGTAGTGTGGTTTAACAGTTAATGCGGCCCAGTAAACCAGTAAGAGATCTCTGCCATAATCACTTCCATTTCTGGAAGAGTGTGGGCATGTCCCAAACTGACCATCTCCAAATAAAGAAAGAAAAAAAAAGTCAGAGATTTGATACTGTTTTAGGGTCATAGACAGGATTGGAATAAAGGCAATAGACAGGACTAACATCCACCATCTCTCATTGTATCACTGTCATCCCATTGCTCATCGATTTGCTCGAGCAGGCACCAGTAACATCTCCATTGTGAGACTTATTACTGTTTTTGGCATATCAAATACACCACAGGTAGCTCGCCAGGCTCTGCCGTGCAGACGGGATACTCTTAGTAGCTTGCCGGGCTCTCCGAGAGAGACAGAAGAATCGAACTTGGGTCAGCTGCCTGCAAGGTAAACTCCCTACCTGCTGTGCTATTACTCCAAAAAAATTGAATGTGGAGCTTTGGGTTTTCTATACCCTGATTCCAACTTAAACATTATAAGGATTTTCCCTTCTATGCTTTAATATCAACTATGTCTTCAGTCATGGAGAAACATTCTCTGGATGATAATAGCCCACAGATTGACCCTTTGGTCTTCGTCCTCAAAGGACCCACACACAGAAACCCATCAGATGTACCTCTGACTAGCGGAGCCCTAGTTCCTTCTGGAGGAATTTGCTTTGACCTCCTCCGCACAAGGCATTACGGATACTCTACTTCTCCCTCCTCTAGACCCTGAGAGTCTTCACACTCTGTTAGTGCTTGAGTCATTGGTTCTTAAACTTAAATAGACAAAGGATCTCTGTGTTCCCTCAACAGACATTCAATGCACTCTCCTCAGTGGGCTCAGCTAACTATCCACTAGTGTGATCTGGGTGTGTTAGGAAATGCCTGCAGTCACAAGAGCTGTTACCTCAGATCCAAAAGTAAGCCAACGACAAAGGACAGGTACCAGCATCAGCACCTTCTTAAACTTGAGATGAGGAAGCTTTGCTTTTGGCCCTGATTCCTTATTAAAAATAAACAAGCCAATAATGGTAATAAGATCTAATCTACAGAGGGAAAAGTTTCCAATAATAATTAATGCCAATAAAAAACATTTGACTAGGTTTACGAAGAAATAGGAAAGCATGATTAAAGAAAATGTAATTTAGAAAATAGAAAATGCCAGTGATAAGATGTATTATTTATCAAAAACAGCATTAAGGTGAATGTTATAAACATATTTTGAGGAT
Source organism: Sorex araneus (assembly GCF_027595985.1). Classification (NCBI taxonomy): domain Eukaryota; kingdom Metazoa; phylum Chordata; class Mammalia; order Eulipotyphla; family Soricidae; genus Sorex; species Sorex araneus. The sequence goes on along the minus strand of NC_073303.1, from coordinate 340,465,340 downwards.
GAGAGGATATCACAATTAAAAATATAAAGGAAGTTAAAAATGCATCTGATAGAGAATAGTATTAAAATAAATGGAAGTTTGAACAAAGAGAACACAATCGGACCTCCAGATCTGAATATTGCATTAACTGAAATTTAGAAATTTATAATCAGTTCTTCCTACTATATTTTAATTGGCAGAGAAAACCATTGTTGTATGAAAGTTATGTGAGGACAAAGATTTTAAAGTCATTATGAAGGTATGCAGGGAAACAATTTAAAAGTGCAGCAAAGCGGGCTGGAGAGATAGCACAGCGGGTAGGGCGTTTGCCTTGCACGCGGCCGACCCGGGTTCAAATCCCAGCATCCCATATGGTCCCCTGAGCACAGCCAGGGGTAATTCCTGAGTGCAGAGCCAGGAGTAACCCCTGTGCATCGCCAGGTGTGACCCAAAAAGCAAAAAAAAATAAAAAATAAAATAAATAAAAGTGCAGCAAAGTGATGGCAAAAAACATAGAGGCACTGAATAAAAAGAATGGTGAAAATACTTAGGGAAATAAAACAATGGAAGTTAATTAGTGGAAAAGTGACTGAAAAATAGGAGCCAAACATGACTTTGTTTTCTGGTTTGGTAGATTTTAAAAATGATGCCATTTCTCAAGCAGATATTATAGAAGGGGCTATGCCTTTGAATTGTTATGGTAATTCGTTTTTAAGGCCATCTCTTTTTTTGGTGGGCAGCAAACCTGGCTGGGCTCAGGACTCCTGACTGTATTTTGGTATCCTGATAGTGCTTAGAGGAGATCTCCAGGGGCCAGTCATGTACAAGGCAAAACCCTAAAACCTCTCCACAACAGAAAAGCCATTTTAAACTAGAAGCACTTTAATAACTTCAAAGTTATGAAATTTGAGAAATTAAATAGTGCTCAATAAATAGTTGCAGTACCATTGGTTTTGACTTTCTAGGAGAACTTTCTCAGACTGAATAATATAAATATACTCATGCCAACTAATATGACATTGAATAGCATCCTCTAACCTCTTAAAGACGTTCCAACAACTCTTTAATCATGCAATCATATTAATAGAGTCAATTCAGCTGCCATTTAGAAGACTTAATGGTACCTTCAAGGTAGAAACAAATGAAAACAGTTTAATTTTACTTGCCAAATTACTTAGTAGATCAAAATAATTAAAAATCTTAAAATTGCCCTATGAAACATTCATTATCTCAAATGAGAAATGAATATTGATCTTTGGAAATAGTTTATTATTGAAAAATATCTTCATACCTAAAAATCTAAAATAATTAATTTTGCTTTCTATCTTAACCTATTTTCTATAAACTCATAAACCAAACATTACAAATTTTACTAGGACCGATTAGACAACTTGTGTCAAGGTATCTATATGAATACTATGCTAATCTATGCAATTTTGATCTCCCATCCATTTTAAACAAGATCTTATTTAATCCAATTGTTCTTTCTAAGTTTTATATATTTTGATTATTGACCTTAAATTTAAAACTGAATATTTTATTTACTTTAAATGAAAGTTTACTAGTTATCAAACAATAGGACACAGCAAACTGCTTGTTGTTGGAGTGACAGATATGTATTTTATGAACCGTGTCTTATTAAGTCATCATATGTTATAGTCTGGCCATACCGAATACTCCTGGTTATCCTCTCCATGTATGAAAACTGTGCTCTGATTTTCTGTCTTTTAAGGACTGCTTTCTCTTTTTAAAAAAATTCCTACTGTCCTCTTTTACTTCCATCAATCATTTGTTCTATGTCTGTCATACACGAATATTTTTGAACTACTGTGAGAAGCACTGAAAAGAAAATATTATTAAAACATAATTGCTGTGTCCATATATTTTCTATTCAGGTAAGTACAACAAAGATGATATAATTAGTTAGTGGATATCTAATTGTGCAGTAAGAGCATAGTGAATGAAATCTTCACACTGCATCATAAATCAGGTTCCCTGAAAAACAGAAATTTTATCTAGACAGAAAGATGAGTAGAATTATACACGTTAGAGAAGTGAATCTGACACAGAACTGATGTAGAAGATATCAAACATAAGCTAGAGTTGTGAAAGATAGCACCCTTTAGGGAACTATGGCCATAACTGAAGAGCTGTTTCAAGGAGTATTTGAGAGTATCTCCTGAAATTTAAATGGAACTGAAATATAACTTGAACTTTCTGACAAGAAGCTTAGGCCCACTGCAACAAGAGACTTGCATCAATAGATGTTTTGATTATACACATGCAAACTCAGGCAAAAATTGGAATAAATGTGGGGACACTAAGATTAGAGAGAATGCATATACCAAGAGAAAACAAAAATAACTAATTTAAGTTAAAATGTAGAGTATGAAATATTGATAAAATTGACATTTGTTTCACACCAGAGGAACTAAAGTTCAAACTAAAATCATTTAATGAAGAAAAATCTTTTAATTTTATTTCTAGTTTATATAGCCAAAACATTATCAGATTTTAAGATTTAGATAGAAAATGTTTGATTTTTTTTTAATGGACTTAGATTCTTTTAGTCTGTCTGTTTTAGTGCTTTGGTTCATCTAGCTCACCATTGTGCATAGTGTTTTGCGAGGATTGCTAACAGCTAAATATTAATTCCTCATTATGCATCTGCAATGATCATGGTAATGTCTGAACTGAGGATTATCATATGAACCTGAGGTAGAGTAGCAGTGGTTTCTGACATCACCTATATTTAGATTATGAGGGTAATTTTTGGTTCCAAACTAAAGGGTCACATCTCTTTTAAGTGTTGTGTCAATTAACAGCTAAAAATATTATCAATTTGAACAAAATACACTGGTCAATAGGTTATGAAGTGCCAGAAACTATAGTCTCTGGCCCTACTTGATGTTTCAGTCATGTTTCAATCTTAGAAGAAAACTGAATGGAAATGTAAAAACAAATAATTCAGTAGCAGTGATTGAGAAGATTAAAAAAAGAGAATAAAATTGTATGATGAGAAATAAATTAAGGGCTGATACTTTGAAGTACTTAGTGTGTTGTTCTTATATTTATTTGATATATCTATAGTTGTATACTTGTATGTACTATATATCATACATAACACAATCAGAAGTCCCATATCTAATATATATGAAACACGGATAAAGAAGGAAATCTCCAATATATATTATACTTTCAGCTCTAGATAAATATTAAAATAGTATATTTAATTATATTCACTTTTGAAACCATGTTATATGACAGTTTAGTAAAAAAATTGATGATAGAATTCTGTAGGTTATCATCTTTAGCAACTATGCTGTCTGTAAAATCATCAATATTAAATCCACATAGTGTGATCACATTGAATTTTATCCCAAACCACAACTGAAACATTTGCTTATTTTTTTTGTCTTTTCTTTTATATTTTCAACTCTCTTCCTGGTATATCTGTCTCATCTCTGCTGCAGAGCTATTTTCTCTACTGCTCCTCTAAAGTATTTAACAAGCTTGTTTGTAATGACTTGCACCCTTTAAATCTGTAAGGTCACACTCTCAGAAATAATGACTAATTGGTGTTAATTTTCCTCTCTTCCTTTTCTACTTTTCTACTGGTGACCTCTATAAGTTTCCTAAATTAGCATTGATTGAAATCATTTTAGGATAATGTGTCTTCTCTCAGCACTGTTTTCATCCTCCAAACAAAATAATTGAAAAAAAAAAACTCTCATAATATGTGAGACATGGTAGGAATTCAAATACAAAACAATTCTTTCTTTGGATATTTGAAGAAGAAGAAAAGAAATGTGAGGGGAGAAAACCTCATATTTAGAATGTTATAACAACCACACACTCACAATTATTCTTTTATATTTCTAAAATGTTCCTTAATTTAGGGTGGCCAAAATAAAACTCCACATTCTTTCTTCAAAAAATGGTTTTCCTTTCTATACACCATGTTCTCAAAAAATAGTAGCAATATTGACCTAGATAGTCTCTTCATTGCCTGTGTCCAATCAGCTGAGAATTTTATCTCCTCAGGCTGAAGTGATAGCACAGCCGGTAGGGCATTTGCCTTGCATACGGCCAACCCGGGTTCAATTCCCAGCATCCCATATGGTCTCCTGAGCACCACCTGGGGTAATTCCTGAGTGCAGAGCCAGGAGTAACCCTTGTGCATCGCCAGTGTGACCCAAAAAGCAAAATAAATAAATTAATTAATTAATAAATAAATAAAAATATCTCCTTTCTTTTCCACAATTTTATACATCATCATTTAGTTCCTGAATTAATGTAAACTTCCTCAATTAATTATAATCTGCTACAATTTCTACATTATGTTCCACATTATTTTGTTTTTCAAGTTAAATTTTAAAAATGCATAGTCAAAAAATGCAACTTTCAGATTTAGTCATGTGTAACTATTTTTAGTTCCTAAAATCTTGGATTTCATTATAATATATCAAAAATTTTACCTGCAAAATTTTACCTACAAAAATGTCCTCGGAAGGGTTATTTTTCTCAATTGAATTAATGTCAATATGAATTCCTAATTAAAGCTGAATTGTGTGGTAGACTACTTTGTATTTAATTTTGTTTTGGTAGCATGCATTATATAGCTCTTTAAGGCTTTTTTAAACTGGATTCATATAATATTACATAAGTGTTCCCTTTCAGGTTTTGAATCTCTCACTCAGAAGCCCACAAATCTAAAACATTAATGTTTTAAGAGGAGAGAGTGAATACTATTTTGAATAAATGAAAACAAGAAATTAACTAAAAACATGCAATTTCTGTGTTGAACAAAAGAAAAAGTTCATTTGCCAAGAGGAAAAAGTAAACAGTAATGTTCAGAAGTGTAACAAGACTATTAAGTATAAAATATATTGTCATGAAGAGTTCAAAAGAAGAACAATGACTTGAGAAATTAAGATACTTATGATACTTTATTGTAAATGAATCACCTTGGTTATCAAACTGAGGAACATTATCAAGAAAGGTAAACTGGAGCTGGAGCAATAGCACAGTGGGTAGGGCATTTGCCTTGCACACAGCAGACCTGTTCAATTTCCAGCATCCCATATGGTCCCCTGAGCACTACCCGGGATAATTCCTGAGTGACTGAGCCAGGAGTAACCCCTGTGCATCACGGGGTGTGACCCAAAAAGCAAAAAAAAAAAAAAAAAAAAAAACCAAAAAAAAAAAGAGAGAGAGAAGATTTTTCGAAGAAGGTTGATAAAAGCATGAGAGAGATTGTAAAATTAGAATTTTTGGTCAGATTACTGAGTTCTTTTGGTTTGTTTTGTTTACTTTCTGGGCCACACTTGGTGCTGCTCAAGGGACTACTCGAGGTTCTCACCCATTGTCTTGCTTTGGAGGGTGGGTGTCTGCACAGGAAGGAGACAAGGAAGGGAATTTAAAAAACAGAACAAAACTCAACAGTAGGTCTGGTTTGGTCCAACCAGGCAGGTGGGAGGCTCTCCGGTTCCCTGTACCCCTCCACGCCAGCCTGCCTTTAGCTTCCTGCATCCTGAGGCAGTGCAGGGAAGCTAAATTGCACAGTCCCCAGCCCCACACACGCAGAGGGCAGCAGATCACACTCTTGTGTTGTCACTGTCACTGTCATCCCCTTCCTCATGAATTTGCTTGAAGAGGCACCAGTAATGTCTCCATTGTGAGACTTGTTGTTACTGTTTTTGGCATATTGAATACACCACGGGTAGCTTGCCAGGGGTTTCGTTCCTCTGCCCCTTTCAGAGAGCCTGGCAAATTACCAAGAGTATCTCGACCACACTCTTGTGTTGTATATTTGCAAATCTATCAGTGTTGTAGTAAAGTGATCACACTCAAAAAAAAAAAAAAAAACTCAGGAATCACTGAGTGCTCAAGGGATCACTTGGGATGGCAAGGATCAAACCCAGCCCAGCCTCATGCAAGAGAATTGTCCTACCCACTGAACTATTGCTTCAGTCCCTGATTATAGAGTTCTTATAAATTATATTTAGCATGTCATGTTGAGATTGGTTTATTATAGAGGTAGAGGAAGTGTGGGCATAGAAAAGGTAAAGCTACTATGAATGACTATTCTAAAGGAATACATGAATATTGCAGAAAATATTTTTATAGTCTGATTTGACAAGTTTGGGTATCAAGGTACATCTCTTCTGACAGCTGAGGCATGGTACCTCTTAAACATCAATAACTAGGAACTAGGACATTTGAAAGGAGTAGGCTAGTTGTCCGCAATGTTTAATTTGTATAATATTCTTAATCTCTTAGTATATTTAGTTTTAACTTGATTTTATCTATATATAACATGGACTTTTATGTGATAAAATACAAATTTATAATCACCATAAAGTGTATAATTTCTTAAAATATTTATAGAAACTATTTTATGAAATATTCAAAGGTAGCATTTTGAAAATGCAAAAAAATAAAAATTAAAATATTTTGACCATCAAAGAATACAATATTAAGTCTGTCAAGTATCTATTTTACATGCTACATGTAAGCATTGGAAACAGGCATCATTTTTTTTTCTGTTAGGGAAAATAAGTGCGGGTCAGAGCAATAGTACAGCCGGTAGGGCGTTTGCTTGGCATTGCATGAGGCCAAACTGGCTTTCATCCTTGGCATCCCCTACGGTTCCCAAGCCCATCAGGAGTGATTCCTGAATATAACTGGATTTTGCCCCAAAACAAAGAAAGAAAGAAATGATTATGTGTATGCACACACTTACATGTATTCAGAAAAACATTTTGACTTAATGAGTAACAGAAGTTACAAGTATTACTTTCAAATGTAAACAAACATATTTCAGCTAATGGATACAAATCACTGAAGTAAATAAAACATCAAAAACTGAACAAGGAACAATAAAATATCAAAATATTAAATGTAAATTCCATAGAATTTCTAAAAATATATCTTTTAAAGTTAACAACAAAGGTTTGGTTGCAAGCTATGTTCATAAACATGATGTACTTTTCAGATTAGTACAGGTTTGAACTGTAAGCTGGTACTAACAAATGTGGTGTCTAATGTTATGTGGTATTGATTATGTATATAGCTGATTGCTTATTTTTAATCTTACCTTTATAATAAATATTTAATATTTCAAACAAAATAAATAAAAATAATATATAGCTCCATTATTTGCAATTCATTTAAAAATTCATTTTAGAGTGAGTAATATTTTCACATAAGTAGCTATTTCAAATTACAGAAGAAAATAGAAGTAGGTTTTATAAGGTTTGTATGTTTTCTTAAAACCCTATCAGGTAAATGTCATTACTACTTTATCATGTTTAGTTTTCATAATAAAACATAAAAAGTATTATGGATAAAAATGCATACATATTTAATAATAGGTTGATATAAGTGTATTTACATTGAAAGATGTCTTCCTCCTTTCAATTTACATGAAAGAGAGGATCGAAGATCTTTTTCTTTCAGCAGCCATACTCTTCCTTACTAGCCTAATTTTTGGACAAAACAACTTAATGAAAATTGATGAGAGATATAGTAAGTTGGTTAAGGCATTTGCCATGCATGTGGCATATATAGGTTCAATACCCTGTTTGTTTTCTTTTGCTGTGAGATTTCTTCCTCACCTGACCCATTTTCTACTTACCATCCCTTGCTCAATTTCATGGAGAACTTTGCACTAATTGTATCTCTTTTCCCCTCCTAACTTTCACTAAAAATGTATGAGTTTAAGAATAAAGCATAGAATCATACTCTAAAAACACTGAAACTTTTAATGTGCCTGTCAGTTGACAGGCAGGGAATATGGTAGGGATTTGGGATCGGGATGGAGTCTGGGAACACAGGTAGAGGAAAGTTAAAACCAATGGTGGGATTGGTATTGAAATAGTATATGTCTAAAAAAAAACTATTGATAACTTTGAAAATCAGAGTGGATTAGTTGTATAAAAAATGTTCTTTTGAAAAAGCACTCAAAAAGATGTGTGACAAGATAGCTTTTGGGTATGGTTGTATGAAAAGCTTATGTTTGTGTGAAACCCTATTTCCAAAAATTAACTTATCAACTCGGTCAATATTATTAAAGACAACCTACTGATTCTCTCTATTAAAGACAATCCATTGAATAATAAAACAATATACAATAAGTTTTATCTAGCAATTACATGACTTCTTTTATAGAGACACAGTAAAGGGTGTTTTTTCTTTATATTTACTAAACATAAAACTATTAACTTTATATGTATTAAAAATCCATTCGCAATTGTATGAGCTGGTATGCCCTATCTGTTTTTTCTTTTTTTCTCCTATTTCAGAACTACAATGTTAAAACACATGGGAGCAGGAGAGAGTTACACAAGCAATTTGTTTTCTACTAACCCCCCCAAAGAAAATGGCTCCAGTCTCCTGCTGTGTAAAGCAGAAATTGCTGAATTCTAACTGACAATTCACAAAAGAGCTTTCTGTAAACAGGAGCTTAACATTTAACTGCCAACCTAAGAAATTTAGAATAAATTGAATTTTTTCTGTGGCTTCCCAGGTCCAGCAATGGAAATCAACAAACTGAAGAAGCCACTCTTAGCTGTTGCTAAGTTACAGTGAATACCCATTGTAATGTTCATGGATGTACATTAATTCCAAGTACTGCCATTATGCTCTGTGGTTATACAAAGAAGAACAAATAGATTTAAAATGATTTTTAAAACCTGTTAAATTAAACAGAAGCCCTATCCCCTTGCTCCATTTTTTCCCCTTGTCTTCACATTCTTTTTTTTTAATTGCTGTTATTAAGTCTTTAACACTAAAGAAAAGAGGGAAAAAATGTGACTGTACAGGGAGAAATATAGCATACACTGTTTCTACTATCAGGCTGTATAGTAGGTAAAGCAAGAGAACTAAAAGCAGTTCTAAGAGAAACAATGTGTGTGGAATGAAAAATACAATTTTAGTTTTCTTTTTCTTCTTGCTCAGAGACAACACAGCACTATTACTAAAACCAGTTCAAAGGTCAGAACTAGCTGAGGACAACTTATATTACTCCAGCCTAAAGATAAGGACATTTTGTTCTCAATTTGCCCTTACCTTCCAAGAGTTTCACCCTTTCTTTGTGCTGGTTTGTAGTAAAGATGGAATATGCTACAGGGTCCCCGGATGGGGAGGGTTTTCATTGTTCATTCTGGCACCTATAGTTTGCAGCTCACCTTTCCTTTCACTTCCATAACCCTTCTTGTGACTGCAGACTAGATATGAGATCAGGAGCTTCTGACTTGCTTACTTGTTGCCAATAAAGATCATTTCCTGCCACCATGGCTCTCATTTGATCCGCCCTAGCGGAACAGTGGGGCTGAGCCTTTATGGTTTTGTTAGAGTGGCCTGCGAGGAGCAGGCAGGCACCTGGTGGATTCTTTAAAATGTAATTGATACTTTTAAGTTTCACCTGCTGAAACCAGTAGCTAGTTAAAATCGATAATGGAAATAGGTAGAGCTGGTAAATAATAAGATGTAAAAGGGGTCACTCCCATGTTATTTCTTCTTTGACCCTTGACCTGTTCCAGGCAGGCAAGGAAGAATTGTTCCAGGAAAGGAACAATTCTCATTTGTGCCCACATATCTGGAACACTGTAGCACTGTCTCACTGTCCCTGTTCCTTGTTCATGGAGTTGCTTGAGTGGGCACCAGTAATGTCTCCATTGTGAGACTTGTTATTACTGTTTTTGGCATATCGAATACACCACGGGTAGCTTGCCAGGCTCTGCCATTCGGGCTCCATACTCTCAGTAGCTTGCCAGACTCTCCGAGAGGGATGGAGGAATCGAACCCAGGTTGGCCGAGTGCAAGGCAAATGTCCTACCCACTGTGCTATTGCTCTAGTCCTCATGTCTGGAGAAAAAGAAAATCGAGAGAACCCAGTTGCTGCTGGGTTACTGGCTCTGAAGAGTAGCCCACAGAACTCCCAGCTACAGACTAGAGAGCATCAAGCACCAACAAGAGGCCACAGATTTAAGGTCTCTGGCTGCAGATTTGGAACCATACAGCAGACAGGGTGCAGTGTGCACCCTGTTACTTCATGCACTGGAGGTAAGAGGACAGCAAAGTGATGAACTGCTAATAATTCTGCGGCCCCGTGAAAGGACAGGATCTGGCTTATCTTCATTACTGGAAAGGACAGTAAAGAAAAGGATGGATGATGGATGAGAGAGAGAGAAAGAGAGAGAGTGAGAGTGAGAGAGAGATAGTTGAATATCAGAAAAGGACCTAAAACTGTACAGGAAAAACTGTAACTTCATGAACCTCTGGAGTTTTTTTTGTTTGTTTTGGTGGTTTTCTTTTGCCACACATGGTGATGCTCAGTGGCTCTGCACCCAGGAATCACTCCGTGGCAGACTCCTCAAAAAATACTCATCAAAAAGTTGTTTCAAAAGTTGTTTCAACGATGGGACAAGGGGTACTCCATGAAAAAGAAGTGAATACCTGATGGCAAACTGCCCCACTAGTCATAAGCTGTTCTTTTTGTTTGTTTGTTTGCTTGAGTGCTATACCTAGCAGTGCTCAGGGGCCATTCCTGTTTCTGCACTCAGGTCACTGCTGCTGGGATTTTAGGGACACATGGGGTTCTTAGGTCAAACCCCGATCTGCCACGTTCAATGCCCTACCAGCTAGCTGTCTTCCCAGCTCCCAAGGTGGAGCTTTTAGTTCCTTCTTTAAGGAAAAGGAACAATGTTTATTTTGAGAGTGGATTTTAGCCTCTCTTTCTCTGGAGCGCTCTGCTGGAATGGAGTTTTCACATCTTTTTATCTTTATATGACAGTCTCAGCAGTAATGGAGGTCTTTATAGGACTGTGCTTCAGGTGTAGCACATAGCCTGAAAGTAAGGTGAACTGTGGCTGAGTTTTGTTGTGGGTCACTAGTATTGGGAATAAGGGACTTGTTTCCGTTATCTGTTTACCATCATTTTCACTTTTCAGAATTTTCTAAACAGGGTTTTACTTGTTCCTTTTCTATCAACTTTAAGGTGCAAATTGTTGGCATAAATGCCATGTATTCCTAAAATTTCAGAAAAAAATCATTTCTCCCAAATTTTAATGAATAAACTAGCTTACTTTTAAAATAGATAATCATTGTCCATGACTAATAAATAAATCTACTTGTGTTTCTATAAAATATGTGCTCTACTACATGTTTCTTTTAGGATTTCTAACATTATGAAGCTATAAGATATATCAACACTGTAGTGTATTAAAATGTAATGTGTATTCTATATCAATACAAGATGTCTAACATCATGAAGAGTTAGAGGTCCTTTCATTTATTGAAATCTGATTATGTTGTCTCATCTTATCTTTTATAGTATTTAATACCTCTCCACTTTGCATCTTAGTTTTTCATTTTAATTGTGCATTTTCTCAAATACATTTAACCCACACCTACCTGTATGCATACTAAGTGTCAGCTCTATGTTAGATATTAGAAAATAGTGGCAGGTAGTATGAATGTGAGTTTTATACTTATAAGGGTTTTTTAAATAAATCTCTAAGAATTAAAAATCATTACACAAAAATATGTCAAAGTAATCTTCTATAAGTGCCATGGAAGTGTGGGTGAGTTCAGTGAAATTATACATAGAACAGGTTTCACTATATCAAAGTGGTTAAGAGAAGTTGCTCTAAGAAATGAGGTGATAACTGTCGGATGGATTGAAAGTTTCTCTGAGGCAAAATGAGTGTACTAGAGATTTTCAATCAAATGCATGGGGCTATATGACATAATCAGGGAACAAAAAAGAGGCCAATACCTGTTTGTGAGTGAAAGGCCCATGTGAAATAAGACTAATGAGGGAAAGACTGTTTCATATAATGCCTTGAGCAACATAAGGAAATTGCTATTTATCCTAATAGCTATGGAAAGTTAATGAAGTAAGTTGTGGTGGGTAATAGAGTATGAAAAGTGGGAACAAGAGTGAACATGGACCAACTATTTAGACAGCCACTAGCAACTCACTGTATTAAAAAAACAGCTTAATTACATTAGGAATATATTACTAACTATAGTTAACAGACAATTTGTTTTATAAGATGGTGATAATATTTAAGTAAGTAAATGGACTTGGAAACACCCCCAAAAAATAACAAAACTAAATAGATACAATGAATAGCATATCAAATACAGGGAATATATTAAAAATTACTCCCATAAGCATATAAAATGTAACTCTTGTACACTGTTTTCAATATATATTTTGAAGCATCTTTAAAAAACTTGAAATGTTAATTTCGGAAAGTTCTAAAATGATGACAATATATGAGTAGATCAAAAATTGGAAATTAAAATCATTTAAATGCAATGCATTGAGCAAGATTACAGAATAAAAAGATAGCACTGTAGCATTGTCATCCTGTTGTTCATTGATTTTCTTGAGTAGGCACCATTAATATCTCCAATGTGAAACTTGTTACTGTTTTTGGCATATCAAGTACACTATGGGTAGCTTGCCAGGCTCTGCCATGCAGGCAGGATTCTCTCTGTAGCTTGCCAGGCTCTCCGAGAGCAACGGAGAAATCGAACCTCAGTCGGCTGTGTGCAAGGCAAACGCCCTACTTGCTGTACTATCGCTCCAGTCCATAAAAATATAATAATTATATAAACAGTCTGAAAAATTCTAATATTTGATAACCATATATAGACAAACATTTTCAAAAGTAAAACTAGTGAATATTAAGGTGAGAGAAAATTTTACAAGTGTTGAGTATGTTGGAGTGTACATTTACCACTGACTTCCTGCTTTTTCATTATTTGGGGGCCACATCCAGTGATGCTCACAGTTTATGCCAAGCTCTCTGCTCAGGAATTATTTCTGTCAGGACTCAGGGAGCACACGGGGTGCTAGGAACTGAATCCTGTGAATGTAAGCATCCAACCTGCCACACTATTTTTCCTGCTCCTAGATTTGTGCATTCTCTTATGACCAGATTTTTACCCTTTTCACACTAGATGATTGTTTGCTAGATAAAAAGGGAAAATAAATTGGGCATTTTTCTGTCATTCATATTTTCCAACCTAAGTAGTTTATATATTGCATCCATCACTGAGTGGAGAAAACTAAATAGAGAATGTGAAATACTCAGTCACTGGAGATCACATTTGAAATAAAAAACATCACTGGTTTATTGGACATGCTAAAAATATTCACTTGTGATCCTAGAAGAATATTATCTTTATCTTCACCAGCTTCTAATAATTTTACCTTCAGATTCCCTAAGTACTTCAAATAGAGGCTAAATAAATGATTATCTTCATACTTTGGCCTTACTTTGTGATCTTCTATGCCACATTGGCTACAAGGTGGTGAAAACGCATATGAATAGAACAAATGCCTCTTTGGATATAATGTGGTTTGGATGGAGTAAAGGTGTAAAGAAAAAGAGTTGCATATTTGCATGTCCGGAGGATGAGTTGTAGATTGTGTTAAGTATGTGTATGCAAATTAATTTTTCTTATCTAGAAAAAGGTAAATCTAGAGGTGTGGTAAAATTGGATTTAGAACAAGATGGTAATCTATGTTTTTCCAAATTCTCTTTTTTGTTTTGTTTTGATGCTAACCTATTTTATGTAGCTAATTTGTGTTCTCTCAGGCCAGGGGAAAAGTTGTGGATAGGGTCACGGAAATAATTGTGATAACATTTGTGCCTAATTCTGGAAGAACTAAAGTTGCTAGAAAAACAGGTCTAGAGCTCCAGGGCAAAAAATATTAATAATGAAATCTTTAACCTCAAAACTGTACAACTGTATAAAACACACAGTCTTATTTATGTACATGTGTGCGTGAACATGTACTTGAAACACATGGATTTATTAGTATATTCTGGTGAGATATAGGTTAATAAATACTATAGTAACTTGGTTAAAATGATGTCCAGAACTTAGAATAAAATTCCTTATGTTTATCTTTTAAAATTTTGCCTCTACCGCATGGAGAGGCTAAATTTTAAGTGTTAAAATTTAAAATTTCAGCTTAGTGTTCTCTCTCTCTCAAATGTAAGGTTTTGAGTTTTCATTTATTTATTTATTTATTTTTCTTTTTGGGTTACAATTGGCAATGCACAGGGGTTACTCTTGGTTATGTACACAGGAATTACCCCTGGAGGTGCTCAGGGGACCATATGGGATGCTGGGAATCGAATCCAAGTTGGCCATGTGCAAGGAAAACACCTTACCTGCTGTGCTATTGCTCCAGCCCCAAGGCTTTGAGTTGTAATGCTGTTCCTGTCACATGTGGTAAACACAAACCTACCAGCTCTGCTATTTGAATCTGGAAACTCTTCTGTGCATGATTCCAAAATTCACAAGCAATTTCTAGCTGCACTGCAGCCATGTATGACTGAGAAACATATCTAGAAAATGTGGAAACTCCTAGTGAGCACCATAATTGAAAGCTGTCCAAATTACCAACGTCAGGAAACAAGAATCTTGACTAGCATACGCATGAACATCTGAGCCATCGATGACAAACAATCAGAATATGCAAGATTAGCTGTAGGATAACATGGGGTTTGTCCTTTTAGCCTTGCCACAAGGAACTTACTTTTCCTTAAAGCAATGTCCTTTCATTGCCTTTCCTTAAAGCAATTGTCCTTTCAACTGACACAAGAAGACAGTTAATGTTATGCTTTGTAACTTGGGAGCTGATTGATTCCAATGATATTTACTCCCAGGCATCTGCTTTCTCCACTCAGTTGCCCTTAGTTCCTAGCACCCCAAAAGCAGAGTCCCGATGAGGGACGGAATGGACATAGGGCAAGATGTGAGCTACCCTGGCATTGAAATGGGCCAGGCCAAAGCACCACAATACTCAACTATAAGTTGAGAGCATGGTCATAGACAAATGCTGTCATGATCCAAAATTAATGATGAGACTAGGACCCTGCTGGGGTTAGGAAGACTAACCTGGCCCGAGGACTGTGGTCTGGAATATATAGTGAATGTGCTCAGGAAGAACCAAACTTTACGTCTGATATATCTCTTACTGTGCTCATACAGAATGACATTGCTAGAAATATTAGAAGTAAATTTACTATAACTATTTAAGTAGATTAGTAGCTGGAGAAGGAAGAAAGGGACACACCCTGACACACCCTTTTTCCGGACCTCACCCTTGAGTGGATCTCCTACTAATCTCCTTAGATGAGATTTTGTTAATCTCCTCGAGAAATGGTCTTACCCTTCTTTGTTGATTTGTTAATGTTCAACTCACCTTTGTGTTACGCTGTGTGTAATTGCTATATAAACTAAAACTGTAACAGACAGGGAGAGAGATAGAAGAAGAAGATGACACAAGAGAAGACACAGAAGACATACTGGAAGACACAGAAGTGAAGGAGACAACACAGACAGAAGAAGACACAGAAGCAGAGACAGAGAGAGGTTGGAAGAGACCAGAGGAGAAACTACAGAGACAGAGAGACAGACAGAAGAGAGCACAGCGGCACACACGGAAGCAGAGCACAAAAAGGAGCCGTCCAGATCGGTCCCTACACAGCGGCTCGAGAACACTGAATGGGAGTGGCACGTTCGACAGAGAACTACCCTGAGTGCCCTCGGACAACAGAACAACACAACACATCATTGCGTCTCCCGCTCCTGCGCGTGTCACCTTTGTAATTTTTTAACATGTAGCAGAATGTGCAAGGATGCCAGGACAAAAGGACTGCAAGTTTTGAAAAGTACAAGTGCAAGCAATGCGACTAAAGTAGTAGAGTGTGACCCCCGGTAAGCTCCATGTCCAAATGTGTAAACATTTCACCCTGAGTGGTAGAATCCCCAGTAAAAACACATACATACACACTCATAAAAGTGAGAGAACCACAATCTGGCTTATGAGTGACCCCAGTTATTAAAACAACAATGAAGAACAGTGAAGAGAGAAATTTAGGTAATAAATAAAAAAAAATTTTGAAACACTAAACTTCAGTTTATTGAAAAATCTTTCGAACACCTCCACCCACCGTCCCCTCCCCCCTGCCTCCCTGCAAGTTGGGAGAAGGTTCATTCGAAGTTTGTGTCTGAAGGTTCATCTGCAGTTTGTACCTGATAACACACCCAAGATATTCTAATTCACGAAGCACAGAACACCTAGAAGCTCTGAGTATCTATAACATTCAATATTAGTTATAATGTTATTGGCACTCAATTTATTTTGAATATGATTAAAAATTCCATTGTACTACAATTATAGTCTTCTTTATCTAAAAATTGGTTATTATTTAATAAATCCCTATGGCAAAGTTAAATGCTATTTTGACGAAAAAGCATCATGTAGCTTCTTGTATGAAACACTTATGGAGAGTGCAGATCATTTTTGTGAGTTGAATTACTTCTCTAACTATCTGTATAAATGTAATGTGGCTTTAGGAATGGAGATCTAATTGGTCTCAGTTACCTTTAAGTATTTTTTTGCAATAATCTATAATGAACTAATCCTTTCTTGTCCCCAACCTTACACTGACTCTGGTATAAGTAGAAATCCATCATCAGAAGAAATCTGAAAACATTAAGAGATACCCATTAATTCCAACCAATTTTAATAGACAGAGCATTTAATTAATGAGCTAACCAGAAGGACTTAATGTGCTTCACACAGAAGTAAACAGAGTACCTGGGTTGGGACAACTAGAACAGCTGGTAGGACACTTGCGTTTATGTGACCTATCAGGGTTCAATTCCCTGCTCTCCATGAAGTCCTCCAAGCCGTCCAGGTATGATCACTGAGTGCAGATTCAGGAGAAAGTCCTGAGAACTGCTGGATGTTACCTCAAAACATAAATAAATAAATAAATAATATAGAGTCTGTATCTTGGTACAAGTGGAACAATCATTTTCTCCCTCACATTCACGTTTTGAGTATTCTGGTTAATTAAAGACTTGCTATTAGTTGAGGAGAAGAAATAAACAGAAGCTTTCTCAAAGAAGAAATTTGAATGGCCAAAGGCACATGAAAAAATGGTTGATATCACTAAACATTAAGGAGATGCAAATCAAAACAACAATGAGATATCATCTCACATCACAGAGACTGGCAGGTGAACAAGAGCTACCAGTGCTGGCACAGATTCGGGAGAAGGGGACTCTCAAGACTCTCATTCATTACCAGTCAGAATGTTGACTGGCCCAGCCATTTTGGAAAACAATATGGACATTCCCTCCCACCAAAAAAAAAAAAAAAAAAAAACCTAGAAATTGAGCTCCCATTTGACCCAGAATTACCACTACAGGGAATATACCCTGGGGTATAGTCCACATTGTAAGCACTTTTTTAAAAAATAATTATTTTTTAATTTTATTTATGAGTCACCGTGAGAGCAGTGACAAAGCTTTCGAGATTAAGTCTCGGTCATACAATGATATAACACCTGTCCCTTCACCAGTGCACATTTTCTACTACCTAAAATCCTGGAACACCCCCCACACACACACACACACACCTTCCCCTTACCTGTGTGGCAGATGATTTCCACATTGTTGTCTCTTTATTTTGTGTATGCACTGTTGTGTCCATTGCAGCACAATTCACAATAGTCAGGTTCTGGAAAATTCTGGGTGCCCTAAAACAGAGACTAGATGAAGAAACTATGGCACATACACACAATCAAATACTACACAGTTGTTAGAAAAAATGAAGTTGTGAAATTTGACTATGAATGGATGAACATGAGTCAGAAGGAGAGGGAAAGATATAGAACAGCTGTAGTCATTTGTGGGGAAAATTAGTACAAGACTAATAGTCAAGTCCAGGGAAAATAGGTGCCAAGAGGATTGGTTAATGGTTGGAAGTCACCACACGTGCATGGGAGGCGGAGGGTAGTTAAAATAGAGAAGGGTTTGGTATGAGAATAATAATGGGAAATGATCACTTTGAGTTTTTAAAGTATGTAAAGGGATATACATGACAACATTTCTGTATCTTCTATACTGCAAACTATAATGACCGAGAGAGAGAGAGAGAGAGAGAGAGAGAGAGAGAGAGAGAGAGAGAGAGAGAGATGTACACTGGCGAAGGGCTGGGTGTTGGAACATTGTATGGTAGAAACCCCATCTTGAACAGTTTTGTCATACTCTATCTCACTGTGGTTCAATTTGATATAAAAAGATTTATTCTTCGTAAATTTTCAAAGCTTAAAAGTTCATGTGCACATTTAAAAAGTGACAAGTGAGGTGCTCAGAAGATAATTGAAAACAAAACTGAAGCACAGGTATTGCACAAAGCCTCAGCATCTATTCCTAATACCACACATCGCTATAAGCACCATCAGGTTGGGCCTGAGTAACACTACAGGATTGGACCAGAACATTAAAAATATAGTCTGGTTGGTTAGATACTGCTCACAGTGGCTCTTGGGACTCAAGGACATTGCTTGGAAGCTGTCTCTTCCCACACCACCCCCAACAGGAAAGGACAAATGATCATTTTTACTTTCTAATCTTTGTTCCATCAATATCATATAATTTTTTCATAAAACTGAATTTTATAATGTTCCATAATTAGTAATAGAAAATGTCTTGAACTTTTTGGTAAAAAGTTCCACATAACTTAGTAACTTAAAATTTTATTTGAATTGTTGAATACAATAGATCCTGCCAAGAAAGTCAGTATTTGAGGCAGAAGTAACGGTCTGTGACAGTTCAATTTCCCATAAATTCAAATCTATGCTGTCAGATGAAAATAAATGTTTCTAATCATCAACTTCTTATCTAGGTTAATCTATATTTTCAGCAGGTAGATCAGACTGAAATTTAGCAATAGAGAAACATTGTATAATTGTTATGATGCCTGTCAGAACTGCAATCAAGTCATTTATGACTTTTAAACTCACATTAAGCTTAATATCTTTACCATATCATCTACAATTTTTGACTGAAAACTCTATGTTCTGCTACTTGTAATTAAGGTGGTGCTCAATTGTTTTCTATAGAGTCTTTAGCATTTTAAATAAACATCATCCCCAAAACACACAAGCATGTGTGTGCGTGCATGTACACACAAATACACACACACGTGCGCATATACACACACATTTTTCCCTTAATATTGACCTTTTATATCTTGTCTTAGAAATTCAAAATTTTGTGAAAACAGTTGTAGCCTTGTATGCATTTTATATAGTCGCTGCTAAAATAGTGGACTCTTGGAATATTACTGTTATCGATGTTATTTGTTCTTAAGGCCCTACTGAATGTCTTTAAGTGCTGTCAGAGTCATAAAGGTGGATAGAAGACCAGTTCACAAGCATTTAAAATATTTTATTATATTTTAAATATTTAAATAAATAAAATAGTTTATTATATTTTTATTGTATTATATTTTTCCATATTAGAATGTTTATTAAACTGTTATATCTGTTTATTGTAAGAAACATTTATTATGAATCATGTCTTAAAGACTATATGAGAAAAATAAACATATTTTCTTTTTTGTTAAAAATTTTTCCATATCTTTTTTCCTTATTTTTTATTTTATTATTTTTATTTTATAAAATGGTTCACAGTATTTGATTACATTTAATATCCGAACACCAATCCCATCACCATTACACCTTTTCACCACCATATTTCAGATGTTTCCATCCTGAACTCAAACATTTGCTCCAAAGTTGAACCAAAATAATTTAGTTTGTATTGTTTGTTATGAAGAACTGCTGAAAATGCTCCAAAAAAGTTACTTTAGAGGAAAGAGTGTGAAGATTTGAATATTGTTGTGTTTCACCCAGGAGTCATAAGAGTCACCCTTTTATAAGAGATCACTAACATGTTGTTAAAGGTTGAGCCTTGTGTGAATATATATGTGTGTTTGTGTGTGTGTAAAAAAAAATTTCCCTTTAAAATTGGTTACCTCCTATTTTAAACCCCCTCAAATGTGATGCAGTACTCTTGGAGTATGGGCGGTGTGTGATATGAGTTGTTGTGCAGCCATAAATGCATTAGCGTGGTCCAGAAATTTATTTCTGGATAAAAAAGTCTCAGCTTGAGCGTGTGGAGAGCAGCTGTGAGCATGGCAGCAGTTGAGTTCTGGAGGTTTTTGGCCTCTAGAGCCGGGTCCTTTGGGGTGGAAAGAGCTCTCACCTACCCCTCCTCCTGGGTGCCCCAAATGAAACAGCCTGGTGCAGGGTCCAGCGGCATGGTTTTGTCATGTGTTGTGTTATGCTCCTTCTCAGGAGAGAAGGACATGTGATTCTGGATTGTGGCTGATGATGAGATTATTTGGCGCCAGCCAGACGTGGTTTATGGGCATGAGTGCTGAATTGCTTGAAGAGGGGTATACGGGAAGAGTATCCCTGATCTGGATTCTGTTGAACAGAGTCTTCAGTCAAAAAGTCCTGCATACCTGGGTTTTCTGCGGATTCACTCAAAATTTTCCCACATCTTTAAGAAAATACTTCTTATCAGTATCAGTCATGCTTGATACATAGTAATCAACTTTGTATTGCTTAGAAATAAACCACTATTTATTATTCTTAAATTCTTAATTTTAAATCTTACTTGTAGGGGGATAGTTTCCCAAGGAAAACTCCGGCGGTCTGAAAGTCACTACTTGTAAGAGTTGGCCTAGTGATGCGGTATTGCTCCGGTACAGAGGTGCAAAGAGACACTAGGGCTACAGTTGCAGTACATAGGAGTCATGTAATACCAGGAATCAAACCAAGATTCTTCTATATTCAAGATATGCACCCCTGTTCTCTGTGTCCCTTTCCTTGATGCTTCATTATTACTCTTTCAAAAATATTATTACAGGTGGCCAGAGATATAGGATAAAATGTAAAGAGCTTGTCTTGCCTATACTCAACCAGGCATCTTATATGGTTCCCCAAGCCTTTCCAGGTGTATAATCATGAGTAAGGCTAGATGTGGTTCGAAACATTTGTGTTGTGTGTGTGTGTTTGTGTGTGTGTGTGTGTATCTAAAGACTGAAAACAATAGACCTATACTGGCAGTCTGAAAAATCAATGCACAAAGTTGCAGTGTTTTTATATGTATAAAATAATGATGAAAAAAACATGTCTAATTATTATATAAAAATAATCAAGTACTTAAGAATCAAATTTGGGGCTGGAGCAATAGCATAGCAGGTGGGGCATTTGCCTTGTACGTGGCCGACTCAGGTTCGATTCCCAGCATCCCGTATGGTCCCCTGAGCATTGCAAGGGTTAATTCCTGAGTGTAGAGCAAGGAGTGACCCTTGTGCATCGCCAGGTGTGACCCAAAAAACAAAACAAAAAAAATAATCAAATTTAATGGAGCTGAAAAAAATCTATTTATTAAAAAATATGTCATCACTTAAATAAATAGAAGTGTGTGTAGTCTATTCAAAGTGGAATTGTATGTCACAGTCATGGATTGGAAGACTTAATGTTGCTAAAATGATCATCTTACTCAAAGAATTATGTTGTTTTTTTTAAAGGAATTCCCATCAAAATTTCCATGGAATTCTTTAAGGCTACATGAAATATTCTGCTAAAATTTGTATTAAATTGATAGTTTCAATATATGCTTTGCAATATAAGTGTATAAAACACTGTAGTTCTAGAATAAAAGCACATTCTTAGATGAAGTGAATGGAATTGAGAGCCCAGAAATTAAACCTTACATATACTGTCAGTTTCTTTATAACACAAGAGCCAAAGCACAAACTGAAGTGAGGAAATTCTCTTCAACAAATGTGCTAGGAAAGTTGGTTAGCCAAATTTAGAAGAATAAAATACAATTATCAGAAAATACAGTAAATTTGTGTCCTCATGAGTATACCCATATTTTCTCAAAGTCAATAAGCTATTATAGATGGAAACTTTGTATAGAGGTACATAGTCATAAAATATTGTGGATTTTCAGAAGAGAAAATTTAACTCAGCCTAGCTTTAAAACAATTTACCAGCAGTCAATATGCAATTCCTTGGCTAATACTTATTTTCTAAGCACCTAAGAATGAGGATATTAAAATAAATCACAAGAAAAGAAATTTAATGGTCCTAATTTGACTGCTTAGTTAAATGCGATAATTAGAGTGGACTTGTTTTCAAGACTCAGGTCTTTATAGATACCACCCTTGTCAGTTTTTATTTGTTTTAAAGCCATACCCAGCAGTGCTCAGGAAAGACTCCTGACTCTGTACTCAGTGATCATCCTGATGATGTTCAGGGACCATTGAGATAGCTGGCATTGAACCCAGTTCTAAAGTTTTCTTCTACTAATTTCCTAAATAAACCAAATTTTATTTTTACATCACAATTTTCTGATAATGTGTATATGTGTATAAAATCTAAAATACATACTATATGTATACACATGAGATAACCATAGCACATGTAAGCATAAACACATAAACACCACACACACACACACACATACACACACACACACACACACACACACACACACGAATCAATTTTCCCAAAAAGGTGAGATAGATTTTCCTCAACTTTCCAGAGTAAACCTCTTGGTATGGGAGAATGAAGGTCATTTAATTCTTTGTGGCTTTACAGTCACAAGAGCTTATCATTAATTAGCTATACCAATTTTAAGAAATAATAATACTGAGGGATTTTGCAAAATCTCCCCCAATTCTACTATATATAATGAATCCACCTATTCTGTCCCATTTTTCTTTAGAAATCTTTATCATGTAAATTATTAATGCCCATGTTATTAAATGGATTTTACCTTTGCTGATCTGTCTGATGTTACTTTGATCAACAATGTGTAAGGATAGTAAGAGAGGATTTCCCCAGATAGCATATAAATATTTATGCACATATATGAATTTTATAACATTATATGTAATACTTAATATGTGTATGTAATTTAATTAACCATAAATATTAATTCAGTTCAGCAATAAAATAAAATTAGGCCCCCATATTAGTAATGTTTTAATATAATTTAATTCTTAATATTTAGGAAAAAAGTGAGTATAAATGTATTCATAGGTAAAAATAAAGATTTCACGTATGAACATATTTTTATGTGCTACTGCTATTATTATTCATTATTACTTATTTTAAATTTTTTTCTGCTATTTCATTAATTAGTATCACAAAATAGAAGCTTGCATTTATATTTTTTCAAGACACATTGTAATTTACAGATTACTTAGTTCATATGTAAATCAAAACATATATGTTTGTTTTCCAGAGAATTTTTTTATTGCTATGCTCATCACTTTATTTCTTCATCTTGATATTCACTTCCAATATATACTGACACTGTTACAATAGTGGATGCCTAAAAGCTCTGTAAGAAATCATTTACTTTGCAGTGGTTGGCCATGCATCCTTAGTGAAATCAATCTGTGTTCTGTAAATAAATTGTTAATAAACACACACTTATTGGCATCAGCCACAAGAACAGATAAAATCCCCAGCCAATTATTTAACTGTTCTAAGAATCGTTGATTTGCAATTGGATATGCTGTGTTAATATCCTATGTAGCTTCTCTGTGGGAACGCTTCCTGAGCAGCATACCTATCACCCCATCACAGGAAAAACCCTGAGCAATCAGAAGTCTCCAGTTTATGTAAAGTCAGAGGAAAAGCTACAAGGCCTCAAATCCTCTGCTTTCTGCTAAGCTACATAGTATTCCCTGCCAATAGAATAAAATCCCCTTTAAAAAGAAGCTATATAGCACAATGCATGCATTTGCATCTCTCCTTCCGTCCTTCCCTCTCTCCCTCTCTCTCTCTCTCTCTCTCTCTCTCTCTCTCTCTCTCTCTCTCTCCCCCCCCCCCTGTTTCTCCCTTCTTCCCTTCTAGTAACATGGAGAGCCTCATGTACTTAGTTCATATGTAAATCCACAGGATTGCTCCCCTTGAGAGCTCTGCCGGTCAGCAGTCTTGGACACTTTCTCTGAGAAGGGCAGTGGAATTACCAAAAGCTGCTGTTGAGGAAAAAGCTCTTGGTGGATACACTACTTTGAGAAAGCTTTTCCATGCTTGAAGAAATTTGATTGGAAAATTTTTATTAGAATATGTATAATATATATATAATACACAAAAATATACATACAAAGTATTTTAAAGGCATGTTTTAAGACTGCTTTTGCAGTACTATTGAGTCTTTCAAATGTTCTAGGATTCCTTTTCAGGTGGTAACCACTGCATACCTATTGCCATATAGCTGTCATTACAAATATAATTATTTAGAATTTAATAGGTGATAGGTATTCATGTTTAATTTTTTCCTTAATACTAGTAATACTATAGTTATGTTGCTTATTTTTGCAAATAAAATATTTGATAATATACAAATGAGATTGAAATGAAATTATGCAAGTCACATGAATTACAACCTCCTTAGATTAAGATGATAGTGAATTAAAATTTTGGCATTGAAGAAATAAATGCATATATAATGTTTGTAACTCAATTATCAAGATCTTGAAGAGATGCAAGAAAGGAAAATTACTTTAGTGAATGAAACTGTGCCACATGCTGCAATGAGATATGGACTAAATTCTTGCAGAAAGCAGGCTGTATATCTCAGGGTTATACAAAATTATTTATCTAGAAAGAGATTTGTAGGGCTGGAGAGGTAATCCAGAAGGTAGGTGTTTACCTTGCATATAGGTGATTCAGTTTTGATCCCCAGCACCCCATATGGTTCCCTGAGCCTCTCCAGGATGGTACCCTGAGCACAGTCAAAAGTAAGTTGTGATAATTGCCAGGTGTGAAATATAGCATGCATAACCAATAGGGAGACATCTTCATTTATATATGTGTATGTGTGTATATATGCATATATGTACACATACATATATGCATATATATATTATCTGACTGTTCTAGGAATTGATTATATATAAGCTATAGTATATAATTATATGTATAAAATATATAATAACATTCATTGATCTATCTACCACATATTGTATTTTCAAAGTCTATGAGCGGATTGGAGTTGTGATGAGAGTTGATGTGGAATATTGAGCAGAAGGTTTGACACCACCCACATGAGATTTCTATGTTGCAGTGTGACAGCAAAGTATCACCCTTGTGAAGGTGATTCCTATTTAGGGCTTTCAAATAATTATGTGAGGTTTATCAACAATATAGAGGGTGATTAGCTATAATGAAAAGCAATCAATTTTAAATACTATCCACATCAATAAGTTACCTTCATGGCAATATATATGCTATTTTTGCCCCCTGTGGAGTCACACCTGATGGTAGTCAGCTTTTAATCTTGGCTCTAAGTCAAGGGTGTAGTTCTGGTGGGCAAGGGTGGTGGGGAGCATATAGGGTGTGGAAGATCAAGTCTGAGTACACTGTGTGCAAGGTAAGTTTTGTACCTGCTGTGCTATCACTCTCGGCCATATGAACTGGAATTTGACTATTTAAATGGATGCTCCAAAACCTACTAACTTAACACATAGATTGTCCATATCACAGATAATGTAAGATAACTTGAAGGTAGGAATTTGGTCAAATCCCTATGAACTCATCAAGGAAATTTTGAGAGTTATGATTTTGCCATGACCAATTCAGGATTACACTGAAGGCCACTTTTAAGAAAACTTTGCTGATTTTGAACATGGTTCTACCCGTTTCTGTGGGTGAAATACAAATGTTTATTTAGAATATATGCTTTAAATTGTTGAAGAAATCTTGGTGTTTTCTTATGTTTATTGTGATGATCCTGTTAAAAATTATAAGAAAATCAATATTTCACCTTGGACACTGGAAGCTTTAATATAAATATTTCTAAAGGAGACTCATCACTAAGTATATAATAAAATAATATATATATATATAATAAAAACATGGAATAGACGGGCTGGAGAGATAATACAGAAGGTAGGGAGGTTGCTTGCCCTGTACTCAACCAACTGTTCAATTTCCCACACTACATATGATTCCTTAAACCCTGTCAGAAGTGATCACTGTCAGAACAATTGTTCAATTTCCTATACCACATACCCTCAAACCCTGTTAGGAGTGATCCCTGAGCACAGACCCGGGAGTAAAACCTGACTACTGCCAGATGTGGCACAAAACCAAAAATGACTTGTGTATTAGTGTAATATGTAACAATTTTACATTTCTTACAGAAACAACACTAGAATATTTTGCAATTAAAGACAATTTATTTGTAATCATTTTCATCCCAATTCACAGTATAGTAATTTAATTATAAAATTTATTGATTTTAATTTTGGTTTGTCTGATCCACCAATTTGCTTTTTTTTCTCCAAGTGATTCAATTTACTTTTCAACTAATTAACTCACATCAATATTTATGCCTATAGAGATAACTGTAAAATCTTTATGTTTTACACCTCAAGGGAGAGAAATTTAGAGCATTCTTTAGGGAGGAGGATTGGAAAGAGTTGGATACCATATCTAATGTCAGAAAGTCTTTGAAACTACAGTGTTTTGTCATACTCAGCATCCCTTACACCTAACAAAATACAATTACTCTGCAAAATTCCTCCCAAACTCTGCATAGCTACTGGATTTTATAAAGTTTCTTCTTTCGGGGCTGGAGTAATAATACAGCAGGTAGGGTGTTTGCCTAGCACGCAATGCACCCGGGTTTGATTCCCAGCATCCCATATGGTCCCCCGAGCACAGCCAGGAGTAATTTCTGAGTGCATGAGCCGGGAGTAACCCCTATGCATTGCCAGGTCTGACCCAAAAAGCAAAAATAAAAAAAAAAACGTTCCTTCTATCATTAAGTGCATTAATCTACTTACTGATTGGGGATGGAGGGAAAGTTGAGCTGACATAGATAAGACTCATTTTAATCTGGTGTGCACAATGTCATCTATAGCAGTATCAATTTTGAACCCCTCATATATATATGTATATATATATACATATATATGTATATATATTATGTTATGGAGCAACCTCTCTATCATGCAGTAAGCAAAAAGGATGTTTGATGACACAGAATAAAATGCATGGACATCACCCCAGGACAGATATCCCTTATATCAGTACAGAGATAACATATAAAACAGTTCTTTTTTTCTTCAAGAAGAGTTTCTTTTAAAATTTTATTTTTGGGGGGCTGGAGAGATAGCACAGCGGGTAGGGCGTTTGCCTTGCACGCGGCCGACCCGGGTTCAAATCCCAGCATCCCATATGGTCCCCTGAGCACAGCCAGGGGTAATTCCTGAGTACAAAGCCAGGAGTAACCCCTGTGCATCGCCAGGTGTGACCTAAAAAAAAAGCAAAAAAAAAATTATTTTTATTTTTCAATTTGGAGTGATAGCACAGCTGATAAGGCATTTGCTTTGCACATGGCTGACCTGGGTTCAATTCCTCCACACCTCTCGGACAGCCTGGCAAGCTACCAAGAGTATCTGACACTCCCGGCAGAGCCTGGCAAGCTACCCGTGGTGTATTCAATATGCCAAAAACAGCAACAACAAATCTCACAATAGCGACGTTACTGGTGCCTGCTAGAGCAAATCAATGAGCAATGGGATGATAGTGATGACAGTGATAATTTTTTTAATTGAATAACCATGAGATACACAGTTACAAAGTTGTCCATGATTTTCAGTCATACAATGTTCCAACATCTATTCCTTTACCAGTGTCCATTTCCCACCTTTAATACCCCTAGATTACCTCCATCCTCCCTCCCCATCCAGCCTACCTCTATGACAGTTTTTGTCTGTTTGTCTTTCTCTCTCTCTCTCTCCTCTTAGACATTGTGGTTTATCACACTCTTTTTAATTAATTAGTACCATACTGATATTCTATTCTGAACTTGAGACAACACAATAACAATTATTAATAGTGTTGTTATGAAACTTAGAATAGGCTGTGCAGAAATCCATGCTAAGACACTTTAGTTCAACCAGCCCATCACTTTACCCCCAGTCTAGAAATTCTCTTAGTAACTGAATTGCTACTGCAATTCCTTTTTTTGCCTCAAAGTACACTGGGTCACTAATGATCTTCCGAGACTAATGAGAAAAATGAAAAATGCTGTACCCTTGGCCTAAGTTACATTTGTCCTCAGTGAATCAAAATGACTTTTGACAAGGGAACTCTGTTCAGAGTGACCTAATTATTTTGAGTATCCCTGAGAATTTGTGGGGATGTGTAGTTTTGTGTTCTTCTTTAAGAATTATCAGCCTATTTTTTTATTTCTATATTTTCCCCAGGTTTGGTGCAGGTGGCCAACTATATGTGCCGATTCTTCATTTTGTTCTGAATTTGCTGTAGTAGTTTTCATAGGGTTAAGTTTTTCCCTGCCTCCAAATAATTCTAAAGCTATTATTTTCTCTTTATTTCAAACTCTTTTTTAAATTTATTTTTTAATCTGTCGGGCCTTTTTATTGAAATCAACGGCTTTCTATCTTAAGAAATGTCACTTTACAGTATAAGTAAATAACTTGTATTGCTTTAAAATTGACATAAGAAACAAAAAAATGGTTTTATTAATTTCAGTCCCTTAAGCAATTCTACTTCTTTGTTTTCATAGACATTACACATTGAGTGCATTTCTTGTCACATGTCACTTTTAGTGTTCTGCAAAGCCCCAAATTTGCAGATGCTTTTATGAACAGACAAAAATAGATTTATTATCTATCTAAATACTAATAATTTTTTTAAATTTTATCACTTACATACTGTCGAGTCAGGAATATCATCACACTTGTTACACACCTAAAATATGATACAATCTTTGTTTTTTCTTTTTTTGATTTGTATTTTTCTAATTTATTTGAATAGCATGTTTCTTATGCCTACCCCACCAGTCCAAAATTTATCTTTTTGTAATTTTTTTTAATTTATTTTTTAAATTTTTTAATTGAGTCACCGTGAGAACAGTTACAGGGCTTTTAGGATGGAGTCTCAGTCATTCTATGCTCAAACACCCATCCCTTCACCAGTGAACATGTTCCACCACCAATAACCCCAGCATACCCCCACTCCCACTCCCCCTCTGCCTGTGTGGCAGATGATTTTCACTTTACTCTTTCCTTTGATTGCATTCAATTTTTGACAGGAAACTCACTATCATTATTTGGAGTTTTTTCCCCAACAGTCAGAACTGTCGGAATAGCATCATTAGATTGTATGTTTTCTATTGTTGGTATCAAAGAGCATATTATGTTGCAGCCGCCCAGATCTGGAATTCTGGTATTAAGTCCAGAGGTATTTCTGCTAGCAGCTGCTGATTTCCAAGATTGGTTTCTGTGGCGCTGGAATCATGGCTGTTCAGGAGCGGAGGAGCTGTTCATGGGTCTCACGTGGGCAGGAGGCAGGGCCGGTTCTGCCTCCCCCATCGCAAGATTCCCCATGCATCCCATCCCATCACTGCAGACTCCTACCTCTCTGTCCAATTGGTTCTGAACAGTGGTGGTTGCCATGCTGTTCAGGGGGGAAAAGACAAAGGGACAGAAACCCTTACCCCCCTAGGTCTGCACAAGGCCGCAGCTTAATTCAGAGTCCAGGAGTATATCTGCCAGCAGTGGCTGCACAATTTTAATAATGAATGTTTTAAGTCATTCCTCACTGAACTATTATTTTTGGACCACAAGACCCAGGATAAATGTGATCAGTACCAATAGTGTGTTGCTACTATAACATGTACCTCTGTTCCCATAGAAGGGCACCTCATAAGCCACTTTTATATCTCTATGTATAATTCAAATAAGCAAAATTAAAAAGTTAAAATTTACATATCTATAAAACTTAGTCTATATTTAGTGGTTATTTTACCTAGATAATAAAGCTTATGGTAGTTAAATAAAAGTTAAAAAATAACTATACATATAATATCTATTTCCTAAATAAAATGGTCAATGGATTTAAAAATCTCCTAATATTTCATTCAACCTTATTTATCCATCAATTTCATTATCATAGAAGGATCAATAAATTGATACCAATAACCCAGAGAATACATTTATACTTACTGGTTTTATTCGCATATAGTTTCTAATTCCACAGGGATCACATTGACTCACAAGCATATTTCCAGCCCAAATAACTGAATAAATCTCCTGAGTCCTAAATCTTACTTCAAACCTGAGTATATCCATCTGGATTTCTACTGAAAGCTCAACATTGACATTTCCAAAACCAAAATGACCTTTTCCTTCTCTAAACAAATGCCTACCACTGCAGTTTCACCAGCCACGGCCCTCTACCTACCACCCATTCACAAAAATTAGAATTGTGAATGTCATTCTTGAACTCTGATCTCACACTCATTCATTTCAGTCTTCAGTGCTGGGAACCAAACACCAATCAGTTACATGCAAGGAAAGCACATTCCTCCCTATATTATTTCTCCCCCGAGAATATTTTGTAGCTCTTTGATCTTATTGGTCAAATCAAGTTTATTAATAACGCATTCAAGGCCTTACTAGTTATAATGTATTTCCGACATCATCACTTTCCACTGGCTATTCAAGCAAAATGAAAATAATTACTTATATTCCCCACTTGATGCTATTTTTAACAATTTATTCTTTTGCTATTTTCCATGTCTGCAGTTCTGAACCTCATAAAAAAGACTCCAGAATTTAAAAAAGGACCAGTTTCAAGTTCTTCCCTGAGACATTCTTCCTCATCTCTGATATAAATTTTCTTTGCACTGACTTCTATAATAAATGGTAATAACATTGCTATCCTTCTTTATTCACATCAAATTATAAATATCTGTCTACTTAACATCATTTTCAATTGGCTTTGAGTTCATACTGGGAAGAAAGCTCAGTAGACTAAACATGTGTGTTTCACGCATGCAGCTTGGCCTTTGATGGGCACATAGGGGGCCCAGAACACTGCCAAATGTTTCACTAATGATTTTAGGTATGGCTGGGTCCAAGCAGCACTGTGCATCAGCTTTAACTTTAGGGCTCACAGCACCTAGCTGAGTATTGCCAGTAGAATATTTATAGCCCCTGAGCAGCATTAGAAGATCTAGGGCATTAGGCTTTATTAGGTAGTCTTCAGTTGAAAAAGAAAAATGTAAGAATAACCTCATTAATTTGCTGGGTATAAGTACTAAAAATGTAAGAATAGACTCATTGATTTATAAATATTTGTTGGATATAATTAGTAAATTGATAACCCCTATCTTCTTATCTCTCTCTGTGTGTGTGTGTGTGTGTGTGTGTGTGTGTGTGTGTGTGTGTGTGTGTGTGTGTGTGTATCACGATCACGAAATCCCGTTATCACCGATTTTTCGGACCAGCTCAGTAACATCTTATTTCGTCCTTTCCCTGAGATCTTAGAAGTCTATCTTGACTCGGCCCTCCTAAGGATGTTGCACTGGGGGCTCTTCAGGGTCAGGGGAATGAGAGCCAGCTTGTTTCTTGGATTTTGCATATGAATACTGTTGGGGCTGGACTGAGCTACCAGGGCGAGCCCATGTATACTGTACCGTGCTACGGACAGGAACATAGGGACCCATGAAAATGGGCGAGACTTCTCGTGTGTCCTGACTGGTTTGGATGAAGCTGAACATTTTCCCCCTTCAAGCTGCCTTCAGAAAAATAATTTCAGAATACTGAAAAGAGCAGTTTTTCCTTCTCTCACAGAAGCCTGGCTGGTTTTTGACATGCAGATGGTGTTAGCCAGGCCTGACCTTTGATATTGTAAATTGTAGATTTCAGGTGCAGGCCCAGCTTTGTCTTTGGGATGTAAATCCAGGTGCCTGTAGAAGGTTTCAGTTTCGGTTTTGTATCTTTTCCTTCTCAGTTTTGTATTCTTTCCCGAGGCTATAGGCCTACCCATACAAGGAAACAATATGTTTCCATTGTCTCAATGTTCTCCCTGTAACATTTTTTGATGCCTTTGGTGACGTCACTATATTGAGTCCTTTAGAGCTACCATGATCAATAAAAGGAGGTCCACGAGGTCCTCTGCCTTTGCTAAGAGCCAGAGCGAGCCTTAGTCCTCCAACAATGCATTTCTTCGGCGTTCCTATCTCAGCGCCTCTGATTGCAAGAACGTTCACGCAACAGAATACACCATGGGAAGCTTGCAAGGCTGTCCCATGTGGGCAGGGAAGTCTCAGAAGATTGCCAGTTTCTCCCAGAGGGAGAAGAAGAAGTAGGCTAAAGATATCGCTTCTGAGAGCTTGCTTTTAAGTCTCTCTCTGGATGTTGGCCATTGATGGGATTACACACACCTGGGTTCCTCTGCCGGTACCTTCATGCATGAGGCCTGTTCGAATGTGTGGAGAAGGGCCCCCGGCATGGCTCCAGTGGTCTTCAGCTGCTGGGAGCTCTGCTCGGGGTGGGGAGGGAAGCTGGAGCCCTCCAGCTTTATATATATATAATATATATAAGCTTTATATATATAATATATAAAAAGTTTTTCACGTGCTCAGGCTGAGCCTCATGCATAAGTGAAGTCCCACAGAACCCAGGTACACTGACAAACAATGGGATCACTGTATCACTGTCATCCTGTTGTTCATCAATTTACTCGAGTGGGCACCAGGAACATCTCTATTACACTCAGCCCTGAGATTTTAGCAGCCTCTCCTCACTCGTCTTTCCCAGTGATTGGAGGCTCTTTCAGGTCAGGGGAATGAGACCTATCCTTACTGTTTTTGTTATATTGAATACGCCACACTCTGCCGTGTGGGTGGGATACTCTCGGTAACTTGTCGGGCTCTCCAAGAGGTATGTATATATCTGTTACTGTATTTGGTATATGAATATGCCACGGAAAGCTTGCCACGCTCTCCAGTTAGGTCAATAGACACTTGGTAGCTTGTCAGGTGCTCCAAGAGGGAGAACTAGGCTATTAGATGTTGCTAATAAATATCTAACTAGGCTATTAGATAATTTAATCGATTAAATATAATTTGATATTAATTAAATAACATTAACATTTAATGTTAATATTAAATTAACATTATAAATGTTATAGCATTTGTTATAAATTAATTTATATTTTCCTGAAAATAATTCTCCTATGAGACTCCAATTTTTTTTTTCTTTATCTTTTTCTCTTTCTTTTTTTTCTTTGTTTTTGGGACACACCCATCCATTCTCAAGGGTTACTCCTGGCTCTGCACTCAGGAATTACTCCTGGCGCTGCTGCTAGGGGTTCATATGGGATGCTGGGGATTGAACCAGGTCAGCCTAGTGCAAAGCAAAAGCCCTACCCACTGTACTATCGCTCAGGTCCCAAGACTAATAAATTTGTGGTCATGCATTCTAATATTACAAATGCCTTTGGCTATTTTGTTTTGAAGCAAGTTCTCATTCTTCCTGACAAGTTTTCATTTATATTTTCTTGTAATAAAGCTTTTAAACATTAACAACTATATTAAAATTAAAGTCAATGGATGTGCTATTTAAGAACGGAGGGAAGAAGATGTAGGAAGAAATATGTGGAGGCTAAAGTTGGTAATAACTCCAATTGTTTTTCATGAATATGAAGTCATGACTATCTTTTTAAGATTTAATTGTATTTTGACACTCCAAATTTATTTCAATATTCAAGCAGATGTGTATAAAGGTCAATGGGATATTGGAATCATGAAAAAAATCAAATACATAAAATAGATCACAGGAAGTAGAATATATAAAACGTTATCTCCAAAACCAAAATGCAGAGATCAATGCTTTAGGCATAAAAATTTCATTTATTTAAATGTTGGGCACTTAAAAATGTAATATGTAAACACAGCATGACATAAACATAGAAAAGTGAAGACCCAAGAAAACCAAAGTTAATCATTATCAGAGAATTTTGAGTTGCATTTATGTTTATGCATCTATGTTTATGACTGCAACTTCCTATGACAGGATCTGTGTTTTTATTATCTATTTCTCAAATACTACAATGTAATTTTACTGTTTCGATTTTTATATTGCCTATGTCTATAACACCTTGCCCTTCAGACACTAATTCCACTTGTTCTCTGCTTCACTGGATCTGCATCATCAGATACTTCCTTGTCAGATCATCTGTGGAGATGGTGGTTTTATTGTCTATAACAAATAAAAGCTATCTCCACTCTTAAAGCTTATCAGTGACTTAGAGTTACTACAAGTTCAACAAGCTCAATGACAGAAGGCTATAGCACCAATAAGTAGATGAGACAATGAGATTGTAATCATTTGTTTAAAGGATTTAGGACCTCTTTATAGCCAGAACAAGGCACTATGAATGCTTTATTGTCTTTCTTTGGAAGGACAGATAAGTCAAAAGATAATCTTAAGGTGTATATAAGTAGATAAGACTGAAAAATCATTAAACAAAGCTTGCTGGGATTCCAAAAATGCAGAGAAACCTCATTCTGTTATAACATCATATACTGAGAAATAGTTAATTGGAACCAAGTAAAAAATTTACATTAGAGTGGAACTTTTTCATCATTGAAGTGAATTAAACTTAGAGTGTCTTAAGTACCGCCTCTGAAACAGCTTATCTATTATTGGTAGGTTTTTCTTCCAAATATACTATTTTTAAAAATAGCAGTGATTCATGTTATCATTGTATTCTTATGTAGCACAGGAAAGGAAGTTTCTGATTATGCAGGAGAAATATTTCAGCTGTCAAACACGCTTGGAGAAATTTGTCACACAAAATGTGATGGTGAAACTGAGTTCTGGAGTTAAAGAGTTCTCTGTAGTTCTCAGCAATTTAAAATGTGGAGAAAATTGTCACTCAGATGTTTCTTACTAAAGAAATTAGCTTGTTCTCCTGAGTTATGGAGAAAGTTTTCACTTTTGGTTAACTTAAACATGTCCTTATTTTAACATAAATTTTAAATTGTTTCATCAAATTTGCAAATTATTTGAAGCTGGTGAAATACCCCAGGTTGGTGAACTAGGTATCTGAATACAAACAGTTTTGAAAACTCAATAAAACTTTTATGGGAAATATTTGATCATATGAAATTGACAAACAGAAAATTTGTTATTGGTTCAAAAGATATAAACTTATAGGGTCCTTGAGAACATTTACTAGAATATGTCTCCTAAAATGGGGAAACAGAATAAATAAATTTCTATAAATATGCATATTTTATGATAATACTATAAGAATCTCCAGCCCCCACACCAGGCTATCTTCACATCTTCACCAGGGCACCCTCAGTGGGGGCAGGTTAAGTTTTCACACCCACAAACTGCCCCTGACACCATGTAATCTCTTCAATGGCCAAGATCCAGAGACTATCAAACAAAGCTCCTGGAAGAGAGAGATGCAGAATCTCGCATCGCAGATGCGGCAAACTATCCATGGCATATTCGATATGCTAAAAACAGTAATAATAATGGGTCTCATTCCCCTGAACCTGAGTGAGATGGGGACAAATGGAGATGTTACTGATGTCCGCTTGAGCAAATCAATGAGCAACAGGAGGACAGTGATACAGTGAATACTATAAGAACCATGGCATCTTATAGAACATCACATAGACAGCCACATTTATTAAAAACATTTTTTTCAAATGTTGAATAGCATTACATATGTATCATTATAAATCATTATTAGCATGCTGTCTTAAAATAATCATAAAACTAAATATATCCCTCACCATATAATTAATCTGCTTTATCCAATTTATCCTGCTTTCATAGTATTTATGGTAATTGTTAATTTGGCTCATACTACAAAATTCTACAAATTTACTTGTGCAGTTCATCCATTTTTTGAGATGAGGGTTCTTTGTATATCATGTATGAATGAAATCATAAGCTGTTTGTTTTTCTCCAGCATTTTATTGAGTATAGTAAGCTCTAGGTTTATTCATATTAGGATTTACAGTATTTCATTTTGTTTATAACATCTCTAGTCAGTCACCTATGGATAGGTACATTGTTTTTAACTTTTATCTATTTTAAACAATATGTAAACAATATGGGTTCTAGCTCTGTTTTGTGAAAAAAAAATTCTAAGTAACTAAACACTAGTAGGGTGACTTAATTGTATGTAACTACACAAATTCTCACAGTGAGATAGTAAATTTATAATGGTAAGACTGCTGTAAATATTTATATATTATTTCTTCTATTTTATAATGAACAATGGTCAAGTTGTAAAGTACATTAGATTCTGTTTGTACATTAGATTTATTAATGCTTGACTGTTTTTCTTAAGTATCTTATAATAATGTTGTACTTATAATTTAAATTCTATCAGTTTTAATAAACAAAGAAAGAATTAGTATTTTATGCTTAAGTATAATAAGATTCTCATCTTGCAATACATCTGTTTCTTCTATATCTGAGTTTATATAAAAACTTACAGCCCTTAAATTTTACTATCTATAATATAGATTATAAACAGAAAAGCAAATCACATAGATTTGTGTTTGTTTGTTTTTTTATTGCTTGTATTGTGGGCAGAGAGTCTCTTGCCAGCATGCTTGGCTGTCTTTCCCAGGGCCCCGTGGAGGAGATGGGCTCCAGCTTCCCTCCCCACCCCAAGCAGAGCTCCCCGCAGCCGAAGACCACCAGAACCTAGCCATGCTCAAGGCCCCTCTCCACACGTTCGGATGGGCCTCACTCATGAAGGTAACGGCAGAGAAACCCAGGTGTGTGTAATCCCATCAACAGCCAACATCCAGAAACTTAAAAGCAAGCTCCCGAAATCTTGTAGCCTACTTCTCCCTCTGGGAGAAGGTGGCAAGCTTCTGAGAGTTTCCTGCCCACATGGGACAGCCTTGCAAGCTTTCCATGGTGTATTCATATGCTAAATCCAGTAACAGGCTGGATCTCATTCCCCTGACCCTGAAAGAGCTTCCAGTGTGACATCATTGGGAGGGCCGAGTCTGAGTTGAGAGAGACTTCTAAGATCTCAGGGAAAGGATGAATGGAGAGGTTACTGAGCCCGCTTGAGAAATCCGACGATTAATGGGATTTTGTGATCGTGATTGTGTGTTGCTTGTGTTGTGCTGTTTGTTACTGTTTTCTTGATTACATTATCTTAAAACATAAAAGTAATCTAGCCTTTGTACCATATACGTTTTTATAGAACTGAGTAATTGTTTTATGACTTGAATAAATAAAATTAATAATTAATTTTTGCACATTTTATACTCAGCTAGTACCATTTAGAATCTTTGAGAAAACAATTAGTTGTTTGAGGAAGCAGAGATGGTAGTTGTGCAAAATAAATTTTAATGGGAAAGAAAGACGCTTATCATTCCTGAATGAATATGTAAACATGTACAAATGTATACATACACATATATAGAGGCTGCCAATATAAAAATATTTTAACTGAGTAAAAATTATTCTAAAAGTATTTGAAATTCTGATACATATATGAATCATATGATCTCTTTCATAAATTATGTGGAACTAGTTACTCTGAGTTTCAATTTCTAAGTTATACAAGGGAAATATGAAATGTTTTTCTTTTAACATATATTAGAGATTAAAGTCTGAAAGCTGAAGTTTTCACATAAATACCTATGTCTGAATTCCCAAATAATTAGGAACTAGGAAATTTTCTCTTGATATTTTCTGATTCCATTTATTTTAAATATTAATGAAAAGAGGACTTGTTATATTTTGACTTACTATCTTGCTGATTAAATGTCAATATCACTTAAATATTAATTTAATTCTGAAATAATTCAGCAATTATTTTCGAGTATTTTTATTTATAAAACAGGGAATATAAATTGTTATGTAACTCCAGACAGTGCATGTTATGAAGCAATATTTTCTATCCATAGACAGTATAACCACAAAATTACTCTACAGTAAAAATAGCCAATACTCACAGGGAGTAATGAGATCTGCTTGTGAGCTGCCTCCCCCATCCCCGCCACAAATGTTTGAAAAAAAGAAACAAAAAAAATGTCATACTATTGAATGACAACAATCACTTGTCCTTGGATCACACATCTGTTATTACCAAGCAGTGGGGTAAAGAGGAGGAAGTGGGGCTGGAGCAATAGCACAGCGGGTAGGGCGTTTGCCTTGCACGCGGCCGACCCGAGTTCGATTCCCAGCATCCCATATGGTCCCCTGAGCACCGCCAGGGGTAATTCCTGAGTGCATGAGCCAGGAGTAACCCCTGTGCATCGCTGGGTGTGACCCAAAAAGCAAAAAAAAAAAAAAAAAAAAAGAGGAGGAAGTAACAAAGTCAGTGGTGCGTCTTCACCATTTTGGTAGTGGTGAAAGTTCAGTGACTTTAATAGGCAAGTTCAGGGTCTGGAGGGCGAACTTTCTGACTCGGTGAGCTTGGCCAGTGACAGGGATTTATTTGTAACCAATAGAGATTTAAATTGTGAGCTTTATATTTCTTATTAATGCGCCATTCCAAAATATTAATTACAGCAACATCTTATCACGCTTCTACAATGAAAGCCATGGTTGTAACTGAAATGTTCATGATTTGGAGCACAGTGTGACTTCTCAACAGCCACAGGGAATTTGGAGAAGAATAATTCCATTTTAGACCAGCCTGGCACTACAGAGACGATATGAACAAACCACACTTAGCTAGGAAAGTAGTCAAGTAGAGGGTTCTTGGCAAGGGATCTTGGGAGGTAATGAAACCAAGATATAATACAAAAAAATAAATTTTTTAATGAAAAAATATAAGAGATGTCATTAGCCCTTTCACAAACCTCAAGGGGGCTTCTCCTTTAGGAGATGCAGGAAATGAGACCTGATAAGAATAAATATTGCTAGTGCCAGCCCAGAGAATGCTGGATTTCCCAGGAGAGGAGAAATTTGATTAGAAAATAATATGAAATAAGTTCCAAAAATTCTAATTTCCCTGACCTTTAGAAGCCCTACCAATGGATTCTCATCTTCATAGGAAGCCCCTACTGGGCCAGTTCATAAAAGCCCTAGCATGCAAATTTTTCAAAAGCAAGGAACATGTTTTTGTCTTGCCAGCATTTCAACTTGGAATGCGTGACATCTTTTATATTTTATAATTGTGCTCCCAATTTTCATTCCTCTCTCACATTTCCTAAACAAAAATACTCTGCTTGACTAGAATTTTTTTAAAGGTATATAAAAATCACTTTAGCTGTTGACAATTTGGAACAGGAAGGTACTTCTTGATATCATAAATATGACTTTACTTAATGCTTAGTTTAGCTCTCAATTACATTACAAGGTTTAACTATATATATATATATATACATGCATACATATATATCATCACTCAGATTGTAATTAGTGAATCTAGTAGTCTTATCTAATTTATCACACCAGTCTTATCTAACTTCATATCTCTATCTTCTTTTCTTTAGTATTACCTCTGATTATGACAGGGGAAACAAGTTAAAGTCTAAAGATATTTTAGGTATCCTCCCCAGGTACAGAAGAACATTTTATTTTGTATTATGGTATTATGTACTACAATAAGACAGTGTGGCAACTTGTAATTATCCTTCATTATATTAATAAATGAAACAGATTAAAGCATTTCACAAAACCATGAGTACTAACAGGATATAAGAAGGCTTTATTTCTTGGGAGAAATAACAATGGTACTCCAAAAAAAACCCATTGTAGGAAATATTGGAAAATAATAATTGTAATGACAGTATTAATATTCATTTCTACCTAAAAATACTATAATTATAATCCTTCTGCTCAGAGTAAATGAGACTGACTTTTAAAAATTCCAGTTAAGCTACAAGTAGAAACTTTTCCTGAAAGGTTTATAAAATCATTATTCTCTTTCTTCCCGATAATATGCCACTGTGGACTGACAGTTCACACAGAACCACACAAAAGGCAATTAATTCCTACAGCAGAACACTACACAGAAGTAATTTGTCTGACATGTAGCATTTGATTTTCAATAGCTGCTTATTTACCAAGGGAGTGTACCAAGTTCATCCTTTATGAACAGGATAGCACAATATGTGGGCTGTGTGCCCTGAGACTTATGAGGACCATTCGGTCCAAGATCTTATGAGTATGACTTCAAAGTATCTGCTACAGTAGACAGTTCGATTACATTCTCTCTTATAAAATGGATTCTCAAATAGTGAATTAAACAAACCATACAATAAACTATAGTTATTTATGCATTTGCAGCTAACTTACAAGGAGAGATGATATAAATGATAGATACTAGAGAGAAAGATGAGCCATTTTACCAAAATCTACTTTTAACCATGGAAATATGGTTTTATTCCTACTACTATACAATATTTCCCATTTTTTAGCATGTTGTGGGATAGTGTTCTATAGGATTGATTAATCACCTTATTCTAAATAAGCATTCTAGAAATTTATCTATGACTATTGGTGCTAGTCTTGTGCTATTTTAAATATATTAAAGTCTCCCCTTCAATCCACACATATCTCTTAGAACTGCAACCTAACAGGAATTAATGAAAGATTCCTTTTCTTACATTTGAACTTTATCATTGAACTCTTCAATGCAAAGCTGATATCCTACTTATTCGTGAAATCTCATGTCCTAATAAGGTCCTTACGTAGAGCATAAACTAGCAGGTATTTGTTGTGTGAATAAATGAGTAAATAAACCAATGCTAAGTAACTTTACACAGGATTCTTTTTTCAGGAACTTTTTTCCATGTGTAAGTGAAGCATAAATAACTTTGGAGCTGTGTGTCAATTATAAAATTGATTTAGTACTATAGAGATAGTGCAGGAATAAAACACTTGTGTGCAGTGTGCAGTGGTGGTGTCCCTGGTTCCAGTTCTAGCGTGATGTATGTTCTAATACTGCCAGAAGTCACTCATCAACACAGAGCCAGGAATAGTCCCTGAGGTCTGGTGCATGTGGCCCAAACCTCACCCTAGTCTCCAGGAAAAAAAGATATTTTAAACTAGAAGTGTTTACCAGAAGATGTACCCCCCTCAAACACACACAAACACACACACACACACACATATTTAGATAACTCTTTTATCCTTCTATAATACTTCCTAGCACTGTAGCACTGTCGTCCCGTTGTTCATCAATTTGCTCGAGCAGGCACCAGTAACGTCTCTATTGTGAGACTTGTTGTTACTATTTTTGACATATCGAATACGCCACAGGTAGCGTGCCAGGCTCTGCCATGCTGGCGGGATACTCTTGGTAGCTTGCCGGGCTCTATGAGAGGGACGGAGGAATTGAACCCAGGTCGGCTGCGTGCAAGGCAAATGCCCTACCCACTGTGCTATCGCTCTAGCCCCTGCCTATGTGGCAGACAATTTCCCCCATACTCTCTCTCTACTTTGGCTACAGTCGATATTTCGACAGCAGTCTCACCATCACTCAAACTTGTCAAAGGGCAATGCTAGGCAATTTGTTTTGTATTGTTTGTTATGAATAGAATATAATGTCCAGGAAATCCTGTGTCATTCACTTCCTTACCTTTACTATCCAGTCATGTTGTCATCAGAATCTTTAAGAATAATGATAATATTTGCTATTAATTTTTTAAATTAGCATCTGAGTACCAAATAAGGTACTGAGTATTGAAGTGGCATAGCACTTAGCATTATTGATCAAAGCTGAAAAGACTAGTTTCAGTATTTGGCAAACAATTATTCAGTAAGGGACTAGGACTAGTATCTTGAATGTGTGTGTATATATATATGTATATGAATACATACATGTGCATATGCATATATATAATTACATATACAGATTTTGTTTTAAATTCTCAATGCTTAAAAACATTAGGGAAAAGATATTCCAATAAGAAACAGACAAAATCCATAGATAAATATTAAGAAAGATAGGAGATTCAAGTATGTACTCATGTTCCATAGACTTATTAGATACAATGCTCAGATGGATAGATGCTTTATATCATAAGTCATTAGAGAAATTTAAATTAAAATACAATACAAAAATACATTTAAAAATAGTATTACAATATAATTAGCTGAATGCTAAAATAAAAAATAGTGACAATACCAAATTCTTCAGAATTTATATATATATTATGTAAAACATTACCTTGAGGTTTTTATTTCATTTTTCTCAATGACTAGTGATGTTAAACAACTTTGGATATCCCACCGGTCATATTTATATATGTTTTTGTTAAATAGTTCATGTAATTTTCCCTTTTTCGTTTTTGATTTTGGGGCCACATCCGGTGTTCAGGATTTACTCTGGATGTAGAAGTGCTCAGGAAACCATCTGTAGTACCATAGCCGTGTACTGTAGTAGCATGGCAGAACTAGTTCCTTACTCATGCAAGGAGATCTGTATTGCCTCTCAGGTCCACATTTATAAAGTTAAAAAACTGACTAACTTGTAAATTCATATATTTTGTAAATGAGTCTATTAGCTAGTACATGGTTTATATATTCCCCCAATGTACAGATTGCCCTAGGACTCTACAGAATGTTTCCTTTTCTGTGCAGGAGATTTTTCGTTTCCTGGACATAAACATACTTATTTGGGAGTTGTGTATTCTGTTCCATTGGCTTCTTCATCTTTCCTTTAGTCCAGCACCATTTATTTACATAACTGTAGACTCTTTCTGTTAATTTGCTTGTCCCCCATTCCTTTAGGACAAATGAAATATAAACCACCTTAGTCCCTCCACTCACTGTGAAAATATGATGTGATATTATATGTGTAGTCCTTGGAGAAGAAAAGGTTGGGGAGCCCCTAGGAATTAAGGGGTTCAGTGCCAAGATTCATGCAAAGATAATATACTTGATGCTCCTGTCTGTATTAATGTAGCTTGTTTCATACTCATCCAGAGCACTGACTGCTCTTGGTAAGTTGTTTTTTTTTTTTTTCATTCTGGGAATCAATCTATGTTATACGGTTGCTGTTGAATCATTATGTTTATGACAGAAAAAATTTTTCAGGACTGATTTATCTGTATACCATAGACATCAGTTTTGAATTAAAAACAAAAAATAAATAATATTTATAAAAACTTAGACAAAACTCTACAAGGGTATACCATATAAAAATATAATTTCAAAAGAATGAGCAATGAAGATTTACATATGTATAAACCAACTAAACATATATATATTAAAGAATTTGAGAATTTGAACAATTCCTGATTTTTAATTATTAGGAATGGGAGTAATTGTAAAGTAATACCACAATAGGACTATCAGCAACGGATCTATTTAACATCATGGATTATAATTCTAGTTATACAAAGATACCTAGGCAATAAAATCATATAGAGCTATGATAAGACAAGTACAGAAAAGAATAAATGTACAAATGATGAAGCTATGACAAATTCCACAAGATATGCTAATAATGTTTCTTGTATTGACATAGTAGTCAGGCAAGAGATAAACTGAACCACTGTAATTTTCAATTTTACAAATCTAGAGTTTTGTTAAAATTAATAAAAACACTTTCTAAAATGTTCTATATCATCTGATTAAAAAACTAAACTAAAATAATACTTATATATTAATTTTATTAATATCAGATTTATTCTTCTAAATTAAATAAACAAATATAAATTTTGCATAAAAATTTTGTCTGTGATGTTTTCAAAAGCACAAAACTATTATGTTGTAGAGAAACTAATTTACCCGAGGTTAGCTCTGAAGGTGATTTTAATAGGTTAAAACACTTAACTAATGTCCAGGGATATGTACCATTTAGCTAGATTGTATACTCCATCTGGTATCCCAGGCATCACTAAGAGTGACCACGATTACTGAATAAGGAATAGACCCTGAGCATTGTTGAATGTAATTTAAAAACAAACATATTTTTTAAATAAAAGAATTGTTATGTGTCCTAATTTACTGAATGAAATAGAAAGCAATGTTCTCTG
Organism: Sorex araneus; assembly: GCF_027595985.1. Taxonomy (NCBI): domain Eukaryota; kingdom Metazoa; phylum Chordata; class Mammalia; order Eulipotyphla; family Soricidae; genus Sorex; species Sorex araneus. The sequence continues at coordinate 340,421,678 of NC_073303.1, read as the reverse complement.
TCCTAATTTTAATATTGATTGCATCAATTTTTACATGTGTTAAAATGTATAAAGGCATATACCAAAATGATTAAGAATATTGTAAAAATAGAATATTAAGTACTTTTCAGTTTTACTGTTATGGATTTAAAGGTTAACAATTCATGCTGTTTGTATTTAAGTTCTCTTCAATTATTGTGACTAATTGGTTTTATTTTTAAACATATGTAACTATAAGTTTACAAAATTAGCAATCTTATAAGTAAAACAATAGAATAATATATTAGGCTTAAAGTAATCAAAAGATTCTAAAGAAGAGCAAGTTTGGAATGTTTATGGAAAACAGTGGTGAGATAAGAAGAAAAAAAGAAAAAAGCAATTAAGATATGACATGAGAAGAAAATCTGAGTTAAATTATAGTTGTTACATATTATTGAAATATTTTCCTGTTTTAATTGAGAATGACATTTTTTTGTGAAATAAGTTTATATTTCATTAGCACCCTTACATAATAGCTACAGAATCGTACAAAATATTAACTAAAAAAGTAAATTTTTTTGAAGACATTAGAGCCTACAGGAATCCAAACAGATTTTAGAAGGTTTAGCAAGACTTAAGATAGTGGTAGCGGGGCTGGAGTGATAGCACAGCGGGTAGGGCGTTTGCCTTGCCGGAGGCCAACCCGGGTTCGATTCCCAGCATCCCATGTGGTTTCCCCGAGCACGACCAGCGGTAATTCCTGAGTGCAGAGCCAGGAGTGACCCCTGAGCATCGCTGGGTGTGACCCAAAAAGCTAAAAAAAAAAAAAAGATAGTGGTGAAGTTTGGATTTTCTCTTTTACAATTTTCCACCTTTAGAACACACTCAGCGCACAAAGTGGCTGAGACTCTGTTGGGATCTCAGGGCCAGCCTGAGGCTTTGACTAAACCCCCTGCCCCTGAAAGCAAGAGCCGGCCCTGTTTACAGGGGCCCAGGGGCCCTGCATTCCACACACTTCTGCATTCCACACACAGGCACTCTGGTTGAGGAGACAGTGGGATGAGGGGTGTGACAGTTAATTTACCTGAGCTAGTTAACCAGGCCCTGAGATTGGGAAATACAAACCATTAACTAGCATCTGTACTGAGCTCCACGAGTTAAGAGTGATACATGCATGGAATGTCCCCTCCCCACAGATTGTGTGCATAAAAACCCTGTGTAAGAATCAATAAATGGAGACTGCTTGACCACCAGACTCCCCCCTCTGCTCGGTGACCTTTCTCAGGAATCCCGAGGTCAGCAGAGGGCCAGGGCAGAGGCTCCTCCCCTTGCCACTCCCTCTCCCATAGGGAGTAAGTCCAGCGATTTAGCGGAGGGTCATATTCCAGGGTGCTGAGATCCACTGGCCAGGACACTGAAAAAACCCCAATTGAAAACTTGATTGTGTTTTTGTCTTCACGAATCAGAAGAAAATTCAGACAGAGAAAGTGAAAATTTAAGACACTGCTTCAGAAATTTGAGATCTAGAAAACAAAGGAAAGGTAAAATATGTTTTGTATATAAAGTTTGCTTAAATATCTTCCTGACCCCAATATTAGCCATGTATTTCTCAGAGCAAAGCATCCATGTGAGGAATAAAAGAATTGAGCAGACATCTGAGTTTCTATGCAAGAAATACTATGCAATGTGAATTTAACTGAATTAAAACCTGAAAGTGGAAAAAGCAATATTTTTCAGAGAGTTACTCTAGAGAATAGAATCCTGACTCAAAATGGAATATTATAAAGTATATTTGATACACTGCAATACTGTTCAATAAAATTTAGATAGGACTACATGACCATTACTCAAAAGAAGAGAAAACCAATTTTTACTGATCCTGATTTGAGCCAAATACTGAATTAAGCAAAATGGTGTCAAGTATCTGTTATAATTACATTCAACAGTGGAGTCACGAATATGCTAATATTCATAAATATATTTTAAGTATCTAGAGAGAATATTTATTTAAAAATAACCAAAATCATTTTAGAAATGAACAATATAATACCTAAGAATTAAAATCATCTTAACAGAAAGGGGATGGGTGGAATGAATATGCAAATAAAAAGAAATCAGTATTTGCATTAGCTTATTTTGATAATACTGCATACATTCTCATAGAAGCCTAAGTGTCCTCAGGTCACATATTAGGCAAAATCATGTAGTCATATCTTCAAACACCGCTGAACACTTTCTGTTATAATTTTCTTTTCTTAGATTTGTGCTATTCTTTAACTCTGCAATTATATGTCTTATTTAGCATTTTAGGTATCAACTCATTAATTATATTTTCTGTTTTGTCTTATTATTTTTTCTTGTTAATTCAATTAGAACCGCTGTTTATTATTTTACTCTGACCTCTATCTATTGAGGAAGATAACTGTTCACATGACTTAGCATTGGTAAGTTAAATAGCATCAAGGATTAAAAACAGAGCCACAAATTGCCTGGGTGTGACTTTGCTCAGGGAGGAGCAGTGGTTGTGCCACAGACAGCAGTGCAGTGGTAGAGGAAGTGTAGGGATGGAGAAGGCGAGGAGTATTCAATATGCCAAAAACAGTAACAATAATTGGCAAAATTGGTTAGAACAATTCCACTAGCAAATCTACAATTGTTAATGTGTCTTTGTCATTCCCTTCATTCAGAAGAAGACATTTCACCATCTTTTGAATTTAGGGTTGGTCATGTGAGTTGTTTCAGAGACAAAAACATTAGCAAATCTGACAAAAGCAGAGGTTGAAAGGGCAGGTCATCAAACTAGACATCCTTTTCCTATTAAAATCCTGAGACCAGTATGTGAGAGGTCAAGCTTGTCTGCCAAAGAAGTATCCCAGTTAACACCCTACCAACTTCCAGACCTGAGGATGAGGCTGTTAGAGACCCTCTAGCTCTAATCAAATTGCCAGTTATTTGCAGTTGTGATAAGTAATAGCAGTGTGACAATGTGACCAGCATAAGAAAAAAAAAAACAGTAATAATAATGGGCCTCAGTCACCTGACCCTGAACACAACAGGGACGAATGAGACATTACTGGTGACGTAAATCCCAGCAAATCAGTGAGCAATGGGACGGCAGTGATACAGTGACAAACTGATTTTAGATAATATTTTAGAATTCACTAAATGTTCTACATTTCCCTCACGTGTATATTTTCTAATACAAATATTTTGTGAAGAATATAATTTTAATTTGAAATAATTTAAAAAATTTAAGTTTATTATATATACAGAGAAAACTCATATAGGGAATATAATTTTAATATACACCACAACTTATTGCCATTATTTCAGATCAGTTTTTTAAATATCTAAGTGTAAATTTATTGGCACAAATAATAATATTATGTTTACCTTTGTAAATGGTTGTCAAATGGTCTTGCTAAACCAGTTTCCATTTCAACTCTCAATGATTATGAGTTATTTCTCTCTTTTTTTTGGCATTGGGATTACATCTGGTGGCATTCAAAACTCACTCCTGTCTCTTCTTTCAAGGATCATTCTTACCTGAGCTCAGAAAAACAAAAGTGGAGCCAGAATTTGCTGTTGTCAGGTATATCATTCCAGTCCATATAGGATATATAATATATAATATAATATATATTGCTATTTTTAAAAAATGGACTAGAGCAAGGGTGTTTGCCTTGTATATGGTCAACCTGGGTTTGATTCCTCTGTCCTGACAAGCTACCAAGAGTATCCCGCTTGCACAGCAGAGCCTGGCAAACTACCTGTGGTGTACTCAATATGCAAAAAAAAACCAGTAACAACAAGTCTCACAATGGAGACATTAGCACCAACCCCCCCCCCCCAGCAAATCAATCAACAACAGGACAACAGTACTACAGTGGTATTTAAAAGAATAATAAGTAATACTATTTTTTTTCTGATAATGATTCATTGTAGTTTGATTTTCAAAGGTAAGTAATGAAAGCCATAATTTCATGTGATATTTGCAATCTGTGTTGCTTCTTTCAAGAAGTGTCTATACTTTTTTTAATTTGTGTGTTTGAAAATATCTTATTTTTAAAAAAACCTTATAAAACTGTTCTTAGTAGAAGCAGTCTCACCACTGGTGTCCCCAGGGTTCTAGTTTATTTGTTTTACTCATACTTTCAATTTGGCTTGTTTTTTCACATAGGAATTTTTTTCCCTGTGCTTTAGATGTAAGTATTCTAAAAATATATGTTATATAAATATTGCATTCTGGATAATATATACAAAATTATTCAGAATATAAAATTATTCAGAATTAAAATAATATAAAATTTTTGAACCATTTTCATTTTGATGTCCAAAATATAAAGTTAAAATTTAAATAAGTCCAATTGAAATCTCATGTTTTCATAATTAAATACATAATGTTTATAATATACATATTATATTTATATAATAAAATAATATCATATAGCTTGCTGTTCTTTGATCTTAAAAATATCTGTTAAATATAAGTTTAATTTTATGTTAATATTTTTAAAGTTGAAATTATTAATTGCTTCTTTTTTCATTATACCTTTTATGTCATACCTTTGAACAAATATTAAAATCAAGGTCACAATGATTTCATATATTTTCTTAGAATTGAAATAATTTTTCATCATACAGTAGGTAAATCTCTTGCCAACTTTCAACATAAATTTTTGTGTTGTTGGTAGCAGGGGTATAGGTTTTTGTGTTTACTAATTTATTTATTGATTTGTAAGAAAAGGGTCTTTTTACATTTTTTTTAGGTACCATGATTAACATTACTGTATAAAGTACATTTTCATTCCCGTGATGTACAATTCCACACCCACCACCAATGTCCACATCTCTCCACCAACATTCCGAGGACACATTGGAAGCTCTGGACCCATGTAACTCAGTTCTGTAGACTACTCTCAGGTATTGTCGTTTTTTAGCCATTTGTTGTTTATTTACTATATTTCTCTATATCTCCTTATGAGAGATCATTCTGTACCTGTCCCTTTCCTGACCGACTTCACTCAGAATTATATCCTCTAGTTTCATCTTTTCTAACAGATGAGTAGTGTCTATTGTGTATCACTGTATCACTGTCATCCCATTGCTCATCGATTTGCTCTAGCGGGCATCAGTAACATCTCCATTGTGAGACTTCATATAATTCACGGTACATAAACTATGTACTGTTAGTTGTAGGGTTCATGCATTGAAACGTTCAGTACCACAACCTCTATCAGTGTCTGCTTTCCTCCGACATAGTCCACTCCTAACTCTCATTCTCTATTCTCTTATGCCACAATTTATTTATCTAGTCATCTGCTTGTTGGTAGCTTGGGTTGGTCCCAGACCTTGGCTCCTGTGAACATTACTACACTGGACACAGGGACACAAATATCTCTTTGAAACAGTGCTTTGGGGCCCTTTGGGTAAATATCAATAAGTGGAATTCTTAGATCATATGAAATCTCAATATTGTTTTCCAAATAGGTTGAACCAGTCAGCATTCCCATCAACATGGTCCCCTTTTAACTAGATTCTTGCAATCTTTTTGTTCTTTGTGTCATACTACAGTATCACTGGTATGAAGTGATAATTTTTTTAAAACTTCTATTATTCGAATGATAAATGATGAAGAGCATTTTTCATATAGTGTTAGTTATCAAAATGCCTTCTTTAATGAGGTGTTTGTTCATTTCTTTCCCCATTTGTTTTGATAGGGTTGTTTTGAGCTTACTTTAAAGAATATACATTAATTTAATTATTTTCCTTATTATTCTTATTGAGGAAAGCAGACACTCTGATAAAGGTTGTAGTATTGAACTTTTTTAAAAAAAATTTCTACTTTATTGAAACACCGTGACAAAAGTTACAAAGCTTTCAGGTTTAAGTCTCAGTCATACAATGCTCAAACCCCCATCCCTTCACCAGTGCACCTGTTACCCCACTAAGAGCCCCAATATACTCCCCTCCCACCCCCTTACCCCCACACCTGAGTGGCTAATGATCTTCACTTTATTCTCTCTATATTTTGGATACATTCATTATTTCAACAGAGAAATATTATTATTTGGAAGTTTCCCCCAACAATCAAACCTGCTGAAAAGGCATCATTTGAAAGTTTGTTTTCCATTGCTGAGAATGAAGATTACAGGAGCTCATGCAGCCACTATGGTTTCTGTTGTTTTAGCTCAGTTTACAATCTAGATGCATTTCTATAAGTCTCTGGGTGCCAAAATGGGTTAGTAGACCACCCAGATCATAGTCTTTAAGGAGCAGAGGAACCCTGTCATGCACGGTTGCTCTAGATATCATCTGGGAGGAGAGCATGCTGATAACACCCCCATCCCATGACCTCTTGCGCCCCACGTCACTATAAGCTCATACCTCTGGGTTGTGAGTTCTGGAGAATGGCGGACGCCACGTGGACGCTGGTGCTGCTGCCCTGCCATCTTCCCTGTAGAAAGAAAGCGTTGGGAGAGAAAATCCTTCCCCCTCCCTGGGCGGCATGGGGTCGTAGCTCAGCTCACAGTCTAGATGCATTTCTATAAGTCTCTGGGTCCCCTCACTCTGGGGAGGAGCACTGGGCAGCTCGGGGCCCTGGGGAAGTAGGCCACCATCCAGCCCTTGGTAGGGAAGGCCCAGGCCTTCTGGCTGGACATGGACAAGAGAGTCTGCACCAGGCCTTGGAGGGGCACCCAAAGCTGAGGGAGCAGGGCCAGGTGCTCACGAGAGAGTGGGGTGCAGAGCTGCTGCCTCTGTGTCTGCAGCACATCGTCATACTCGGTCTGGGATAGGCAGCGCAGGGCCATCACCAGGCCTTGCCGGAGAGAGGGGCACTTGTGACGAGAGGGGCTCTTGTGATGAGACTGGTGCTTATGAAGAGGGCTATGCTGGGGTCTGGGCGACTAGGAATCAAGCTTCTTGTTCAGTGAGAGGAACTGGGGCCCAGGAGACAGTGTCCTCCTCTGAGCTCTTTGGGGAGAGAAATCCTTGTAGGACTGTTCACTGCAGCCGCGGTGACCAGACCCAGAGTCTTCCAGGAGACTGGCACCTAAGTTTCCCCCATTGTACTTCACATCTGAGGGGCTCCCTGTTGTGTACCATTTCATGGTGCATAAAATTTAAAAACAATATAAATTGTTTCTTATTGTTTTAAATTTATTGGTTTATAGCTTAATTTCTATGTATTTATTCTACTGTTGAGTTTAATTAATTTTTTTCTCAAGCTTCCTGAAGTAGAAACTGGATTCATGATTATAGTTTTATATTTTTGCCTCTTTTGAATGTGTGCATTTAAAACTTTCAGTTTCATTTGTCTTGCTTTCATTTCCTTGACATATTGATTGATTGAATGAATGATTGAATCGCCATGAGATAGTTACTAAGTTTTCATGATTGAGTTTCAGTCATATAATGATATAGCACCATCCTTTCACAGCATGTATTTTTTACCATCATATTTCCCAGTATCCCTTCCCCAACACTCACCCCTTCCCACGCCCTGCCTCTGTGGCAGGCACCTTCCTTCTTACTCTCTCTCTCTCCTTTTGGGCATTATGGTTTGCAATACAGAATTGAGAGGCCATCATGTTTGGTCCTTAGTCTACTTTCAATACACATCTCCTAGGAGGATTGATCCTTCCAACCATCATTGACTCAGTGGTTCCATCTCCATCCTAACTATCTTTATCTCCAGCACATGAGGCAGGCTTCCAAACCATGAAGCAATCCTCTTTGTTCTTGTCTCTATTGTTTTTAGGTGTTAGTCTCATACTATGTTATTTTATATTCCACAAATGTGTGCAGTCATTCTATGTCTTTCTGACTCATTTGACTTACTATGATCTTCCCATGTGTATTCACTTATAAGCAAATTTTATGACTTTATCTTTCTAACAGCTGTATAGTATTCCATTGTGTAGATGTACCAAGTTTCTTTAAACAGTCGTTTGTTCTTGGGCACTCAAGAGCAGTTTTGGACTATTGTGAACAGTGCTGCAATAAACATACAGTGCTGATGGCCTTGAAACATTTAATTCAAATGCAATTAACTCTCTTGAGATATTTTGAATCTTTGGAAATTAGAAATATGTATCTTGGTATATTTTAGATATTCTTCTATTTTTAGTTTTTAGCTTAATTAGTATTATGAAAATGTTTTGCATGAGTTATATTGTTTAAATCTGCTCATGTGTTGTGTCTATAAAAATATAACTCACCTTTACTATAGTAATTGCCTATTTGTACAATATTAACTGGCCTGTGATCTTTTGCTACAGAAATATTCTTTAAGATTTACTAGCTGAAAACTTTACAGAAACCTGGCAGTGAGAAGTACAGTATTGGTGAGTAAGTGATTAATAGAGAGCTAGAGATGGAGCACTATAGCTAGTAAAGTATAACTAGTTTTTTTTTTAGTTAGTTAATTAGAATGCTATACTGTAGGGGGAAAAGAGTATAGAGTTCCATATATCAGGTATATTTAAACGACATGGGGATAATAGAATTATAGGAACTATAAATGTAGAATTTTATATCTGTTCCAAAGGGATATTAATGGGACAAACATAGACAGACTAATTCATTATTTATTTTAGGATACGGTGAAAACAAAATGATCTTTTTGAAAGCACAAAACAAAATTTTCTTCTTTTGAAATTAGAGGGAAGGAAGTAGAAAGCTCAAGTTCTGGAGGAGAGTTTAATCAAAAAAGCTTCAGAATTCCACAGAAGATTAAACCCTCAACCCATGCAAGGCTGTAGTTTAGTAAAATTTTAGAAGTGCAATGTGTTAGCTCTTGGAATAGTAAAATCCGGATTGATTGAGACATTGGACGCTTTTAAATAATCAGATTTATCTAATCTTTATGTGTATCTTTTTAGCTCATTAGACTTTTTAAAAAGTAATATCTTTCTTGCTTGAAGATGATAATCTACCTTGAAAAATAACAAGTCTCCTTGAAACTTTCCACCTCTTGTTTGAAGAACAAGTAACATAATCATCCATCCAAAATCAGCAAGTAATAAATTGAGGATAGATTTACTTGCTACAGAAATAATGTGTTTACAACGTAAAATAGCTGGAAAACTAGTCAATAATTACCAGCAGTTACCAGAAGAATATGTATAGGACTGAATCTTGAGGGTACTGGATGAAGGGGGGTTGAAATATAAAGTCAGATATAGAAAACTATGCCACTATTTTAGCATGATGCTATGATACAAAATGTTATCTTTTAGAGAAGACCACATACTAGCACACTGCTGTCTTGCACTTGGAAAAATATCCCGAGGCTAAATGAAGTAGAAGTACCAGAAGCATGCGGAATATGGTAAAAATCAGATTTTTAGTGGTGTGAATGCTAGACTAGAAAAAAATGTTATTATAGGGGTAGTTATTATAGAGCTAGTACAAGAATGATAGCATGTACTTAGCATGCACCAAACTTGGGTTCAATTCTTAACACCATGTGGTCCTCCCAAGCATTAGCAGGCAACCCTGGAGGTCCATGAGCACCACAAAGGTGGCTGGAATACTACTCCTCACTCAGCACTGCATGGCTTGAGCACTTGTATTGTCAGATCTTTGCATTGAACTATAAACCCAATTGGTCATGAATCACCAATAGGTCACCCGGGACTGCTGACAAACACTTGGACAGACACAGTCTTAAAAATTAAACAAACAAACAAACAAACAATATCTCAGTTAGGACCAACAGGCATTCTAGTGGTAAGGAATATTCTCATAAAAGATCCTAGTGCATATTTAACATATAGTATTTAGTCGAGAGACATTTGATATCATTACAATGTAAAACTCATATTCACAGGGATATACATGGGCATCCACTCAGCTGTCCCTGTTATACTATCCTGAGATACGGTTGTACTAGGATTTCTGCAACAATGATGAGGTATTAGCCACAATAGCATATACTTTGTCAGTAATTTTTACATGGTCCTGTATTTACAGTATAAAAACAAGAAGACTCAGCGGTCTTGGTTCCCAAGAATGAAGAATACAAATGCCTCCTGACATTTTTTGTGATATATAAAAGGGCAGTAAAAGGACAGGAAAGGACTCAACATTCAATATAAATAATTGATCTTATTTTTATATAAGGTAGGAAGTGACTATTCTAAACAGTGAGGGAAAGTATATTTGGTGTCATGTAATTCATTAGGAATTTATCAACAAATCTATACCTAATTTTCATAAGAAATGGAAAATATCATGGCTATGATATGAGGAAGTCAAATGTCATTGGTTGAGGAAGGGATTAGGGGTCAAAATGCTTAAAAATAGCTATCATGGATGTTTAAATTACTGTGGATTATGAAAGAAATGAATATATTGCAAAAATGATACCATCAAGAGTGGAAATAATGAATGAAATATTTAATTATAAACAAATAAGGAGGCACACAAGTGACAAAACGTGATGTGCTATGTTTTCTGAAAATTGGAGTGGGATTTAAGGAATAGTTAAGAAATTCTTCACTGGAAGTAGCAAAAAAGAATTAGGAGGTTATTATACTAATTTCTAATTGACTGAAGTAATTGACTGAAGGGAGGTGGAGATGACTGAGAGCTACAAGGAAAGCAATAAAGTAATTTCCCAAGGGGACAGTCAGATTTCCTGCAGGGAAAGATGAAAAAACATTAGAGAGAAGAAAAGAAAAGAAAAGAAAAGAAAAGAAAAGAAAAGAAAAGAAAAGAAAAGAAAAGAAAAGAAAAGAAAAGAAGAATTTGGTGAAGACAGATCTTGACTTCCTGAAGAAATTTTCAAGAATGTGAAAGACATGGGAATGTGGATGTCAGAGAGATAGAACTTATGAATAAGTGCTCAAGAGACATATAATGTCCATGAAAACTTGGTCTCTTGTCTGACCTGAACAGAAATATAAGACATCACCGTGGTGGTCACTGACTGGTAGAGGAGTGGATCGTTTGTTTCATGTATGGCTTACTTTTGAGAGCTGAACTCATTGGCAGATTGTAGGTCATAGGAAAGAGAATATGTGAATGGCAGACTGTTGGTTCTATGAAAGGATACATGTGGGTGGTAGTTTTGCCAGAAGCACCTGATGCTATTTTGGCATGCTCTTTATTCCCATCAATACTGACACTTAGGTGAGAGCAGGGGCATATTGCCAGATTTCTGCAGTGCTTCATGCACCCTTTATACACATTCCTGCTGAGAAGTATCATCTTTATCATTATATCAGTAGAAGATATCATTATATTCAGAAGAAGCCACAGCAGGAAAAAGAGCATCAAAACATTAATAGAAGGAAAAAAGTCCTCTGATCATCTCACAGCAGCAGGAAAATAATTAATAATTAAAAGTAATATCTGTTGAGAACAAAACAAAAGAGCATTATTTTTTTATTTTATATTTGAACAACACATTGATGGTGGTACCTTAGAAACATTTTATTAAGAAACAGGATAGTTACATTGATGTTACTATCAAAATCTGTTACTATTAATGTTCTACTTATCATATCAACTGAGATTCTATCCAAGAAACTATGATCCAAGAAGCTAATAAAAGGAACATGAAGGAAAAAAGCAAAAATATTATTGACACTGCATACATTATAAAATGATATATTTGGGACTATTTTCATTATAAATACATAAGTATAATATGCATGAGAATTTTAAATATTCCATCACATTCGGGTATATGGGTTGTCATAAAGCATAAAAGATAAAGAGATCAGTGATAACTAAATAGGTAGCATTAACTGTGAAATAAAATTCAAAATATTCCTATAATTTATTATTAAATAAAAAACCAAATATATTAGTGAGAAAAAAGTAATGGTATTTGAATAAAATAGACTCACATTGGAAGAATACATATCACTAGGTGACAAAAATGAGTAATAGGGATATTACTGGGAAAGACAAATGATTATATGTGATCTTAAAATATGAAAACAGATGTTTGTTTTCTTTTGAAATACTTCTCATTTACAAAATCCAGTCCCTGTAAAATAGTCTATTTCTTCCTTAGATTAGTTACCATGGTGATAATTCCAATTTCTTATAATTCGGCTACTATTTTTAAAGGGGCCATGCCCAACAGCACTTGGAGGACAGAGCCATTCCCAGTGAAAATCTGCCTAGTTGATTTGATGCTTGGGTTCAGCTGGCCACTACCTGGCACTGGGAGAACATAAATATTGGGGATTAAACTTGGGGTCTTGCGCATGGGTGTCATGTGCTCTTACCACTAGAACAATGCCCTTGGCCCTTGCTATTTCTTTTTAAAGAATCATTTGAAGTGCACAGACACTCATTCATTTGCTGCAATTGGTATCAAAGAAAGCTGAGTCCTTTAAAAACATCATTTCTTATGTGATGCACAAAGAGTGACCCACAATAAAAACTATTTTTTCATAATATGTTGTATTTTTCCTGAGGGTAAGTGTCGTGAAGGAAGTTGCCTTGCATATGCAACCTACTCAGTTTGATTCTCAACACTGCGTATGATTTTAAGAGCACAGTCAGAAATGGTCCATGAGAACAGAGCAAAGAAGGCATGAGCATCTTCGGGTGTGACCTGAAAACAAAAGAAAATAAAAACACCCTCCCCCGCAAAATGATATTAATCATTTCTCCATAAGAATTTTTATAAATATCAAATCACTGTGAGATAGTTACAAGCTTTCATATTTGGGTTACAATTACACAATGATCAAACACCCATCCCTCCACCAGAGCACATTCCCCACCACCAATATCCCAGGTATACTTCCCCTTTCCCATCCTCTCCCTACCTCCATGGCAGACAATATTCCTCATACTCTCTCTCTACTTTTGGGCATTATAGCTTGCAACACAGACACTGAGAGGTCATCATGTTTGGTCCATTATATACTTTCTGCACATATCTCCCATCCTGATCATTTCCTCCAGCCATCATTTTCTTAGTGATCCCTTCTCTATCCCATCTATCTTCTCCCCTCCGCTCACGAAGCAGGCTTCCAGCTATGGTGTAATTCTCCTTTTATCTACTGTCCTGAGGTTTCAGCCTCAAGTGATGTTATTCTATACTCCATGAATGAGTGCAGTCCTTCTATGTCAGTCCCTCTCTGTCTGACTCATTTCACTTAGCATGATACTCTCCATGTCTATCCATTTATAGGCAAATTTCATGACGTCATCTCTCCTAACAGCTGCATAGTATTCCACTGTGTAGATGTATCAACGTTTCTTTAATCAATCATCTATTCTAGGGCACTTGGGTTGTTTCCAGATTTTGGCTATTGTGAACAGTGCTGCAATGAGCATAGAGGTACAAATGCCATTTCTATTGTGCTCTTTTGCATCCTCAGGATATATTCTCAGAAGTGGTATTATAGGGTCATATAGAAGTTCAATTTCTAGTTTTTTAAGGACAGTCCATATTGTTTTCAAGAAAGGCTAGACCAGTCGGCATTCCTACCAACAGTGAAAGAGTGTCCTTTTTCCCCCACCTCCATGCCAGAACTGGTTGCTTTTGTTCTTTTGAATGTGTGTTAGTCTCTGTAGTGTGAGATGATATCTCATTGTTGTTTAGATTTGCATCTCCCTGATGACTAGCGATATGGAACATTTTTTCATGTGTCTTTTGGCCATTTGTATTTCTTTTTTTTGAGGAAGCTTCCCGTCATTTCTTCTCTCCATTTTTTGGTGGGGCTGGAGAATTGTTTTTTCTTGTACAGTTCTACTAATGTTTTGTATATCCTGGATATTAATCCCTTATCATATGTGTATTGGGTAAATATTTTTTTCCCATTCTTTGGGCTCTTTCTGTATTTTGTTCACTGTTTCTTTTGAAGTGCAGAAGCTTCTTAGTTTTATATAGTCCCATTTGTTTATGTTTGCTTCCACTTGCATGGTCAGTGCTGTTTCATCCTTAAAGATGCTTTTAGCTTCAATACCATCTTCATATGACTTTCAAGCAAATTGAAAGGCACTTTATCTATTCTTATGTGACTGTATTTAACATTTTACAAAATTTAACTTTGAAAGTTATTTGAGATTATTATTATCACAAGTCCTTGTCCTGGATCAACATCGCTGTATCAATGTATCACTGTTATTCATCGATTTGCTCGAGTGAGTGCCAGTAACATCTTCATGTGTCCTAACGTAGCCTGGTGGCTTCTGCTCACTCCAAGAACACAAAGAGCATATTGTTGTTACTGTTTTTGGCATATCAAATACAACATGGTAGTTTGCCAGGTTCTGCTATGGACCAACATATGCAATGGAAACTCATTACATTTCTGTTAATGATGTTTAAATGCACAAATAACTGTAGAGGGGCCAGAGCATAGTAGAGCCTGTAGGGCATTTACCTTGCATCCAGCAGACCTGAGTTAGATCCTGAGTTAAATTTGGGCTTCCCAAACATTCCCTGAGCACTGCCAGGATTAATTTGTCAATGCAGGAGTAACCCTGATCATCTCTGGGTGCGACTCAAAAAAGCCAAAAATATGAAAAACTGAATAACATTAGAGAAAAAAGGAAATCTATAGATATGTACAGTACTATCAATCTGGAAACATAAACATATCTTAAAGTGTCATGTAATATAATGACCTAATGACTTAACCTAAAGCTTTAGTTTATAATCATGTAGATAAAGCATTCATTCCACCATTTTTTTTTACTTTATTTTTGGGCCACACAGAATTATTCTTGGAGGGGTCAGGAAAAATTTGGGGATAAAGTAATAATGGATGATGGCAAGGTCAGTTTCATACTGTACTGTCATCTATTAACCCATTTTCAGTGTGGGTTATTATTGAATGGTTAGAGTTCTAATACTTCCTTTGGGAGTAATAAAAAAGTGCACATCATTAAAGCATACTCATTTTGTATTGTTTGACAATAGTATGTTTTACATTTCCTAATAGTTATAGTAAGTTCAGCAGACTATTCATTTGGAACAACACATTTTATAATACAATGCATAGAGGACTGGAGCAATAGCAAAGTGGGTGAGGCGTTTGACATGCATGCAGCCGACCCGGGTTTGATTCCTCCATCCCTCTCAGAGAGGCTGGCAAGCTACCAAGAGTATCCTGCCCACAAGGCAAAGCCTAGCAAGCTACCCATCGAGTATGCCAAAAACAGTAACAAGTCTCACAATGCAGACTTTATTGATGCCCGCTCGAGCAAATCAATGTACAACAGACGACAGTGCTACAGTGAATATTTACAAGAAAAATAGCTGATGTTCCCTTCTCTATCTGCTTCCATAGGAGGACCAGCTCAGGATGGGAGAGGTGTGCTGAAAGCAGACTATAGATTGATCACGATAGCCACCCAGTTTCTCCATTGCAAACCACAACACCCAAAAGGAAAGAGAGAACAAGAGGGAATGCCCTACGATAGAGGCAGGGTGAGATGGAGGTTGATGGGAGAGGGAGTGGGAGGGATGCTGGGGTCATCGGTGGAGTAGAGTGGGCACTGGTGGAGGGATGGGTGCTCGAGCATTATATGACTAAAATACAAGCACAGAAATATGTAAATCTGTACCTGCAAGGTGATTCATTAATAAAAAGTAATAATAAATTAAAAAAAATAAAAATAGCCGAGTCTTAGGTAATAGTAAGTATAGTGAATTGGACACATGCCTTGCACAGGGCCCACCAGATTCAATCTCTTAACCCCAAGCCAACCAGGAATAATCCCAGAACACAGAGGCAGGAGTAAACTCTGAACACTGCTGGCATGGCCCCAATCCCCTTCTGTCTCATCCCACAAAGATAAACAACTGAGATTAAATCTTATTTAAAATAAACTAAAAAACAGAATTTTTAGTGTAACAAAACCTATAACCTCGGTCCTATAAGTGCATGTATTTTCAAATTAGTTAGCCCACCAATTGATATATATTTTATATCACATCTGCTTGTTTCATGTGATATCTAAAATCAGATACACCATCAGAAGGCTTTCTTCTATGTGATTGCAAACATCTGGATGACTCAAATTATATAAATGACATAATATTTCATCAAAAAGAACAGGTAAGAGGCATTCTGAAAACCTTCAAAGATTCTTGGAAGTACAGTATTTCATAGAATGCAATAGTGTTATCGGTCAGTGAAGGCACAATAAATGCCAGATTGGTAATAGTCTGTAGGCCTGAGATCAAATTCTAGAATTTTTGGTGAAGGTCAAGTGAAACAGTAATTTTAGTCAGAGAGTGACTCAATTAATCAATATGCTCTAAAAAAAGATATCTTGATGAAAGTATGGAGAAGGAGATTTGGAAGTATTAAATAAAGTGACAATATTAAAACTTAGTTGAAACACTACAGATGAGAAATTATAAAAGCCTTAACTGGGGCAATAGACTAGGAGAAGAGGAGACAGATATTTAAGGCATCAGGCTTTATGTGATTCAGTCCTTTTAATTCTTCTGCTTTTATGGGACTCAGATGTACGAAATTCCCTTTCAATTTCCGGACATTCAAGTTGTCTGGAACTACATACAATTATTATCTTCCCTTTTATAATTTATAATGAGAAATGTAAAAATGTTAAATATTTTATTAATTTTTTAAACAATTTAATGTCATATTTTTGTTTTCCATTCAATATTAATTTTTATTAAGAATAAAAGCTGTTATTTTAAATTACAACCAGGACACAATTGCTCCTTTGCTATGAATTTCTGTTATTTCTAGGCCTTTTAGAAGAGATAAATAATGACAGTGCAGTGTCCCTTAATCCAAAGCGAGATGCTTATTTTGATTTCTGATAACCTGTGATATCAGAAACATACATTTGGTACTATTTTAGACCTTATAATAACAGAAGTAAGAAAAGAGTGGGGAGCTGCCCTATAGAACATTAGACAAATATAACATGTAAATGAGCAGAAATAGGAAGATAGTTAACAATCATGTGTTACAAAGGGAAAAAGCAGACAATTATTAGGCAATTCAATAGTAATGCTTTAGTGAAGAATATATAAATAAAAGCTAATTGAAAGGAAATGGTCAGAAATAGAGTGAAATGGATTACTATTATATCAGAAAAAAATGTGTACAAAATCTCTCAGGTGCTTGAATACTACTTAAAGACATGTAATTTGCACCAAATACGGATGGGCTAGAACCATAATTTAGGGTTAAGAAAATAGAGGATAGGATACAGAAAAAAATTGCAATTCTTGCTGTTTAAAAGCCTGGTAGTATCCTGAATTTATGCTATAGTGATAGGAGAACCTTGAGAAGTATTTAACAGTGCAGTGACATGACATAGTTTCTATTTTAAGAAGATCAGAATCTGTTTAGAACATTTATAAGAGATAAATCAACCTTAAAAAGAGATGATTTAGGAAATATTTACAGTAGAGAGAAATACCCAGGACAAGATACAGGTGAAAAATGGAAATAGTGGCAATGACTACATTTTAATGGATGTTATTCTTGTTTTAAGCAGAACTTAAAACTGAAATGCTTCTTTTTGTATTTTCAAAAAATGTTCTCCAAAGGTGGAATATGAGGAGACCCTCAAATAATGGTGGAGGGAAATAGACATTCTAGTGGGTGTGTGGTATTGGAATGTTGTAGTTATAAAATCCTATCATTGAGAGTAAAATTATAAATTACAGTGACTAAAATAAAAAGAAAATTCCTCCTCTTTAACTTCTTTCTCAAAAAAACTTCTGTCCCAATAAAAGTATTAAATTCATTATTAGGAGATATTGGCCAGTCTAATTGCTTAAACATTTTTGGTTTTCTATTTGGAATTGATTGTAATTAAGGTCTTCATATATGTTTGTAATAATATTTTTCCTTTTATCTTTTAATTTTTTTAAACATTGCATATAGAATTTATTTTTTCTTATTTTATAATTTTTCAAATGTATTTGCTAAACCAAATTCTTCAATGGCTTGCTTGACAAGTATACAAGTTATTCTATACAGTCAGAAATAAGGTATCTGAATACCAAAAATTACACTTAGGGGCTGGAGCTATAGTATGGTGGGCAGGGCATTTGCCTTGTACAAGGTTGAACTGGTTTGATTCTCAGCTTCCCATATGGTCCCCTGAGCACTGCCAGGAGTAATTCCTGAGTGCAGAGCCAGGAGAAACCCCTGTGCACTGCCGGGTGTGACACCAAAAGGAAAAAAAATTACACTGATTTTTTATATATAAGAGAAAGGAAAAAGCAATGTACTCCACTTAAAGAAACAATAGTTATCATAAGCTGACCATGAATAGAATAATTTTGAAATAGTAAAAATATGAAATTAAATATAATTCTAAAAAACAAAAGGTGAAAATATACAAAATTTGGGGAAATACGGAGACACAGAAGTAATATATACAATTTTTAAATAAAAAATAAAAATTTTAGGTGCTCAACTCAAAGTATTTACATTTTAAATATATTTTTATTGATAATACACTAGTTTGTAAGATTATAAGTTTGTTTGCTTTTGGAATAAAATATAGGTACAGCATGCCTGAGACAATATGCTAGTATTTCTTCACTTCGGTTCACTGATTCCTTTCAGTCCATTCACTGCCTCTTCCTCATATCATTGCCTTGATTTCTATGGATTTATTTTTCCTTTGGAATTTTCCAGATTTTTTTTTACATATCACATATAAGTGACATAATTCAGAATCTTTCTTTCTCCATATGACTTATTTAGCTTAACATGATACCTTCCAATTCTACTCATATAGCAAAGGCAAGATTCCATCTTTCTGTTTTTTTATCTTTTTTTTTAATTTAAATTTTATTGAATCACCATGTGGAGGGTTACATAGTTCTCAGGATTATGTCAGTTATACAATACTCAAACACCCTTCCCTTCACCCGTGTCCATATTCCATCACCAACCACCCCATTATACCTCCCGCCCCCTCCCGCCCCCCCAGTCCCCTTCCTTGTAAGTGATAAGTTTCACTTCGTTTACGCTTTATCTTGGTTACAGTCCATGTTTCAACACATAACTCACTATTGTTGCTAGGGTTTCCCCCCAAAAAAGAGAAGACAGTCCCACTGTCAAGGAAGCATTTGATGGCTCTCCATTGCTGAGAATGTAGAGATATTAAGTCCCGCTGTTTGTTACATAACTTTTCTATTTTTTTCCCCCCTCGACCCTCGCCACTGAGATCACACCTGTTTAGTAATCACCACGCTGCCTGACAAAGGGAAAACAAACCAAAAAAGATGGTTAGTTCCCGTCATCAGCCGGCGTGGGGCTCTGGCTTAGTTGATAGTCTGGTAGAATGTCTGCAAGCAGTTTCTGGAACCAAAAGTAATACCCTGGTATCGGCCCCGGCTCGAGATTCCACCAGCGTCCCGCTGTTCCAAGTACATAATAATTTATTCCCTTGTATCCCATTCCCACGCCACCAGGTCCCTGTCAGCTTAATGGACATCATACTATGGTTAACGCCACGCCGAGTTTCTTCCCGAGAAAGAAGGATATTTCTTCTCAGCCGGCGTGGGGATATTGCTTAGTTCAGTGTATAGAGATGGCTACCACTTTGATTGCCTTCAATATTTCAGCAAAAGACTTACTATTCTTGGTAGGATTTCCCACCAAAGTCCGACCCGTTAAAAAGGAACCATATCATATTGGTGATGATTAAATGACAATAGGTTGTGCGGCTTTGAATTTCTGTATAAAGTCCAGGGAAAGTCCAGGGAAAGTACAGCCAGAAATTACACGTCGCTACAAACTTTAACCCTATTATGATCCCCCCAAAGTCCAACCCATTACAAAGGAACCATTTCATATTGCTGATGATTAGATGACATTAGGCTGCTGCGGCCGCGGTTTTGGGTTTCTATATAAAGTCCAGGGAAAATTCTGCCTAAAATTCTATCGCTACAATCTTTTAACCTTCAACAAAAAACTCAGTACTATTGTTTGGAGTTTCCCCCCAAGGTAAGCCCTGCCAAAAAGGAACATTTACACGTTGCTGACAATCAAGAGATATTAGGTCGCGCGGCTGCTATTGCAGCCCCGCGGTTTTGGATTTCTATATGAAGTCTAGGGAAAATTCTTTTGGTAATTGCATCACTCGCTGGCAGCGCCTGGGCCAGAAGCTCCGAGCACTCAGTTTGGAGGCATTTTGGGGGCGCCGCTCGTGTCCAAAGTGGTTCAGTTGCCTCTGGGGTTGATCTTGCGTGGGGCCGGAAAGGAGCGTCCCCACATGGCTCTGTGCTTAAATGTCGGCCGGCACGGGGCGGATCCGGAAGTCCCGCCCCATCGGCTTTCCCGGGCTTCCTGTAGAGTCTAAAAACCGGCTATTGCCTCGCTGTGTTCAAAAAGAAAGAGTTGAGAGAGAAAAGACCATACCCCGCCGGCAGCACCTGGGCCAGAAGCTCCGAGCACACAGTTTGGAGGCATTTTGGGGACGCCGCTCGTGTCCAAAGTGGTTCAGTTGCCTCCGGGGTCGATCCCGCGCGGGGCCTGAAAAGTCCATCTTATTTTTTTTAAGATTTTTTAATCGAATCACTGTGTGAAAGACCCTTACAGAGCTGTTCATGATTAGGTTTTAGTCATACAGTGCACCAACAACATCCATCCCTCCACCAGTGTACATTCCCTAGCACCAATGTCCCCAGTTTTAGATCCCATCACCATCCCTCAGACTGTAGTTCACACTTTTCATCTCTCTCTCTCTCTCTCCTTTTGGGTACTGTGTTTTGCAATACAGATAATGAAAAATTTTATATATATATATGTATATATATATATATGTATATATATATATATCTCCCAGCGGGTAGGGCATTTCCCTTGTATGCATCCGACCCGGGTTCGATTCCTCTGCCCCTTTCAGAGAACCCGGCAAGCTACTGAGAGTATCACTTGAACTATTATTGATCACTTCGAACTATTATTGTCATGCTGGTTCCATCTCTATCTTACCTATCCTTCACTCTACAAATACTTGTGTTAGATTTCAACCACTCACTGTTTCTCCTAGCCCCAGTTTACCCTGGGCCTGGATTGAATATCATTCTTCTTGTTAATTGTCATTGAGGTCATTGACTTTTTTTTAAATTTATTTATTTTTTATTAGTGAATCACTGTGAGGGTACAGTTACAGATTTATACACTTTTGTGCTTATGCTTCCCTCATACAAAGTTTGGGACCCCATCCCTTCACCAGTGCCCATTCTCCACCACCAGTAAACCCAGCATCCCTCCCACCCTCCCCAATCCCATCTCCCCCCCACCCCACCCTGCCACTGTGGCAGGGCATCCCCTTCTGTTCTCTCTCTCTAATTAGCTGTTGAGGTTTGCAATAAAGGTGTTGAGTGGCCACTGTGCTCAGTCTCTAGCCCTCATTCAGCCCGAAACTCCCTTCCCCCTCATGGCCTTCAACTACATTATAGTTGGTGATCCCTACTCTGAGTTGCCCTTTCCCCAGAATGTGAGGTCAGTCTCCAAGCCATGGAGTCAACCTCCTGGTACTTATTTCTACGATTCTTGGGTGTTAGTCTCCCACTCTGTTATTCTATATGCCATAGATGAGTGCAATCTTTCTATGTCTGTCTCTCTCTTTCTGACTCATTTCACTTAGCATGAAATTTTTCATGCCGATCCACTTGAATACAAAATTCAGAGGTCATTGACTTTTTTATAACTTTGCTTTCTTATCCATTTAAAGCTTTTTTCTAAATCTTGGTATCTTTAAAAATATTGATGGGCATTCATTGTAGTATTTTTTTGCATTCTATAAAGAAGTGAGAAGCAATGAAATAGGTAGATAAATTATATGTTACTCTCTATATTTTATAATATCAATAGATACATTTTAACCAAGGCCTACTTGTATCAGTTGTATCGCTTGTCATCCCATTGAGCTTCGATTTGCTCAAGAGGGCACCAGTAATGTCTCCATTCGTCCCTGTCGCGTGCTAGTGTAGCCCAATGGTATCTGCTCGCTCCAGGAACATGAAGAGCCTCAAACTGTTTGTTTAGGGTTTTGACAAAGAAGTCTGACCATCTCATAAGTGGACGGCCACATGGTCTTTTGACATTCTGTGGAATCCAGTTGGTAACAGCTTTAGTCCAGCAGTCATCTCTAAGTTGCATTACGTGTCCAGCCCATCTGATTTTTGACACCTTGGCAAATGAGACAGTGTCCCTGATTCTTGATCATCGATGGAGGTTGGAACTCTAGATTCCTTCTCTCACTTGGGTGAAACATGATACTCCAAGCTTAGCTCTTTCAATTCCTCTTGGGATACCCAAATAGTGTTCTCATTCTGTTTTCTTAGGGCCCAGGTCTCTGAGGCGTATGTTAGTGCAGGAAGAATGGTGGAGTCAAAAAGATGTGCCCGGATCCAGAGGTTAAGACCTCTTATAATAGATAAAATGCATCCAAACAAAAACCCAGATTTTGAAAATAAATGGTAGAAATACACATGACAATTTTATTTTACACTGTAAACTAAATTTTAGAGTCGATCTCCTCCTAATCACTGTAGTTCACAGATTCTGTTCTCTATGGCAGATTGGTTTAGACTTGATTTCATAAGTGATTCAAGCCCTTCCTTTCTTAGATACTGTTCAATTTCTTACATCAATTATCAAATTATTTTAAGTAGATAATTTTATCTGAGAAATGTGAGAAAGAAACAGAACAAAAAAAGAGAGAATCATAAAATAAAGATAGAAAAATATACATTGGACTGGGATCAAGGCTAGTCCAGAATGGAGTGAGTCTAATTATTAATTTTATAACTCTCATTCTGTGTCTTTTTCATCCTGGTTTTAATTCATTCAAGCTTCCATTTTAATAGATTACTCCCTCTTTCCATATTGGTGATCTTTATGCATAAGTATAGCAGCATGATTAGATGCCAATGTTTAGAAAATACTCTCATTTTTAAAGTTAATAGTTCCTTTGTTAAACTACAGAATATGGTAATGACACTTGTTAAATTTTTCTTGATACTGTTTTCATTTTATTTTCATTTCTATCTGCTACAAGTTTCTTTGTAAGGTAGTCATGCAGGCAATATTCCCTAGTTATTTGAAATCAATGTTTGGATGTTTCTCTCTATATGTCCAAATAGTGTTAAGAAGTATGAACATTATTTGGCTATTTTGCTCTGGATCTCTTTTTATTATCTGTTTATTTTCTCTGGGCATTCATATTATCACCCAATTTAGTATTATTTGTGATATGAATTAATGTACCCAATACCTCTATGTCCAGACAAAAATAAAAGCGTTAATATTCTTCTGGGATTCCTGAAACTGAATCTAATTTAATACCAATAAAGCAATGCCACAATGTTTTTCAGAAATAGATTGACAGAATATTTCTACCTAAGGGAAGTGCAGCAGCATATAGATCATGAAAAGAGATTTGGAACTTTCTTAAAAAGATTCTCCTAAAGCTTAAATTTAATCTACTGTATGGCCGCAATGAAGAAATAAAACAGTGTGGCACATAAGACATTTTTTTTAACATAAAACAAATTGAAAGGGGATTGATTATAAGAAATGATCATCTGTGTTATCATCATTAAACTTTAGAAATATTAATGGGGATAACAGATATTATGGGGAGGGTGAAAATTTTGGCCATACCCAGAAATTCTTAGGGGTCACTCTTGGTGACGTTCAAGCTACATCAGGGTAGGCTGCATGCATCACCCTGGACTGTCTCTCCAACCAAAGCTCCACCAGGATAAGTAAAGGTAATTGTATTCCCACTATAGATGTATTTTTAGTGCCTAATTTTTATTTTATATATGGCTAACAGAGAGACCTCAAGTTTCAGTAAATATGTCATATATATACACATATATATGTTTTACCAGAGAAATATGGCCATGTTATTATATGAGAATATCCCCTTCGTCCTAGTTAATTGAAAAATACAAATAAATTATATTTAGATTAATTAGATACCTGTTGTCATTAGTGAAGGTAGATAAACACCAAACTAGATAAACCGCAAGTTATTGGGTGTTTATTTTAAATTTAAATTAACAAGAATGGTATAGAGCCAGAAGTAACTTTCTCCCCCCAAAAATAAATAAACCCAGAAACAGCAATACTAATTCTGTAGTATTTATTTACTTTTAGACATATGGAAGGAGGAAAGCTTGTTGGACTATATGGAACTAAGTAAACACCACCTTGACTTACTACACTTTTAAAATACATTCTTATGTTTGTCATAGTCAACCAGCGTCTACAGAACTTGAAGTTTTGAAGCACTCTCACCCTGGAACTCTTTAAAGGCTCCCAACAACTTTGGTGTTTATCTATTTTATAGACCATCACTACTGATGATGGATATGTAATTAATCTAAATATAATTTATTTGTAGTTTTCAAATTGCTAGGAAGAAGGAGATATTTGCATATAAATAACGGTCTAATCCATGCATGTTACCTTACTAGAACACAATTATGAATGTTTTACATATTCAGAAGAGTGAACTCTCAGAAAATCATATCACTACAGTAGTCAATAATTTGTAAGTCTCAAAGATAATGTTTAGGATCTTTTTTTTGTTATTAATTTAGTGATTACAATGTCTCGTCTATTCAGAAGAATGTTCCATGTACATTAGGGAAGTATGCATATTCAGATTTTCATGAATATATGAAAGATTCTTTGTTTGTTTATTAATCCCAATTCTTCAATTCCTCAGGTAGGGCTCCTGTTTCTCTGTTGATGGTTGACTGAACAATGATGAGAGTGGAATGCTCAAGCCTCCTGCTTCTTTTGCATTGACTTTGATGTATCCTCTCAGTTCTTTCATTATTTTTATTATCTTAAGGGAGCTATAGGCAGAGTTCTAAGTTCCAGGTGATCCTGTACTCCCCTTCACATTATCAGTACCTATGACATAAGTATTGTATTCTGCCAGCGGCCATTGACTTGTGAGAATTTCTCACAATTGTGGGTGCTGGAGTCACAACTCACAGGTGTGGGTGCTGGAGTCATAACTGAATCTGCAGCTCTGTCTGGAAGGAACTGTTGGTCAGTAATGACCAGAGAAATTCTTCGAGAGTAACTTAGCTAGACTGGTGCAGGCAGAACTCTGTATGTTATGATCTCTCTGGGCAAAGGAAGGGAGGCTAGTCAGAGCTATGTGTTCTTGTGGGGCACACCTGGTGGGATTGAAGGGTGCAGGATTAGACTTTCATTATTCTGAATAGGATCAGCGAATGGGGAGAAAATTGAGGGAGGAAAATAGATAAAGCTGTGTGAACAATACACTAGGGGGTGCTGTGCAGGGCTGGCCTTAGAATGGCACAATAGCTATGCGTTGGAAGAACTCCTGCAACTTCCAGTGAGATGATGGGCAGGTTTGGCTCCATTCTATGAAGTGGAAGAAGCAGGGTGTTTTGTCTGCTTATAATGAATTTATAATTGAGGATAGCATTAAAAGAAAAACACATTTTATTATTATTAATATTATTATTATTATTATTTTATTTTGTAAGCGATATTAGACTGGCATCCAGCCAGTTAGGGCTACATGATTATACTACAGTTAGGGCTATACCAGGCATCTACTGGACTCAGGAATTGATTTCCAGCACCATAGAACACTGAGCATCACCAGGTATAGACCGAGGGGCCCAGTGCCTTCATGGTAGCCCTAGTATGCCCAGGACTGCAGTATTGAGCAGCACTGCATCCTTTGATCATTGTGCTGAACCAGTGTCTTAGTAGGCTAAGGATCAGTAGTGGAATCCCCAGACCTTCTGAGACTGCTTGAGAACCCCCTGAAAAGAATATTAGAGGTATTTTCTAAAGATTGACATAATGATATTTAAAAAATTGATAATGGTGATTAATAACCAACATTTAAATTCTGATAGATCTATAATTAATTCTATTAAGCACTTATTAACTATTGCTCACATGACTACATAATTTTTAAAAAAATACTTTTTTGAATAGAGGTGGGAATATAAATCAAGTAACTAATTGCTTGATGTATGCCATAAGAAGTATAAAGATTAATGTTGTTTTACTGGCATGTTCACCCTTAAACTTCATATAGGAAAACAGTATACTATTATTATTGACTTTTGGCAAGAGAATTTTTGAAATATAAATACACTTGCAAAATAGGAAAATATAGAGAGATGGGTTTAAAGATAAGTTCTTGCCTGAATCAATAAATCTATATATGCAACAAATTAATTATTAGAGATAACACCTAACCAGTGCAAAAATGGGATATAAAATTCACTTTAAAAATCAATTTATGTATTCTTGGATAAACATGTATGTATTAATCAGGAAACACATTTAGCGTCTACTAAGTGTCAGGAATCATGATGGAAGAAAGATTGCAAATGACTTCTCTCACTTTCACATGGACCTCTTTTGTATTCTGAACATTTTTATGTGCTTAATTCTGATATGAGAAATATTATCCAAACTCCTGGACTCTTAGACTCTACATTTTAATAGTGGTGGGGATGAAAAAGATGGCCAATTAGAGTAAAATACTGAGTCAATGACAAAATGAAAAGAATGGAGTAGGGAAAAATAAGTTGTACTACAATTAGACATTATTAATGTGAGTTTTGTAGATGAAAAGAACATGTTCAATAACCAACCACCACGTGTTTGAAAGTTCAATCTAAACCTCACTTTTGCAGGACATTAGAGTAAGCAGTGATTATTTCTTCAATGAAAGGCAGGATAAAGAGATTAGAGGAAAGGCAACAGTTCATTCTGACTTCAGGGTTTTGATTAATCTTAATTCCACACACCAAGGTGACTCCTATTGAAAAAAAAACCAACAAACACAACTACATTAGGCATCTTAGTAAAAGTTTGTCTGAACTATTTGAAGGAGACTTCTTCCACTGAGTATGTACGTTGACTTTTTCAGGGGTGGCAGAGAGTCTTAAAGTCTAGAACCTATCCTGGAAGCTGGATTGAATGAGCCATTATTAAAGAGAATATTGAGTTAAATAATACTTAAAAAAACTTGTTTGGACTCTAAAAGCATAATTTGAAAACTCAAAGTATTACAGTACTGATGTTTGTGAAAACAGATCGTCTCAGTGTATCAAAAGTGGTATAAACTGTAGTCTCAGAATCCTAAACTCCTCATGTAGTCTCCGTAACTACTGGAATTTAGACATTTCTCCCTCCTAGAAAAATAAGAAGAAAGAATATTGACCAAAAAAGCCACATTTTTCAAATTGAACTCATTATGTATATTACCTTATTTTTATTTTATTGAGGCATACGAAATTGAAGCCAGAAATAATTTTATATTATTTGTTCTCCATAGAGATGCACACTGACCAGTAAGGAACAGGGAACTTTTTCTCTTTGGGAAAAAAATCCTGTTTTAGCTAATATCTACTTTTTCATTGTTAAATTGTTTTAAATTTTTATCGTACTGATCTGTACAAATAAAATCTATTAAAAACTGTAAGCGAAGATAACATAGAATGTCCCAATATTCAAATCTCTAGACAGCCAAAGGTTCCTTTATGTGCCATATATTAACAATAGTGTTTCTGAATTATTGGTGTAATATTTTAGAAATGGAATAGAAGCTGTCAAGGTCAGAGCAGACTCATAAGGAAGATGTATAAAGAGAAAGTATTAGATCTGCAAAGTGAAATTGTAGCTTTTCTATAGAATCTTTTTATTAAAGTAATGGACCAAATGATACCATATAGAACTGTGAGATCCCAGAAAACGCCATGTGGGAAGTGGGCTCAGTGATGAAACAGGGATTTTGTTTTTGTTTCCTTTAAATTTTAGCACATAAGAAAGTGAAACCTGTCATTACAAGCAAAGTATATGTTTAAAGTGCATAAAAATAATGATTGCGTTTTTTTTCCCTAAAAAATTATTTGGATTATTTTATAATGAAGATTTAGCGCAGCCAATAGGGGAATTATTTGCAATATTCCTGGTGGCCTGCAGGAGGAGCATTGGTATTCCTTAATGTTATTAAACTCATACTCTATTAGAGTGTGTCTTAAGCATTTCCCATGTTTCTAATGGTAAGTGAATGGTGTAATCAATAAAAATAAACATAGTATTAATATTAATATCTTATTCCTCACTAGGAACACAAATGTTTGATCTAGTAGTGTTTTAGTTGTAGCCAAAATTCAGGTCATGGTATAGACCTGAACCTTTCTTTCTCAACACTATTTTTTTTAAATAAAACAAGCAAACAAACATACACAAAAACAAAACCCCTAAAAGACAGTCAATTACAACCCCACAAATTATGGGCATATGTATTGAAGTCACACATCATCTGTGTATGATCTCTTTTGCTTTTCCTACTACCCAGAGTTAAATTTACTGTTACTCTTACTTTACCTTCTGAAAAATTGAAAATGTACAGACATCACAAAGCTGAAGGCTATTAAGTCAACAAGTTTTAGATGCAAGTTCCAAGCTAAGAAAATTTTATATTAGGCTTTGCTATCTTTTCTGCTTACTTCATAGCCTAAAAAATTATTTCCCAATTTAATTCAGTACCATGATCTTAGAGGACCCAGGAAATGTTATGCAATTCTAGAAAAAAATGAATCATCTCATCTCTTTCATACTCTCCTTCAAATTAACTTGAATATTAATTAAAAATTTTAGTTTTAAACTTCAATTATCTCTAGAAATAAATTTGTATAGATATGGAAGTTTATAGTTTCATTTGTAAATGCCATTAGTTATAGTAATTTTGCCAAATTCTTGAGTAACATTAACTATTATTTTTTCCTTTGCAATATGCTTAAGTTAGAAGCTCTTAAAGTGACCCACTAAAACTTTCAATAAAACATTTTTGATAAAAATAGTTTGTATTAATATCATATTTAATTGCAAATTCCTTTATATCACTTATTATATACATTTGATACATCAAAAGCAGCTTTAATAAAATCACTGTACCACAAAATGATTGTCCTGCTTTGCTCCGCCATTTAAACAACAATAATTTTGTAAGGTATTTTAAATTAATTAATTATATATGTAAATCATTAATGACATCGAAAACTAGGGTATCCATAAAACTTTTGATTTAATAGTTACATAAATGAGGTATGAATGCTCTTAGGTTTTATGAGAATAAATTTGCTCTTGGGAAATATTAGTACCTTGGTACTGTGGGATATTTCATTTTTAACCAAATACAATGCAAATTATAGTATTCTACATAGCATTCAGAGATTTCTATTTTGGCATAATATTTCAAAATTTCTTGACTGCAAGTGTTTTGAGATCATCAAAAATTATAAAAACATACATACATTCAATTCAGAATACTATAATTGTGCTATAGTCTGTTTTGTTTCAAACTACTTAATGAGTGTTTATAAACAGGTTATATATACATATACATGTATATAATAATGATATATTTTGATATGTTATTCTATGGATCATAATATACTGTTCATCATTGCATTTATCATTACATAGCTGATAGTCTAATTTTTTATATTAATAAGGCAGTTCTTGCTTTTTTCTCTATTGTTGACTTTAAATGGTTGATTATATTTGACTAGTGTGTTTGTCTTTAATATGATATTAATGCATCCATAATATTCTTTCAGGGAAGATTTTAGTACCTTTGGCTATGGTTGCAGTAGTGTTTTCAGCACTAAAGAAGCATAAGGAATGAAGACTTTATGACTGCAGTGTTTGTGTTGTTAGCATGAGTTCAGTCTTGACTGTTCATGTTCCTCTCTTGCTCTATTACTCTGTTCTCTGCCATAACTGGAACTGGCACAAAAAAGAGAGTTTATGGCAAACACCCTATCTGCTGTGCTATCACTCCAGTACATATTTAAAAATAAATAGAAATAATAAGCATATCTGAGCATAATTCTTCCTGTTTCCTCTTTGGGTAATAAAGGTTTCTGAGGGCCAGAGTAATAGTACAGCAGGTTGGATGCCTGCCTTAACATGCAGCCGACCGGGGTTCAATCTCTGGAACCCCATGGGGTTTCCCAAGTACACCAAGAATGATTCCTGAAGAGAGAGCAAGGAGTAACCCATAAGCACTGCTTGCTATTACCCATAAAAACAACCGAAATAGTTTCTTACTTCCTATGAATAACTTCATTGGAATATCTTATAAATTTAGAGAGGAATAAAGAATTTAACAAATGGAATTGTTATAAACATGCCACATGAGACAGTGTAGCTTAGCAGAACAAGGTGATAATTTAATTCAATTTAATTTGATCAAAGCTCATCATGTACCTTTCTCTACTCTACCAAACAAGAACTTCCGTTAGACATTTTTATACCTTTCTCGCCCATATTAATTAAACAGTCAATTGAAACTCAATTTTCATTTGGATTCAATTACAATCCTTGATTAAAAAGACTTCAGAAAAGTTTGAAAAGCAAAGCAAAAAAAAGTAAAACAGAACAAAAAATTAAAAAATAAAAAACAGTTGCTTCCATTCTAAATAGGTTACTGTTTTGTTTCCTTTTGTTTTGATGCCACACTTGGGAATACTCAGGGTTTACTAGCTCTATACTCAATTTTGCTCAGGGGATCATATGATTGCAGGGAATCAAACCAAATTGGCCACGTGCAAAGCAAGTGTCCTGTCCACTGTACTATCTCTCCAGTTTCACTACTTAATACCTTTAGTGGACTGTTTTAATAATTTGTCCACGTTAAATATTTCTCTTAATTCAGTCATTTTCAGTAACATCAAAATATATTAAAAAATCTTACCTTACAAGAAACTATAATAAATATAGTAGTACATCAATTCACTCTCCTGACCTTTAAAAACATAATTTCTTTCTAGATGTAAAATTGCCATCTTAGGGATTAAAATATACTGATTAATGATGCCAAGTTTATACCTTTAATACTGAATTTTTGGCAGTAGTCTATCATTGAACTATGCTCACTCAGGACTTCAATTAATAGTTTTTGCATCCATCCATTTTATGACCAGGAAATCTACCATACTTTGATATGTCAATCTTATCCCATCACAATGTCCTGTAATTTTGCTTTATACTTTTTGAACATAGCTAAGTATATTCATCTTAAATCATATGAATCTACACAAAGCTATTAGTTTTTTCTTCTAGAAATAAGACCTTCAAAAGAGAGTTCTTTATTTCCATCTTTGCTAAACATCAATTCCCCAACTACCGCTAGGAGTAATTCCTGAGTGCAGAGCCAGGAGTAATCTATCATAGGTCTTTCCAGCATAACCCTTAGGTCTTATATAACCTGATTCTTTACTACTTATCTTCAGACCTGGAGCGATAGCACAGCAGGTGGGGTGTTTGCCTTGCATGCAGCCGACCTGTGTTTGATTCTCCAGTCCCTCTTGAAGAAGCCAGCAAGCTACCGAGAGTATCCCACTCGCATGGCGGAGCCTGGCAAGCTACCTGTGGCATATTTTTTATGCCCAAAACAGCAACAACAAGTTTCATAATGGAGACATTACTGGTGCCCACTTGGGCAAACTGATGAACAATGGGACGACAATGCTACAGTGCTACAGACCCCATCAAATAATTCAGTTCCTGTTCATCTTTGTTATATTTCCCTCATTCAGTTCTGTGGGTTTCAAAAAAGGCATGGAGGGCACCGGCCGAGAGTGTCCAGTGACTGAGAACAATTCCCCTGGCCAGCCTATAGTAACGGACACATGAAGGAACAGGGCAATGGAGAAACTGGGCATCAAGTTGGTCGGTAGTCAGTTTCTTTCTCTCTTCTCAGCATGGTCTGTTCTCTCCCCTTACAGCACAATCATAGTTGTAGTTCTGGTCTTAATCCTAATCATCATATTTCCATCAACCTAGTCTCCCCCTAGACCTCTAAGTCCTCTACCTCTCTTACCTATAATAGCATAGTTATATAGAAATCACGAAGGGTGCGGGTACACATAGGTGGGATTGAACATTGCTTTCCATTCTTTTAGCTCCCTAAGCATCCTCAGTAGTTCCCTTTTCAATTCCTTGTCAGAGAGGTTACCACGCACTTCATTGCTGTTGTGGTCTTCTGGACTAGCCTCTTCAATAAATAAGCTTGGTGGGGTTCTGTGTTGCCTTACCATTGCGACCTATGTGATTTACCTTCACGCTCACTGTTGCTATTCTGCTTATGAGGCAGTATTAATTGAGGTGGGCTTAATGAGCTATTGGCTAATGTGTTTCTGTGGTTAAGCTAACCTAGTGAAAGTTCCAACTAAGAGGGTAACTTATGGTACTTATGGGATATGGAGGGTAAAAAATAACTGACGGTCATGTTAGCAGTTGTGGCTCTGAGAAGGACCCCTGACATGAGCCAAAACCTGGATGGGATGAGCAGAGGGTGCCCGGAATGTTGCAGCTTGAGATGTGCGCAGTGTGCCTCAATTCCCGGAAATCAAGGATGAAAACCAGCCGCACTGGGGTCTGGTTAGAATCGCGGCCTAGGGAAGGAGCCCTGACACAAGCTGATACCTGGGTGGGTTGAGCAGACAGTGCCCTTGCAGTTTGGGGTGCGCACGCGCTCAAGTAGACAACTTTAAATACACCCAGTAATTTGGTTTTAGGGTTGTTTTCTGATATTGGATATTGTGAATAGCACTGCATGGACATAGATGTGCATATATCTATTAAAACCATTTCTTGCATATGTCCTTGGAGTAGATGTTCAAGAAAAAAAAACTATAAATAATCTGGAAGCTGTATTTGAAGTCTTAAAAAAAATGACTGTGCATACCGTTTTCCATAGAGGCTGAACCAGTCAGCAGTTCCATCAACAGAGAATGAGGGTTCCTTTTTTTCACTATATCCCTGTAATCACAAGTTGTTTCCAATATTTTTATAAAATCATTTTCACTGGTGTGACATTATCACATCTCAGCATCAATTTTTCTTGCATTTCTATGACAATGAGTGATGATGAATAATTTTTCATATGCTTACTATCCATCTGCAGATCTTTAGAGTGCCTTAATTTTTCTCATTTTTTAATGTTATTTTTATTGCTGCTATTAAGTTAAATATACCTCTATATTGTTGCTTAAAGTTTTTTTTATTATTTTATTTTATTTTTATTTACCTTTTTTTTATTGAATCACCATGTGGAAAGTTACAAAGCTTTCAGGCTTACGTCTCAGTTACACAATGCTCGAACACCCATCCCTTCACCAGTGCACATATTCCACCATCAAGAACCACAGTAAACCTCCCCTGTTACTTAAAGTTAAGATATGCCTTTATTTTAACTTTAAAAAGAAGCTGAGATTTGCTTAATTAATAAATTTATCTATTTTGGTTCCAGAAATCAACCCCAGGGCCTCACACTCTACACTACTGATAGAGTAAGTGCTCTACTGATGAATCTTATCCCTAAATATGAGTTTTACTCCCTTAGGGAAGACATGCATTATATGTTTAGAATGAATTAGATCTCCCTTAAATCCTAGCTGGTAGGGTGTTTGCCTTGAATGAGGCTGACCGGATTCAATTCCTCTGTCCCTCTTGGAGAGCCTGGCAAGCTACCGAGAGTATCCTGCCCGCATGGCAGAGCCGTGGCAAGCTACCCGTGGCATATTCGATATGCCAAAAACAGTAACAACAAGTCTCACAATGGAAATGTTTCCGGTGCCCACTTGAGCAAATCAATGAAGAACAGGATAACAGTGCTAAAGTGCTATACTTTTTGGGATCATAAATATTGTATTTAAAAATATATTTTTGAGGATCATAAATATTATATCTATAAACATATTTTTTAAATATAATATTTATGATCCCCATGAAGTCCTTGACATACTTACAGTTATTACTAATGAGTGCATTTACAGTAATATAAGAGGAAGCATAAAGTTGACTAAAATGTCATTTTAAAAAGTCCAATATTGGGCCAAAAGTTAGTGTACAGCAATTAATCTTAGGTTTGCATACACACTGCTCTTTGGTTGATTCCCACAAACTTCCCAGGTACCACCAGACTCCCAGCCACCGCTAAGTATTTCAAGGAATGGACTATGGTTTCTCCTAGTGTTGGGAATGCCCCAATAAGAATGTCTAAATCCATAATTTCTGGATGTAATAGGGATAGGCATTGCTCAATAGGTAGTGGGTATGCAAATTAATACAGAAAAAGAATGGAAGGATTTTTTTTAATTGTCAAATGGCTGGGGCCATTTGGGTAGGGCACAGTGGGTAGGCATTTGCCTTGCACATGGCCAATCCAGATTTGATTCCTCCCTCCCTTTCAGAGAGCCTAGCAAGCTACAGAGAGTATCTGGCCCGCACGACAGAGCCTGGGAAGCTACCCATAGCATATTCGATATCCAAAAAAACAGTAACAACAAGTTTCACAATGAAGACTTTACTGGTGCCTGCTCGAGCAAATGGATGAACAACAAGATGACAGTGCTACAGTATTTTAATAGATTTTCAATATGAATTTTTTCATCTTGTAGGTTTTCTTTTAGTTTCTAATTGTTTTTGTCAAAAGAACTGAGATTTCTTTAACTAAAATATCAAGTTGTTGATCTTAGAAATAACAATTATTCCAATGTATGAAATGTAACTCAGAAAAACTCAGTAAAAGTTTTCAAGAAATTGAATCTATTATGCTACCACTATTTTCAATTTTCTAAGAAAATTACTCTTGCCTAAACCATGATAGCACTACAATTTAATGGGCACAGTGCATGTGACAGTCTTTCTCATAAAATGAACATAAAGAAAAATTTTTTAAAAAGTGATTGACAGAAACATTAATACAAGAGAGCGGAGAATAAACTGGGAAAGTACATGTCTGGATAACTGTATGACACTAAAAGCTATTAAAGGTGACAATAGCATCATCGTTTGTCTACACTGTCTTTTATGCAAAGCATACTCACACAGACCTGGAATGACCTCTCTACAAATGGCACAGCTTGCGATTTGTGAGTGCGTGTTTGATTGATGTCATATTTATTCATTTTCCCACGGATGGTGACAACAGCATCAAATGAAATAGGAACCACAGAGTCTACCTGTATGATAATTTGGTTGCTGCTATGAGAGTCTCTCTATTCTAAACAACTGTGGGGGGACCACTTTGGAAGTATGATTTAAGACAAGGGGGGGCATCATAGAAAAGAAACTTCAACACTTTCCTAGAAAGAAAAATTAGAACTACTGAGTGAAAAGAAAATGATCACTATTATTCTCTGAAGGAATAATGGTAACTATGGCATTACTTTCTAGGTCATTCTATTTAAAATACTCAAAAGCGGCAAAAGTGATACAATTGAAATATCATCTTCAGTAACCTTTCTCCTCATCATACTATTTTGTTCCTTCAAAAGATTTCACTGAAAGGTCAGAGAGTATACAGGGTCTATGTGCTTGCCTTACTAATACTGGTTCACTCCCTTATACCACCACATTGACACCACCAAGATTGATCACTGAGGACAGTCCTATGAGTGAAAACTTGAGAAAACTTGAGGGTATGGTGTCCCCAAAAAAACAAACAAATAAACAAAGACTTAACTGCAAAGCCCAACGTTCCATTTGATAATACATGGCAATTTACTCCAAAATTAAATCTGTCAGATCCAGGATTTTCCAAATTCCTAGTCCAGCATTTCTGTTTTTCTGTACTACTGCTGTTACCAGAGCTTATCCAGTTGTATGATGAGGAGAATGGAAAACCTTTATTCACAATACATCACATGTCACACAGATGTGATTACCCACATGTCATGGTTGCATAAAACTTTGTATAAACAATTAAAATTTAATTTAATTTAATTAAAATTTACTGAAAGAATCACCAGATTTTAGAACTACAAGTTGTTCAGTCTGAGAGAGATAGAATTTAACTGACATTTGAAAGACCTGTCCCACTTGCTGCTGTCCAAGGATGCCAAAGGAAAACAATTGATTTCAGAAATTTGCCAGCCTCTGTCATGACAAACTTTTAATGATGAGTTCATGATTAAATGAATGATTGAATGAATGATTGAGTAAATGATTAAAATTTCATAATTATACAGTGGCTGGAACAATGGGGCTGGAACAATAACACAATATCCGATATGCCAAAAACAGTAACGAGTCTCCCAATGGAGACGTTACTGGTGCCCGTTCGAGAAAATCAATGAGCAATGGGTTGACAGTCCTACAGTGCACTGCTAATATTAAGTGAAAATTAGACCTTGTAAAATCACTGTCACTGTTACTGCCATCCCGTTGCTCATACATTTGCTCAAGCGGGCATCAGTAACGACTCCATTGTGAGACTTGTTACTGTTTTTGGCATAACCAATACGCCATGGGTAGCTTGCCAGGCTCTGTCATGTGGGCGAGATATTTCGGTAGCTTGCTGGGCTCTCTGAGAGGGGCAGAAGAATCAAACCTGGGTTTACTGCATGCAAGGCAAACGCCCTACCCGCTGTGCTATCACTCCAGCCCAACTTGTAAAATAAGAACTATTAAATTTTTTATATGTCAAACCTTAAATGGTGAAAACAGTAAAAGTGCTACATACTCAAGAACCTTATGAATGGAAAATATAGTTTCCCTATAGGTTCTTGACATTGAGCTAGTGAAAAGGACAGTATTTCTTTGTGAAGAGAACAAATTTTGCAGTGGCCAAAAGCAAAATAAACTGAGTAAGAGAACAACCTAATCTCTATTGTGAATGTATTTCCAGTGTGATTTGCAGAAGACTGAAGAAGCAAAGGTAGACACAATACAGGAACAGTTGCCTGCAGGAGTAACAGAGAAAAAATCAATAACAAATTTGATGAGTGTTCTATTGGAGAAAACATCTCTCCAATGTGTTATTAAAATGGATCCAGTTCAACTGTGAGACCCAAGACTTTAAGTGTGATAAATTGCACACTATTAGTGAGTATAGTTAGAGTTTCTAAGATAAAAGTTACCCTTTTTTTTATAGAGAAATGAAACAGTTTTCTATGGTGTTCTTTAGTCTTCTATTTTTAAAATATTTCTAAAAACATAATGAAATAATAAAAATAAATTCTCATAGACAAATAATCCTTACATCTATTTAATATCTGACATAAAAACTAACATGGAACAATTCATGTGAATTGATTGTTTGAGAAGTAAATATATATTAACCACAAAAGCAAGCAGTTAAAATATATTTATTATATTACAGAGACAGATTGTCAGATTCTTAAGCAAATAATATGCATTAAGGCATATCATTAAGTGAATATTATTGTGAAATACACATGTTAAACAATTGGACAAATTTTATATAAAGGAAATAGACATTAAAATAAGTTATTTCACAATACTAGAGTCTTATTAATTATCAGATAAAAGAGAAATGAATAATAGAAAACACTTTTATATGAATTTTGCCTGTTTTTCATCCCTAATATAAGGAACATAAATAAACATTTAATATATGCCCTTTTGATTTTGAAACTAATAAATTCACAATTTTTTTCAAATACTTAAATAAAATCACCTAACATTTTTAACTGAGCAAAATATCTTCTGGTATTTCATGATGAATTCAGATTTTATTTGTATATATCAAAGAAGGAAATCATATAACATATACAAATTAGTATAGGATATTATTTTTGCTATTGACTGTTCAACTTGTATTTTGGTATATCTGAATATTTTATTATAAAGCATGATTCTATACAAAGTAATAATATCTCAGTATGAGACTTCAATGAAGGTAGCAACAGGTTGTAAAGGGGAAGTAATGGAGTGACTCATGTATTTAAGACTAGAGTAAAATTTTACAACATGGGTTTATTCATTTAAGTTTTGTCATTAAATTCACCTATTTAATAAAATTATGTTGAAATACTTCTTTGTTCAAGATATAGTGAAAGTATTGAAAAAGATTTTTTTCTCAATGGATTTAGAATCTGATAGGAAAAAGTAAATAATTGCAAATGTACTGTAAGAGTTTGAAATACAAGGTATATTTTAGAATGTTTCAGATAAGTGATTCTACATACACAAAATCATCTATCACACAAAGGCATAGGAACCCAAGGGAATTACTGGTAAAGAATAAATAGGAGATATAATAAGAGATGAAGCTAGGAGGTAAAAATGGTCCAGAACAGAAGGGGTTTATTTTATTCTAGGGCTGATTTCAATGTAAAACATACAGAATGATTACAGGATTTGAAGCAGAGATAGAACATAACAAGATTTGCTTTCATAAAATAAATACTGAAACCATAGAAAAAGGATCATTAAACAGCCTGTAGCACTGTCGTCCCGTTGCTCATCGATTTGCTCAAGTGGGCACCAGTAAAATCTCTATATTGAGACTTGTTACTGTCTTTGGCATATTAAATACGCCAACAGGTAGCTTGCCAGGCTCTGCCGTGCGAGCGGGATACTCTCGGTAGCTTTCCAAGCTCTCAGAGAGGGACAGAGGACTCGAACCCTGGTCGGCCTCGTGCAAAGCAAATGCCCTACCTGCTGTGCTATCACTTCAGTCCATTAAACAACCTAAAAGAGTGGAAAGAAGTAACCCATCCTCTATATGCTAGCTCAATTTTCCCCTCCACATGACTTAAATGCTTAAGTGGGTATGGTTCTCATATGGACTGAGCACACTGCATCTATGGGTTTAACTGTGGAATGATCTGGCTTGCACAAATATTGCTCGGATTATGCCAGGATCCATCTCCACATAGCAGTGCTGCTAGTGTTGTTGTTTTTCCCCAACTCTAATAAAACAACAATTAGAAGAAGGAAGAAGATAGTTTCAAAAGGTTTGAATAAGGGAATAAAATAGAACTAAGAAAATTTTTGAAAGAAACAAGAACATGAACAATCAATACTGAGAAAATTTATCAAGAGAGATATATTGAATGTATGAGTTCATCATATGTATATTTATATATCTTCGCATTGTTCATAGAAATATAGTATAGAAAGAGCAGACACATTAGACATTTAAATATAAAATAATGAGCTTAACAAATGACATATTGATTTGAAGTTAAATGGAACAGGAAATTATAGATACTTAGTACATTGTTTTCATATATTAAACGTCATGTTCAAAAAAGAAATCTGGACTAAAGCAAATATTTGAAAGTACCCAGCATACAATCCTAAATAAAACTATTTGGAGTGTTAGCATCATTCAGAAAAGACCATAAGGAAAAAAATAGCATTTTTATGGAGGAATATTAGTAGAATTTGATATTTGAGGTCTTAGGGAAAAAAACACTCGACAAAAACTGTTTAAGAAGAAACTGTACAAGAAATCAGAACTCGAGAAAATTTTTTTATAAAATTAAAAAGAAAACAAAATGTATGAGAATATTGTCACCAGATTCAAGGCTACAGGATTTTCTAATAGGAAAGAACAGAAGATTGGTCATTTTTAAAACAATGTATACAGTAAATAATAAATCTAGGTAAAATAACAATCTAAGGATCATGACTTAATGTTAATAGCTTTGTTTTAGAATAAATAGGAGTAATATATTATTATAAACATTAGCTAAGATTTTCTTTGATAAATTTGCATGAAAAAAGGAGATGAAATGTGCTCTAGGGATGAATTTTAGAATACATATTTATTAAAAATATATTTAAGGGGCTGGAGCAATAGCAGAGCGGGTAGGGCACTTGCCTTGCACGCGGCCAACCCAAGCTGACTCAGGTTCAATTCCCACCATCCCATATGGTCCCCTGAGCACTGCCAGAGGTAATTCCTGAGTGTAGAACCAGGAGTAACCCCTGTGCATTGCCAGATGTGACCCAAAAAGCAAAAAAAAAAAAAATTTAAACCTAGTTAGTTACTACAAAAAGATAAATAAATTAATATTTGAAAATATTACTGTGAAAAAGTGAGGGAAAGAAACAATTTTTTACTATTTGAAAGGGTACAAAATTTTACTGTGAATATGTGCTTATATTTCTAGAGCACAAAATAGTTTAAAGCAGGCTGGAATTTGAGAGAACTACAACCTAGTAAGTAATGAATTATAAGAATAAGGTTTTCAGTCATTAGTCTTGTATTCTTTGATGCCATTAAAGGCTGCCAGAATTTGAAATAAAAATAATAAATACTGTAATTCATGTTTCTACAGTCTCAACAGATGACAGTATCAAAGGACAACAGAAACAAAATATCATAGATAGAAAAAGTATGCATGAATTCAATAGCAAAGTAAGTATGTGCCAATAAGAATTAATAAGATATAAATTCCATCTATTAAAGATGGTAAATGGACTGGGAATGGATAACGAATATTCTCTGCAGGACAAAGTGACAGGTAAAGGAGAGAATCACTAAGTAACCGAATCTGAATGTTGAAACAAGTATTTGGTGGAAAATTTAATCAAGAAGTTAAGAGGTTGGTCAGATATGAAAAGTGATCAGTGAGAATGAAGGCAGAGAAAGTTAGTGATATTATAAAAGAGGCAAGTTGATCAAAGATTCTGGAAATGTTGTGTAACAGTGAATTTCAAATTAAAAAGTATAAGGAAGAATTTTAATAAAAATGGCAATTTCAGGGTTCTAAAACTGTGGCAAAATTCTAGCAATAAAGGTAGTTGTTAACTCCTTAGAAATTTAAACTTGATAATTTTGGGGAGATATTGAGCATTTTGAGCAGTGATATGGCATGATCAGACTCATGATATAAAATATTCTTTTTAGTGTTGGTAGAGATGTGGAGAAAAAGAAGCCTCCATACAATCTTAGTGGAAATAAGTTTGTAAAATTTATATGAATTTTCTAAATATATTAAGACTATATATACGTTTTGCTCTAACAACCCACTCATAGGCTCAAATAAAAAAAATTCAAAAACATGTGTATACCTATGTCCACTTTGTGTTGTTAAGGCATCCAAGATATTTAAGCCATTGAGGCCCAAAATGATAGTAAAATGTATAAACAAAATATAATTTAGATACATAAATGTATCAATATCAGCTTATTATATAAGAACAGGTCTTTTGTAAGAAGGAACTAGATGGGATCATATTAAGTGAAAGAACTCCGAAGTTTAAAGACAGATGTCACTCCTCCTGGGAATATACAGAAATAAAGCAAAAAAGTAAAATAAGTCAAAAACAAAGCTCTGACAGTAAAACCAAGACCACAAGTAGGAAAGGCTGGGCCAACATGCAAGAAAGTGGATTCAAAGGGTTGTGGAGATGTACATTTATGCTTTAGTGATGGATAAAGTGTGACAATCCTTTGAAGAAATATGAAATGTTATCCCCAAATCATATGAAGTTTTATAAACCAAAATTGGCTCATTGAATCACAAAAGAAATAAAATAATTACAGCTTTTGATATAAAGGAGTAAATTTGAGGCAAATGATGCTAAGGTACAGAGAACAATTAGGACACTATTGTAATAAACTGAAGCAAACATGATGGACAGATTTAGATTATTGAGTAGCACAGAGAAAAGTAGGTCAATACAAAAGATACTTCAGAATGATTGCTTGATGATATTGTATGACACTGAATAGTGTCAGAACAAAAAAAGTAGGTAAGTAAAAAAAATGATATGTGAAAAATAACTTATGTAAATGACACTGAGAGAAAGTTTTATTACATATAGTTATTCAGGCTATTTTTTTCTGCCTTACCATTGTTGGCCTCCTAAATTATCCTTCACATCACATCAAGGGCCTTGGAAATATAAAAAATAAATATATTTCCAGAGGAAACCCAGATGGTAGAGGAACCCAGGTGTGCAGGACCCAGGGTTGAGATCTCCAAGCCTGCTCATATCTCGTATCGGAACTGCCTCCTACACCCAGACCCCCCATTTTCCATTAGCAGCCACACCCATAAACTCCCCCTCTGCGCCCCCCCTCCCCGTGTGCCATGTAATCCCATCAATGGCCAAGATCAAGGAAGCGAGTGGCCGCAAATGTTACCTCTTATAACCCTCTCAGAGAACCTGGCAAGGTACCAAGAGCATCCTGCCTGCATGTCAGAGCCTGGCAAGCTCTCCATGGCATATTCGATATGCCAAATACAGTAACAATGATGGATCTCATTCCCCTTACCCTGAAAGAGCCTGCAATGTGGTACCACTGGGAAGAACAAGTAAAGAGCGGCTGCTAAAATCTCAGGGCTAGGATGAATGGAGACATTACTAGCACCCGCTCGAGAAAATTGATGATCAACAGGGTGACATTGATGACAGTGACATAGTGATATATTTTCAGAATTTGATGCCATTGGGACCCTAGTTTATACTGAAAATGAGAGTGATGTTTTAAAATTTAAAATTACAAGAGAAAAACATTTCCTTTACTTAAGACCTTAAAAGAAGTTGGCAAATTAACTACATGCAGAATTCTCATCAGTTTCCTGGACAGCTACTTAGATTTTCAAAGTATGGTGGTTCAAGAGTCTAAGATCATTGACAGTGGTTTTCTATAATTCTCAGACTTTCTTGTTGAAATATATACCCCGTTACTTCTTTTTTTAATTATTTATTTTATTGAATCACCATGTGGCAAATTACAAAGTTCTCAGGCTTATGTCTCAGTTATACAATGCTCGAACACCCATCCCTTCACCAGTGCCCATATTCCACCATCAAAAACCCCAGTATACCTCCCCCCACCCTCCCACCTCTGTAGCTGATAAATTTCACTTAATTTTCTCTTTACCTTGATTACATTTCATATTTCAACACAAAACTCACTATTGTTGTTGGAGTTCCCCCCCCCAAAAAAAAACAGCCCTACTGACAAGGAAGCATTTGATAATTAGTTTTCCATTGCTGAGAATGACGCAGTTTAGGATTTCTGTATTTTAGTGTTTTAGTAATTAAGTCCAGGGAGATTTATGTTAGAAATTGCATCATTTCCGTTCCTAGGGCAGCATGGGTCAATGGCTTAGTTCACAGTCTAGAGACGTGGCTGCAAGCAGTTGCTCGGACCAAAAGTAGTCTAGCTGGCCTCCGTATTGTGGTCAATCAGCAGCAGAGCGGCCGCACCAAAGTGTGGCCACTCGGGTTGAATCTGGTGGAGAGCGCACCGGTATTTCCCCGGCCTGAGACTGCCCACTACCCCGTTAATTCTTAGCCTGTATTCAATGAGCCTTTCATATGCAACTGTATAATTCTCTTCTAAAATTTGTTCCCTCTGAGAGGTAGCTAGAAACTATTTCTTATTTTTTCCTAAAAAAAACCCTTAGCAGAAATAGAATTTTGAGAACTTTCAGTTTGGAGTTGAGAAACTGAAATTTTTAAAAGTCAAATCCAGTCTTATTTAAAAATAGCACTGAAGCCATTGCTTAGGTAAATGAATTATTAGAATTCAACATATCTGTAGTTTTTGGAAAACATATAATGTCAAAGTATGATTTTGAGAGACCACAGTGAGTATAGAAATAAGGTTTAGTAGTGAAAATAAGCCTGTAACTTTTGTGAGAAGGATATTTCTGACTGGTTAGCTTACTTCTTAGTAAACTGTTTTTTATAAAACATTACAAATTTGGGATCTTCATTTGTTGGCTCAGGACAAAAGAAAGATAAGTGATTCTTTACAACCTTTAAAGTATTTCAATAATCTCCTAATAAGTGATGATAATCATCTTATCATGTGTCTTTTGGATATCTCTATATATTCTTTGAGAATGTGTTCAGAGCCTCTCCCTATGTTTCAAAAGAGTCCTTTATTCTTTCTTTGTTGCTGTTGTTGAGTTTTGTGAGTATTTTAAATATCTTGAATATTATCACTTTGCATGAATATTTTCTCCTACTCAGGAGGACAATAAAATATCACCTCACAACTAAGCATAAGTCTATATCAAAAAGACCAGAAACAAGGACTGACCCAGTTATGGAGATAAAGGAACCATCATTAACTATTGGTGAGAATGTAAAATGATGGGAATATAAAATCAGTAAGGTTCAACTGCCATGGTAGACATTATGGAAGTTTCTCAAAAAATTAAAATAATGCTACCATGCAACCAGCCAATTCCAAATCTAGGTATCTATACAAAATACAAAAACACTAATTCAAAATTCATATGATCCTCTATATTTACTGCTATTTCATGTACAATAGATAAAATAAAGATCTAAATGATGGCTGCATAAAAGTGTTGTGATAAATATACAAGGGGGGCACATGTCTGCTATGAAAAAGACAAACACTTGTTCTTTATTATTATGTGGATAGAACTAGATAAAACTGAACACTTCATGTAAAGTGAAATAAATCAAGAGAAAGACAGAACCAGATGACTTAGTTCCTAAATAAGATATAAGTAAAAGAAACAGGTTATGTATAAGCAAAACTTAGACTGAAAATATATGAACTATGTTGTTACTGAATAAATTGGGAGGTAGATTACTTGTAACACTTGTCAAACCCGTTGCTTATTGATTTGCTCAAGCAGGTGCCTGTAACGTCTGCATTCATTCCTGTCATGTGGCAGTGTAGCCCAGTGGCGCCTGCTTATTCCAGGAACAGGAAGGGCCTCAAACTGTTTGTTCAGGGTCTTGATGAAGAAGTCTTACCATCTCATAGGTGGGTGGCCAGGTGTTATTTTGACTTTCTGCAGAATTCAGTCGGTAACAGCTCTAGTCCAGTGGTTGTCTCCAAATAGAATTATGTGTCTGGCCCATCCGATTCTCGATGTCTTGGCAAATGAAACAGCATCCCTGATTCTTGATCATTGACAAAAGTTGGAAATCCGGATTCCTTCTCTCACTTGAATAAAACATGATATTCCAAGCATAGCTCTTTCAATTCGTCTTTTGGAGACCCGAATAGCATTCTCATCCTATTTT
Organism: Sorex araneus; assembly: GCF_027595985.1. Taxonomy (NCBI): domain Eukaryota; kingdom Metazoa; phylum Chordata; class Mammalia; order Eulipotyphla; family Soricidae; genus Sorex; species Sorex araneus. Next base: position 340,376,955 of record NC_073303.1, on the reverse strand, counting down.
CATAGGTTCTAGGTTTCTGAGGCATATGTTAGTGCAGGAAGAATGGTGGAGTTGAAAAGATGTGCCTGGAGCTGGAGGTTCTTCATACTCTTAATAACTCTTCATCACTCTTGAAGGCATTCCACGCTGCTCTCTTCCTCTTGCACAGCTCAGGTGCCAAGTCATTTGTCATGTTGAGTTCTCAACCTAGGTACACATAACTGCTGCATTTGAGGATGTTCATTCCGTTGAGAGCAGGAACTAGTTCATTTCTCATGAACATTTTCTTCATGAGATTCAGCTGCATTCCGACCTTTCCACCCTCACGGTTGAAGTTGGCCAGCATTCGTGCCACTTGACTAATGTTTGGTGTTATTAGAATGATGATATCAGTGAAGCGGAGGTGGTGTACTTGCTGTCTCTCTTCCCTCACATTTCTTCTCATCCCAGATGTCGCATGATGTTCTCGAGGGTGGCACTGAAGAGTTTCGGTGAAATGGTGAACCCCTCTCTTTACGTTGATGATCACTTTGTTGTAGAATGGTGAGATCCTGGTGGTGAATCTGTAATACAGCTCCTGGAGGATCCTGATGTACTGAGTTTGAATGTGCTGTTTGGGTAGGGCTTTGATGAATGCTTCAGTCTCAACAGAATCAAAGGCCTTCTTTAAATCAATGAATGTTAGACAGAGCAGCATCTTGAACTCTCGAAAAACATCAATGAGCCTGGTCACCATGCAGATATGGTTGATTGTGCTGAATTCTTTGTGGATCCTGACTTGCTTGCATGGTTTTCCTTCATCTAGTGTTCTGCCAATCCTATTCAGGATGACGCAAGTGAATAACTTGTAGACAACAGACAACAGGCAGATTGGCAATAGCTGCTGATGTTGTGGATGCCTCCCTTCTTGTACAACAGGACAATCCTGCCGGTTTTCCATTTGAATGCAATCTTGCATTCAGATAGGTAGCATGTGAAGAGCCGAGCCAATGTACTGATGAGTACTAGCAGCAGATTCTTCAGGTGATTGGGTCTGACCTTGTCTGGACCGGGTGCTGTACCCTTCTTTGCCAACAAAATAGCATGTTGGATATCAGAAAGGGAGAATTCTGGGAATGACATATCCATTCTGCGGAATTTGGTATGTGGGCAAGTATAGAGCAAGGAGCTTAGGTTTATCTGACTCACACCCATCAAAGTGCTCCTGAGTCACTCCCATTCCTTTGTTTATCCGTAACCACTTCTCTATGCTCTCTTCCCCAACCAGTTAATCAGTTTCCCCCCCTAATCAGACCTTAATTAGTAAGGTCAGCTCTTTCTAGGACACTGACTTGCATTTTAAGTTAATATTGCCTTTCTCCTTTCCTTATGTCTTTTGAATAGTTTACTATAAAGCAATGTTCTTTTTGTATAGACACAAGAAGATAATATTATGCTTTTGTAACTTGGGGTTTAGTTGGCTTTGAATATTATTCATTCCCAGCCATCTGCTTTCTGGACTTAAGCCTCAGTTGCCCTCAGTTCCTAGCACCCCAAAAGCATGGTTCCGATGAGGGACTGAAGGGACCCAGGGCAAACTCTGAGCTACCCTGGCATCAAAATGGGCCAGGCCATTAAGCACCATGATTCTTAACCATAAGTTAAGAGCTTGATCATGGACAAATGCTGTCATGATCCAAAGTAATGACGAGACGAAGACCCTGCTATGGATAGGAAAGACTAATTTGGCCTGAGCACTGCACTCTGAGATTGAGATGATCCCAGGATAGCAATTTTACAAGCTTAATGCATCTCTTACTGTGTCCATACAAAATGATTAATATTATGAATGCTTATATGTTTGCTGGACTAGGAGAGGAGAAACACACCCATGGGATTCGCCCTTGGGTGGGTCATCCTGCTGAAAGAGAATCTGTCCTAGAAGCAGCATCCCTGAGGGAATGAACTTTAACCCTATTGATTGTGACCACTCTTATGTGCAAGCCCCAACCACCTCATGTTTGGGGGATTTAACTAGGCTGTAAGAGTGGGTTGGGGGTCCAGATTCAGAGCTGGGAGAGAAGAAGAGAGACAGGAGTGAATGAAATAAACAGCAACTGATCAATCAACTGGCTTGGACCTCCTTTTTTTCCTCCGTTTACCCAATGGTCTGAGCTGCTCAGGCTGGGCGAGCAGCCTGGGACCACGCTCTGAACCCAGGCGCAGTCAACTGGGAGAACTGCTGGGTTTCTCCCACGGCTATGCCCCCTGCTGGATATTTTTCACAGGCAGGTTGACGTGGCTATTGAAGAGATCCAAGTAGAAGTCATGGATAACCTTTTCCATTGCCCTTCTGGAAGATGGGATAGATCCATCAGGACAGTTGGAGGGCAGTTATCATGGTCTTATATTTGGTGAAGGACAGGCGGGTGTTGCGATACTTTTCCCGGCTTCCACCGCATAAGCCAGCACTACTGCTCTTCTTTTTTTGAGGTCTTTCTTTATCCCTTCTCTGCACAGTTTTGCGAGTTTGGACATTAGCTTGAGACTCACACCAAATCACATTAGCGAATGAGCTCTAGTTTCCAAAGATACACTTCTTTTTATGGCTTTCTCTCTCTCTGCATTCATTGCACAGTAATGGAGGTGCTGAACCAGTTGATCGTATTCTTCATTGATGTTGTCAATAACGGTATCTTCCCATACTGCTTCAATAGTGCCAAAGAGCTCTCTTGTTCTGGGAGTTCTCTTCTTAAACTTTGCAGCCCTTTCTCCTCACTCTGTGAAGTAGAATTTCGCACAAAAGAGACAGTGGTCTGATCCTGTTTAGAATTTTGGGACAACAGAGATATCAGTCAGGCAAAACCATCAATTGAATATGATGTAGTCAATTACATTTTGGAACTGTCCACCAGGAGACACCCATGTCCAACGTTTAGATTTGGCTTCCTGGAACTGCGAGTTACATTCGATGATCTTGGTCAACATGATGAACTCAGTGCCTGGCAACTACCCGTGGCATATTTGATATGCCAAAATCAGTAACAAAACTGGGTCTCATTCCTCTGACCCTGGAAGAACCCCCAGTACAGCAGCATTGAGTAGGATGAGCAAGGAGATGCTGATAAAATCTCAGGGCCGAACTAGGCTGCTAAAAAGAAGAAGGACTAAAATGACTGTCTGTACATTCAATGCACATATGCTGGCATTGGAAGCACCCATCGAGGACCTGATGGTGCAAGTAGTGAAAAACAAGTATGATGTCATGGGCTTGACCGAGATGAGAAGGCATGGATTACATTGCACTGGTTTTGACACTGGCGAAGAACTATTCCTCAGAACATGCAACAGTAGAGCTGTAGATGGTGTCGGTGTCCTTGTGAACATGAATTTGGCCATGAGCATTGATACGTTCTAAAGCCTAACAACCCGCATCGGACACTTATGTTTGAATTGATGTGACTCACTGCTGGAAGTTTCTATTTTCATCATCTATGCACCAATATTCAACTATGATGAAGAAGAAATTGAGAAGTTCTACATGGAGCTGCAGAAGTTCTATAAAGAACACACTTTCTACAAGTTCATTGTCAGTGATTTTATTGCCAAGATAGGACTGAGAAAGTAGCCTGAAGAACTCCACATTGGAACCCATGGCCTAGAATCAAACAAACAGGGTGAGGGAGATAGATAGAAAGTGTATAAGAAATATTCCCTATTGGTCATGAGAAGGATATTGGTCTTTGGTAGTGGAAATGGTAAAGTACCATTTTATACCTAAATTATGTATATATGTCACTGTCACTGCCATTCCATTGCTCATAGATTTGTTCCAATGGGCACCAGTAACATCTCCATTGTCAGACTTATTGTTACTGTTTTTGGCATATCGAATACGCCACGGGGTAGCTTGCCAGGCCCTGCCTTGGGGGCGAGATACTCTCGGTAGCTTGGTGGGCTCTCCGAGAGGAATCGAACCCAGGTAGGCCACATGCAAGGCAAAGACCCTAAGTGCTGTGCTATTGCTCCAGCCCATATATATATATATACACATATATATACACACACACTCTGTCAAACCAATGCTACTTCAATAAATTGAAAAAAAAGTAAATGAAGATTATTTACTACTAAATTATTCCTGAACAGATTTCAGTATCTACATGCTCATAGCAATGTTCAAATCTCAATTCTTTCTATAGAAATAAATTCTCTCTTTTAACCAGAAACACACTCACTCTGCCATTTACTGAGCTGTAAAAAATCATAGGATTTAAGTGAAATCCGAGTAAGCAAATGCTCTGCGGGCAATAGAGACTTGTGCACAAGAGATTAGTTTATGGTACTGTGCTTGTTTGTTGTTTGGTTGGTTACTTTTTAGTCCACACCAGAGGTGCTCATGATTTACGCCTTGTTGCATTCATGGATCACTCCTGAGATGTTTGGAGGACCATATGATACTTATGAAGCAAAGATGTTGAAAGAATCTACCAATACTAAGGACTAATCTATCAATAAAAGGTGAGTATGCACTCACCATTTCTTCAAACAAAATATTGCCCTCATCTACTAACAAGTTGTTTTGATTTCCCCAAAGCCAGCAGAGATTCTTTCTGACTTTCTCTCATCATCCTTACAATGCTTTTTGAGAATTAAATCCCCCATATTAAATCCTATATACCAAAATATCTGGATTCCATATTAAATTCTGACTTATATAATATGGAAGTAAAGTCTAACAAATTTTAACAAAGAAAGAAAAGGGTAACATTTGATTTAGCAATTATGACGATCAGCTTCTGATATAATCATAAGAAATAAATGACATATTTTATCAAGATAAATAATGTTAAATAAAATGTAATATAACGTGTAAATACTTATACAAAGTACCAATTCCACTATTTTTCCCAGGATTAAAAAAAAAAACACTACTAAAGCAAATAAAGAAGCAAGAAGAAAAGCTTTTGTGAATAACTCAGCAACCACTTACAAATTTTAATGGTTAAACAGAAATTAAGAAGACATACAATAATTATAAGAAGTCACTCAAAATAACATTTTTGAAAATCAATTTTTTTTAGCTTACTGGAAAATAATCCCTCAGAGAGAAGGTATAGGAAATGAAAGAATATGTGTGAAGATTCATAGCTAACAATAATTTTCAGTACAATTGATAGTTATTGTTTTTGTTTCTACCATAATATGAGTTTATAATATCTTTCTAACAGTTTAATCATTATTTAAACAGATGTGCCCTATTATATGGTGATTTCTTCATGATAAATATGCCAGAATTAAAAGAAAAATGAAGATTTATTTAGCATTCTTTCTGGGAACACTCTTATTAAAGGAATTCTAAGATTTCCACTATTGGCAAATAAGAGGTTTCTGAAAATGTCTTCTAAATCGGGTTTCCAGCTGTTCCTCTCACCACAGGCCCTGGGAGTTGTCACTAACTACTGATCTGGTCTTTGTCTCCCCCTGACCTTCACAGAGAGGCCAGCTGAGCACACTAGCTGAACATGGTTGGTGAGAAAACTAATAATTATACTGAGTGTCCTTCACATTCATGTCCACTAATCTCAGATGTGGCCATGATGTTGCCTAACTTTCGTCTCACATGCCTTCAATCTATTTCCTCTCTTTGATCTTTTCTTTTGTATTGTTATTTTTTAACCTTTTACAATGTTTTGAAACTTTTGCACCATCTTACTTATTCTAGACAGTTTAGCAACCATAATTTTTTTAAAATAACCTCTTCTGAATTTAAAGGCAATATCTTTACATTTAAAAAGAGAAATTTCCACTAGCTCCCACCATAAGTTCCATGCATTGTACATATAGCCTGTTTTCTACTGTATTGATTTTGAATAAATTGTAACTATTCCTAAGATACATTCTTCAATTTCTTTATTATATCTTTTGACCTTTACAGTGACTGAATTCATAATTCTGAAAAACTGAACATATTGTTCCTTCATAGAGTATTCATATAAGCATATGGTTGTACTCATTTTTATTCCATGTTAAGACCTCAATCCCAATTCATCGGGAAGTAGTTGTGCTATTTCTCAGTGTCTCTATAAATTTCTCCTGAGAATTGACAATGGTACCACTTCAAACTTTTCTACTAGGTATTCAGAACATCTTCTAATTTTCTTTAAATTAGATTCAGTGTCTGCCTTCAACTCCTCCCCATGAAAACATATACCATTGATGATTTAATTAATCTAAGGATTCACTCTCAATTATTGTTCATCTTTGAAACTCTTGACTAGTCTTTACTTCCTCAAGTCACCACTTGAATTTCGAGGATTTGGCTTTTTTTATTGTTGATTTTTTCATTCTACCATATTGATATTCTTTATTTTCCTATTCTATTTTAAATTGTCAATGTTGGATCTTACTTCAGATAATGTATTAATTTTCTAGACCTGTTCTAACAAACTGGTTAGCTTAAAAATAACAATTTATAATTTACTATTTTAAATGTTTAGAAGGCTGAAAAAAACAATTTATCATCAGTGTTGGTTTCTTCAAGGGCTGTTGTAAGGTAATGTTGGTTTGCCTTTCCTCCCTGGCTGCTGGGATCTTATGTTTGTTGATTGCCCCTCAATGTGTCAATTACCTTTGTCTCCAGACCAGACCCTGACTTGTAAATATTGTCTTTCTCTTCTTCTTAATGTCCATTGCATGGTTAGCTTTTTCAGAGCAATTGCTTTTTGTATGAAACAGGAAGACAGTTATAAAGACAAGACTGTGGCACGGGAGTTGATTGACTCCAGATAATATTACCTCCTGGACATCTGCCCTCTTGACTTATGCCTCAGTTGTTCTTACTTCCTAGATCCCCCAAAGCAGGGACGGCAGACTGGGTGAACCCAGGAAAAGCAGTGAGATAGTTATCCTGGCATCTAAACAGACCTGGCCAAAGAGCCATAATGCTTAACTATATGTTAAGAGCTTGGTCATGGACAAATCTGTCATGATCCAAAAGTAATAGCTAGATTTAGACCCTGCTGTGGTTGGGAATGATTAATTTGACCTGAGCACTGTAGTTTGAGTCTGTAGGGAGATGTCCCCAGGAGGATCACCCTACAAGCTTAAAAGTGTTAAGCTTATTATGGATCTATTACTATATCCAAACACAATGGTTAATATTAGGAAGTAGAATTAAAGGTGTTAATTAAGTTGTGGGTTTAAGGAGAGGAGAAACACACCTTAAGGGCTGTTTGGCCCTTGTGGGCTGCAGATAGTTGAGAAGAATGGAAAAAAAAAACGTTTGTTTGCACTTCCCATGGGAAGGCGTGGTTTGGGAGGTGTGGTGAAGGAAGAAAAAGATTGGCTGCAAGGAGAAAGAAGGTTGCTGCTGGGATAGAGAGAGGAAGGAGAGATAAAGGAGATGGGTACAGCAGGAAGACAGATGGTTACAGAGAGACAGAGACAGAAGAGGACAGGAGATTGCGAGAGACACCAAATTAGAGAGAAGACCGAGAACTGAGAATCAGAGTGTCTGGAGAGATTGGAGAGGAGTCATGAAGAGCATTGTAGAGCGAGTTAGAGAGAGAGGGTTGGAGAGAGCTGGGAGAGATGAGAGACTGAATAAATAGCAACTAATCAATCAGCAACCAGCTTGGCCCTTGTTCTTCCTTTGTCCATCCAAGGCAACAGCCGTCCAGGGTGGGAAAGCAGCTCAAGATCACTGAACGTAGGCGGCGAGAGAGAGCCGCTCAAAGAGCCCATGAACATTTGTTAATGTGGCATCCCTGAGAGAGAGCCCAACAGTGGAGAATTTCACAGGCTGTGATGAAGAAAACGTTCATGCCTCTTTTCTAGTTTTGGTGGTTTGCAAGCAATCTGCTTTGACTTAACTGCAGACATATAATCATAGTTTTACCTTCATCACTACGTGAATTACTTTCTTTGTTATGTGTGTCTCAATGTCCCCTTTTCATAAAGAAAAATGATATTTCATTTAGGACCCCCACAAACTCTAGTTTGAGTTCAACTTAATCACTTTAAATCTATAATTTAAAGTGCACCCTATTTTTAAATAAGTTCATGTTCTGGGCTATTTCGATATAGGAATTTTGACTGGATATAATTCAAGAAAATTTACTTCCCATGTCCTTATTATTCCTTCCCTTTCCTAAACACATGTTGATGCATGTTTTATCTAAATTTTATACTTTGAGTTATATTTACACAATGAAAACTCACTAACTTATTCCCAAGGTTATTATCATTCTCTGAATTCCAGGCTTATATGTTCAAATAGTTTCAATGTGCTTACTTGGATGAATATAAAGTATACTAAGTATAGTAGTTATACAAATGGACTCATAAACCCAGCCCAGAAGGATAACATGGAACATAATAAACACCACCAAAGTCATCCCACAGGTCCAATATGTATTTTAAAATACTATTTCATCACTTCCTATGGAGTAACAGATACCATTACTTAAACAGCATTCACACCTTTGTTATAAATGTTTCCACTTAAGGGTTATTAGAAATAATTCTAATATTAACGTGTTTGAACATCTGTTAGAGTGCAAATAGGTATGAATTTCTATGAGTTACATATAGAAGAATGAAATAACTGGTACAATTATATTAATATTTAACAGACTATAAAAAATATTTCTTAAAGTTCTATACAAATTTGATAAGGAAAACTAAAGACCATTTTTACATCTTTTTTACACATATTTTCAGGGGGATTGTTTAAAAATAACACTGATGTAATAGTGGAAAGCTAGTTATAAAACTCCCTAGCCCCAAAGATTCTTATGTTAATAGACAATCAGAAAAGTTCAAGATATTCAAATATGAACAAAATATTTAAGGAATAACATTTAATAAGTTGTAAATATAAATGAAGTGACCTGGAGATAGCTCAAGGGTAAGGGGAACCTACCTTTTTTGTGCAAAGCCATGAGTTTGTTTGCTAGTTCTTAGTGGCTTTAAAATAATCTGTGGATGCAGCTATGGAGTTTCCTTGAGCACTTCCTTATAGCCTTCAGCACTACCTTGGCCCAAGTATTGACCATTTTTTAGGCTGACTGGTTGAGTATTTAGCTCAGGATTGGTACTTGGGCTCTCTAGTTGTTGGATCGGGCACAGACATTCAGCTTCTTGTCCTCAAGAAATCACAATTGAAAGCAAGAGACTGAAGAGCAAATGGCTGAATTCAGTAAAAGCCTTTATTTAGAGAAACAACAGGAATGAAGAATAAGTTAGGGAAGCTTAGAGATTCTGGGAGAAGTCTCTTAAAGCAGAATTCAGAAGACTAAAGCTCTTCCCATTTTTAAGAAAGGTGAGTGCGTGATACATCTTGTAGCATGGGACATGCTACAAAAATATGGGACATTAAAACAGGCTAGAGGATGCCAAGATGGTTCTGTGTTAGTGGGCATCCTGCAAGTTTTGGTCATTTGGCTTATCAGGCACCATCTAGACCTCCTGTGAGCTTTATACCAGGTGATTCCTTCTCTTAGGGACATATCCCTAATCTCACCCTGTATGTTCCTCTATTAGATACTATATTTACTCTGATAGAGACTATAGTCTCTATTATTAGCACTATTTTGGAGGTCCAAACACATGGAAATGAAGGGTCCTGGAGATAGCTCAAGTTGTGAGACGTGTGCTTAGCATGAACGAGGCTCTGACTTTTAATCCCTGGCACCACCTGGCTCACTAAATACTGTTGTTTGGGACAGTAAAAACATTTAAATTAAAATTTTTGTAGAGAGAATACTAAAAAAATATATCAAAGCAGAAGGAATACAATGCTGCAATATTATGATATGTGGTATTGAATATTGCATTAATAACTCTAAATAATGATCTTTCTTCATTACCTTTGCCCTGTGATTTGTAATTTACTTCCATGCTGGCTCTTGGATTTTCTGTGCAACTGGATTTAACCAGCGGGATATTAAAAATAACATTATCAGAGACTTGGCCATGCTCTGTGAGCATTCCTTTTTGTTCTACTCTCTTTTTGACATTAAGTGTTAATAAATTACTGAAGAATTAGGGGCCACTTGTACAGCTGTAAAATATGTAAGCTGAGCCTCAATAGACTAACTTGCCTACTACCAACTCAACACAGACAAAAAGACTGAGCCTGGTTTTGATGATCTCAACTAAGCCTTAAGAACAGAACTGAGCTCTGATTGTTCCACGGATTTTTTGAAATAGCCAAATTCTGAATGGTTTGTTAAATTGTACCCATTGTTTCAAATAATAATTGGTACAAGTATCATGAAAAAAGAAATGCAAAATCTCAGGTACAAAATATTGACGTGAAATGGAAAGACAGAAATTACATTGACTACAACTAAAACTATTATTTAATGAAGACCACCAATGCATGATATGCAATGGAGATTACATATAATTAAAATAAAACCAAAAATAATAAACCAAAGGAAAATAAAGAAAAAAACACCATGAATCAAATTATCTGACAAATGAGAGAAAACACTTGAAAGGGAAACAGTAAAAATAAGAGAGACACACAGAAAACAGAGAAGAATTTCAATATATGTATCTCAATATATGAAGTGTTCTTGTTGCTAGTGTGTGGCAGGCCACAAAAAGTTAGAGGTATTTGTTAGAGAGAGTGTTGCTACTCCCTTTCTGCTGGGTCCATATCTCACAAATGTCATGCCCAGAGAACATCAAAAGCTTCTGCTCAGCCTGGAAAGTAAATTCTTAAACTCCACCAAAGTTAGTGCAATCTCTTTGTATTTTCTGTCAGAAAAATTTCAGGAGAAGAACAAAAAAACAAATTTTTTATTTAGGAGATATTTGGGAGGAGATAGTAAAAAAAAAAAAGAGAAAGGATGTTCTGGAGTAAATGTGGGCTTATTCAGAAAAAGAAAGATGAGAACATATTGGAGGAAAGGAATGACAGAGAATGGGAAATAATGGCATGCCCAGGGTAATAAGACATGTGAAGTCTCAGCCTAGATGGAAAATACATCTTATATCTAGCTGTTCTTATTGGGTCTTTCAAACCTGTCTACTTGGGGTCCAATGCAAGGGTCATTTCTAAGACTGCTGAATTCTTCTTTGATTGATCATTGATGGGTTCTTGATGAATTTCATCTGGATCTGACTTTATGCAATATAATTGAAGTTAATTGTCCCTTTACCAGCTTGCATGTTTCATTTTGAAATTTTAAAAAGTACTATTTGCATAGGAGTCTTTCATATTAGTAGGTTCCCACTATTTTCTAGGCTGTATTTTACTTACTACTTGGGCTTCAATATATCCACTTTAATTGTAGCTTTTATTTTTTTGGGGGGTGGCGTTGTTGTTTTTGGACCACAGCTGGAAGTGTTCAGTGCTAACTTCTGACTCTGTGCTTAGGGATTGTTCTGGCATCATGGGGCAACATATGTGGTGCTAGAGATCAAACCCTGCTCAGCCTCATGCAAAGCAAGCACCCTACCCAGTGTCCTATCCCTCTGGCTTTATATTTTGTTTTATTTATCACTTTGATTCCTGAACTGAAATTTCTTTATGCATGCTATCTAATTAAGTTTTGCTTTTTATTTTGCTTCGGTCATTGTCCAACCTCTTTTAAAATAATCATCATTTTTTTAGGGGTGAAACAGCAAGGTAGATCTTCCAAGTTAGTCAATACCTCCACCAAAATATAGTAAATTTGGTAAGCTGTCGAAATCAGTTTTATCAAAATTCAAATGTGTACAGCAATCAAGCGAACTCAATAAATAAGTGACTGAAAACACTGTAAGAAAAATTTCTTATGTTTTTAATTATCTTTTTCTCATCCATCTCCTCAGATCACTGGTGGTCTTCTGTGAGTTCCCGATTCTATGTGAAAGATATATTTTGTATTTAAGGAATTGTAAATTTTTGTACTTATATTTTGTTATAGTCTTCCTAAAGGATTATAACAAAGAGGAATCTTTATTTGGACTAACTATGGACTTTATCATAGTATAAAATCAGCAGAATTTAAGACACTCCTTGAAACATAAAAAGGGAAACATAAACACAATCATACTACCAAAGGAAAAATTACAGTTGAGTTAAACACACACACCGCACACACACAGACAGAGAGATAGAGACAGAGACAGACAGAGCCAGAGACAGAGAGACTTTGCAAAGGAAATCTAGTATAATACTACAGAGAACATGAAACACTTGTAACCATTCTGGGGAATATAAAGGGTTATATACATGCCAAGGGCATAATATCTGTTCATTTTACTGTGTAAACTGACTGTACTCCTACTTGCATCCTTGAATTTTGTAGGTAATTTAAAATTATAGCCATTTGCTTCATCACATACAAAGATTGAATCCTTTACAATTCTGCCGTTCCTTATGTTTAATGTTATTGGCGTCACATATTGTATCTATATATATTGTGTCACCACCAATGTAAATTTATGGTTATTTTCTTGTGATTTATACTTCTAATTTAAACCAGATTAAATAGAAAATGTTTACATAAAAGAGAATAATTCAATATTTTTACTTGCCTATTTATTTGTATTTATTCAAGAGTTTTGCATTATTTTATACTTCATGTTACTGTCTTTGTTTAAACTTGAAAGATTCACAGTAATCTTTCACAAGACTAGTAGTGTTAATGGATTTTATCAATTATTGTTTCTCTAAGGATGGTTAGATTTTATTTTCTAAGTATAAGTATTCCAAATGCAATGGGTTTTTTTGACACATATTCTCTTTTAGCAGTGGGAAAAGATATCATTGGTTGCTTTCTGTCTTGTATGTTCTCTACTAAGAAAGACACACAGTTTTAAAAATTTACTTGCACATGTTACATTGCTCTTAAAAATTTAAGATTTTTTTAAATTTAGCTTTTTATATTCTTTTTACTTTTATTGCTATGATGGTATTTTCTTCATTCTATTTGCAGTCTTGTTGTATTTATTGAATTTGTATGTCCAGTTACTTCCTCAAATTTAGAAAGATTTGAACTTTAGTTTGTCTTTCTCTTTTTTTTTCCCCAGCATCTGATCCTTGGGTTTTTAATTCGTTGAGAATGCACATTATATTATATAAGGATAGAGTCCTTTAGTTTCTTAGGTGCTTTTTATTGTATTCATGTTTTGTCTTCTGTTGACATGGTTTAATTATTTGAAGTGCTCATTTTCAAATTATCTGATTTTTCCTGTTTAAACCTTCTGTTGATCCTTTCTACTGAATTGTAAAATTCAGTTATTGTAGTTTGAACACAGAACTTTTGTCTATTATACTTTTAATCTTTTGTCTTCCCTTTTAGAGAGGGTATTGGGTCGCATTAGGCTGTGCTGAGGGCTTGTTCCCAGCTGTGTTCTCAGGGATCACTCCTGGCAGCTCTTTTTATTTATTTATTTATTTATTTATTTATTTATTTATTTATTTATTATTGAATCACCATGTGGAAAGTTACAAAGCTTTCAGGCTTAAGTCTCAGTTACACAATGCTTGAACACCCATCTCCTCATCAATGCACATATTCCACCACCAAGAACCACAGTAAACCTCCCCTCCACCTCCCCCACCCCTCAGCCCCCCACCCCACCAGTGTAGCTGGTAAGTTTCACTTTATTTTCTCTTTACTTTGGTTACATTCAATATTTCAACAAAAAACTCACTATTATTGTTTGGAGTTCCATGCCCCTTCCCATGTTGGACCTGTTGGAAAGGAAGCATTTGATAATTTGTTTTCCATTGCTGAGAATAAAGAGATATGAGGTTGTGTGACCACAATAGCAGCCACAAGGTTTTGGATTTCTGTATTTTAGTATTTTAGTAACTGAGTCCAGAGAAATTTCTGCCAGAATTTGCATCATTGCTAGCTCGTGCCTCCCTGCTACTTTATATTCCACATATGAGTGCAATCTTTCTATGTCTGTCTCTTGCTTTCTGACTCATTTCACTCAACATACTTTCCGTGTTGATCCACATATATGCAAATTTTATGACTTCATTTTTTCTATCAGCTGCATAGTATTCCATTGGGTAGATGTACCAAAGTTTCTTTAACCAGTCATCTGTTTTTGGGCTCTCCATTTTGTTTCAGATTGTGGCTATTGTAAACAGTGCTGCAATGAACATAGAAATGCAAATGTCATTTCTACTATACCTTTTCTGGCGGCTCTTGGGATTCCATATATGGTGTTGGGGATCAAGCCTGGGTTGACCTTACCTGTCATCACTCTAAACCCAAGTTTTTATGTTTCTTACCTGATGTGTCCATGTACAATTTTTATAACTATATTTTATTTTCTAACTATTGTTTTGCAAATTACTAGTCATCTTCAATATATTTGTTTTAAATTATTTTTAAGATAACTACTTTTAAATCTGCTTACTTTAAGGTCAATTTATGACAATTTACTTGTACACTAAATTGGTCCATGCTTCTTTGCATGCCTTGCACTCTTTGTTTAGTATTTGGTGGGAAAGCAACATTTTTTTTTAGGTTTTATGGGTTGCTTTTGTACAGGAAGATACCTTTTCCAGTAATCCAGGGTTGAGATACTGAGACATCAAACACTATTTCTAGGAATTCATTTTCTTAGGCTATATATGTACACTTCCATTCTATATATGCAACAGCTTTTAACGGCTTTAATTTATTTAAACAAATCACCCCTGCATATTTTGTGAGCTTTTTGTTTGAGTTATGCTATATTCTTATACTAAGAATTTTCTGTCTGAAGTATGTACAGTTTCTTTTGTATAAGTATACTGTACTGCTAACTTCTGATTTTAGTCATATCAAATATGATGGTCAAAATAATATAACACTCTTAATAAAATGCCAAGCTATGTATGAAATTAATACAATCCATAGTCCCAAATAAGCCAACATTCTCTCTTTGTGTGTCTCTTTTACATTCCTAAGGTAGAAACCAGTAAATGGATTAATTTCTCCAAATAGATCTGTCACTGTCTGTCTTTAAAGGCAGTGCCAATGGTGAACAAATCTGAATACCTCACCTACCCTTCTCTGTTCATTTTGAAGGTTATGCTCTCACCTGGCTTCTGACATCTCTAAGCTGGTTTCTATGTATTGACAAAGGTAATTTGGTATATATATTGCCTTTAAAATGGTGTCTCCTTGGGTAAACATGCCAAGTCTCTCACATAGATGAGTTGACTTTCTTCTTTGTTGTTTAAATTAAATAAAAGCAGGGATTGAGAGTCATGGGCAGAGATATCAATAGCCTGAAGAGCATAGCAATGAATATTTGAAGCTCACTGAATGAATTATTTTCCTTTTGTTTGTTTGTTTATTTATTTGGTTTACATAACTTATGGGTTGTTCTGAAAATTTAAAAATCACTAACACTGACCACTATGTTAAGGCTACATATTCAGTGAACATATGACAAAGAACGCATTAAATTAAAAACTTATGATTTTTCAATTAAATAAAATAACTCCTCCAATAGGAATAGAAAATACAAGAGAAAGAGAACACATTTCATAATGCTACATCAGTAATTTAAATATCCACTTTCTAGTCAAAAGTGGCAAGAAAAGGGAAAAATATAATAAATTTTCTTTTGCGGGCAAAATAAAAATCCAAAATTGTTCATAAATAAAGTCCTGATTTGAACTTACATGCTAAAATATGTATAGGAAACAATAGGAAAGAAATTTAGAGAATCAGGAGAGCAATATCTCTCCAGAGAGAGAATATCATTAAAGAGATAGAAATGAGAAGTAAGTAGAATTTCTCTTTCTAAAGCAGAAAAGTACAATAAGTAGAATAAAAACTTCACGGGCAAGATTTACCTAGATATGTGAAAGGGAAAAAGGAAAGATTTAGTGTACTGAGCTAAAGGATTACTTAAGTGAAATTATTAAATTGATGAATCTAAAGGAAAACATGATAAAGGAAAATGCCAAAAGTTAAAATAAGTGTGAAATATTGCCAAGCACTAACTGTAATTGTGAACAATCCTTTTATCTGTGACTACTGTGTTTTTCAAAGGATATTGTCTTTTTTTCTGTTTGGTCACTACAAAAATGACAATACACATTCAGTGGCTTTAAATTTTGTTACTCCTAAAGTTTTCGGAACATGTAGATAATGTGAAATTAGACCACACCTGCAGTTCTAGATATGTAAGTTATATCTCTTACTCCTATACTTTGCTAAGAATTCTTAAAACCTAAAGCTAAGATAGCTGAGTTTTTAAGCATTGTCTCTCTGTTCACGATTACTCTCTGTTTTATTTATTTTTCAAGTTTTACTTTTTCACTGAGTTTATTATTCTTGAATCCTGGCCTTATGTATGATCTTTGATCTGATCTTTCACTTTGTATTGGCTCTGGGCACATATGTGTTATTAAAATAAAATCTCTATATTAAGGGATATACAAGTGTTCCCAGAGAAGCAGTGGACCTTATTTCACTTATTATTCTGGATTTATACTTTCTATTTGATTTTAGTCTTTAAGGATTACTCTTTATTGCCAGTCCAGGCATGCATTTTAAGCTATTCTTTTAAAATCATTTCAACATTTCCCAACATTTTCAGAGTGGAATAATCTAGAATAGCTATGTTGTCATGTTTCTAAGGAATAATAATATAATATTATTTTTGATTAAAGAAAAGAGGAAATTCAAGATCTAATACTGTATCATTGTCCTAATTATCCTACTGGTGAAATAAATCTGGTTCTCATAAATTTATTGCTTGCAATCATTAGTACTTTCACCAAATATTTCACTGCAACTTCTTCAGGCACAGCTGATGCTTTCCCTAAATTTGACATTACAGTCAGATATGTGCCTTCAGTTAACTAATAAAATATGAACGTGAAAGGTGTCACTTCTACCTTGAAAATTCCCTAGACAGTGATCGATTCAACGACTCCCACTCTGACTGCTGCACAGGTCAAGTGGAGCTCATTTTTCTGTAAGCCATGAGGCTCTGTAATGACCAGAGACAGTTTCTCTCCATTCTAACTTGCATACAAAAGGCAGGCTGTGGAAGACTTTTTTTTTTTTTTTTGGTTTGCGACACTGAGATTTGATGGAGTTGTGATTTCCAAGCATGTTTTACTTCATACTATTGGCCATATTGTCAGATAGTATTACTTTCAAGTTCAGTGAAATGCCTATAATTTCATTAAAAAGAGTTCATTTCTAAAAAAATTCACTTCTTTTTCACAACTGTACTGATAAGAATAATTAGAATAAAAATAATTATAATATTATTAATATAATAATGTAAATATTGAGCTTGCTATGTGGATTCTTGTCTGTTACTCAGAAGCTCGTGTACTTTCACACAGTTATTAAAAAAAAGTTTTCTTTTGTTTGGGGGCCAATCTGGCTGATCTCACTGTACTCCTGGCTCTGACTCATGGTACACTCATGACTGTCAGAACTGGGTGACCAGATGGGATTCCATGCCAGAGATCAAACTCAGGTCAGTTACACGGTAGTCAAGAGCCATTCTCGCTGTACCAATACATCAGCAGCCCAAGATGTACTGGTTTTAAGAAAGTAAGGACCACCATGTGACAATTGTATCTCATTGATTACAATTATCAGAATAGTTTTGTGTTTCTCCTAATTAATGAGAACACCTATTTAACTTT
This sequence comes from Sorex araneus, assembly GCF_027595985.1. Lineage (NCBI taxonomy): Eukaryota > Metazoa > Chordata > Mammalia > Eulipotyphla > Soricidae > Sorex > Sorex araneus. The sequence goes on along the minus strand of NC_073303.1, from coordinate 340,359,368 downwards.
ATATATATCAATTCCAGACTAGAGGTGGCATATTGTGAGTTTCAAGGCTTATCATAGTTTTATAAGAAAAGGCACACTAAAAATAAAATATAAAATGAAATACAAAGAAGAAATCTGAAATTTTAAATGTAGCATGCCAAGGCTGTTTTATAAGGTGTTTTGGGCCTAGAGATAGAGCTCAAAGATCTGAACATATGTTTTGTATTCCAGAACTCTGAACCCAAAGCCCAGCACCATTTTCTTCACTTTGTACCACTTGGAGAAACCTCAAGGACTGAGCTAGGATTGGCCCCTGGATAATATGATATGTGACCCAAATGTCTTACCAAATAAATAAATAGATAATTAAGGTTAACATGTTCGTATTATTTCTTCTATTTTATCTATGCTTTTATTATTTTCAAATTGTTGGATTATACTGTGGACAATTTGTAGATTAAGTCTTATATAAATTAAGTTTTAGTAATTTTTTTCATTAACATATTTTAACGTTTAAAAATGTAATTGTTTCATTAAGGGCTTAATTTTCTTCTCTGTTTTTTTGTTTCCATTAATGTTATCCAGTCTTTACTTTTAAAATGATTAATCGGATTCTTTTAAATGCTAAGCATTTTTCTAGGTGCTGGATACACAGCCAAGATAAACAAAGTCTGGGTTTCATTGGAATTTGTTTAAGTAAGAAGTGACAGATAACAAATCAATGAATATATAATGTAATATAAGTACTATAATAACAATAAAATGGGTTAGAGTGCTAAAGAACAATGAATGATTCAGTATTTCAGAAAGGGTGGTTGGTCCAGAAAGTTTTTATGCTGAGATGATGATGTTTATGGGCAGGTAGTTGTAGTAAAGGAAGAAATCATCTCAATATTTACAGAACAAAGGTTTCATTCCGTTGGAACAACAAAATCTAAGGCAAAGAGGCAGCACCAGCACGCTCAGGAAGCCTGAGGATGAGAACAACTATAGAAACCCAGTGAGAAAGGAAAGCATTACTGATGATTGGATTAAGGAGGCACTAGTAATCTGGGTGAATATTACTTTAATTTTAGAGGGAAACATTTGAATTGTTTTCAGCTTCAAAATTATATAATCGGGTATATATTTTTAGCAATTTTTTTCTCATTACTCTATGGACAAAACATGGTTTTACAGAATAAACATTGTAATCAGGGAGAGAAGTTATAGTTTATTTCAGGTTCAAGCAAGAGAACATATGCTTGGTATAAGGTGATAGTGGTTTAAGTTTAAAAACTTTAAAGTTTAAAGTTTAGATAGTCTAATACTTTGGGATATATTTTGAAGGTCAAGCCAGAGTTATTTCCTAATGGATTATATCTCAGGTATGAGAGGTGGTTATGATTGATCTTTGGCCCTTATCTACAATAAATAGTAGCTTCATAGATGTGTTGTACATAATTTTCTACACTTATTAGATATGTCCCCTTTCCTTAAATACTTTACAAGAAACATCATTATCTGTCATGGTTAATTTTTAATAAATGACTTGCAAAACCGTTGGCACATTCTGTGGAACTTGAAATATTTTCTTAGTAACATATACATTTTATTGCATATTTACTTCCTTGCATATATTTTTATTAATTTAAATATTAACTTATAATTTTTTTCCATTTCATTGGTATATTTTCAATTATTTTAACAGCTTTGCAACATTTATTTTATTTTGGATATCATCAGATTCTATAAAGCTAATTCTCATTTACTACTCCTAAACTTTCTGCTTCATTATTATTTTTATTTGGGGGGCTTCCAATTATTATTAGCCAGCTGTTAAAGTGATTCAATAGTAGCATCTGGGGATATCATGTTTTGAGGCTCTGCTGTGCCTGACATGGCAGTGCTTGGGGGCTCCCTGGACTGCACCAAGATGTCAAAGAACCATGGATGCTGAGGATCAAAGCAGGGTTTGCACACTAGTTTGTACCTTAACACATGTAGATTCTGGCACCATACATTAGTTTTCATTTGCTTAGGTTTGCAGAATTTTCTTCCAATACCTGCACTGTACTGTAGCACTGTTCATCCATTTGCTCTAGTGGGTACCAGTAACGTCTCAATTGTGAGACTCGTTGTTAATTTTTTTGGCATATGGAATACGCCCTGGGTAGCTTGCCAGGCTCTACCATGCAGGCAGGATACTCTCGGTAGCTTTCTGGGCTCTCCGAGAGGGACGAAGGAATCGAACCCATGTTGGCTGCGTGCAGGGCAAACTGCCTACCTGCTGTACTATCACCCCAATATCATTCGTAATTATTTATTTTTTAAATTAATAATGTTAATTCCTCTTTGGGATACCCTAATAACATTCTCATCCTTTTTGCATAGGGTCCAGGTCTCTGAGGCATATGTTAGTGCAGGAAGGACAGTGGAATCGAAAAGATGTGCCCGGAGTCAGATGTTCTTCATTCTCTTAACCACTTCTTTGACGCTCTTGAAGGCATTCCACACTGCTCTCTTCCTCCTGCACAGCTCTGGCACCAAGTCTTTTCTCATGTTGACTTCCTGACCCAGGTACACATAGCTGCTACATTCAGATATGTTTGTTCCAATGAGAGCAAATGGAGCTTCAGGGACCAGTTCATTTTTCATGATCATCGTCTTGTTGAGATTCAGCTGCAATCTGACCTTTCCACACTCGTGGTCGAAGTCGGCCAGCATTTGTGCTGCTTGGCTAATGTTTGGTGTTATGAGAACGATGTTATCAGCGAAGCGAAGGTGGTGTAATTGCCGACCATCTATCATCATTCCCATTCCTTCCCATTCTAGTCATCACATGGTGTCACTGAAGAGTTTCGGTGAAGTGGTATCATCCTGCCGCACCCCTCTCTTTACATCAATGATCACTTCCTTGTAGAATGGTGAGATCCTGGTGGTGAATCCACAATACAGCTTGCAGAGGATTTTGATATACTGAGTTTGAATGCCCTGTTTGGCCAGGGCTTCGATGACCGCCTCAGTCTCAAGAGAATCGAAGGCCTTCTTTAAGTCCATGAACGTTAGACAGAGTGCATCTTGAACTCTCTCGAAACTTCAATGAGTTTAGTCACTGTGTGGATATGGTCTATCGTGTTGAATTCCCATCAGAACCCGGCTTGCTCGCGTGGTTGTCCTTCATCTAGTGTTCTGCCTATTCTATTCAGGATGACACGAGTGAACAACTTGTAGACTACAGACAGCAGGCAGATTGGGCGATATTTGCCGATGTCGTGGATGTTTCCCTTCTTGTACAACAGAAGTTAATTTGTTGGTCAAAAATCAGGAATGCTGTCTCGTTTTCCAAGGCATCAAAAATCAGATGGGCCGGTCATGTAATGCAATTCAGAAACTACCGTTGGACTAAAGATGTTACCAACTGGATTCCACGGGACGTCAGAAGACCTAGATGGTCAGATTTCTTCATCAAATCTCTGAGTGAACAATTTGAGGTTCTTCCTGTTCCTGGAGCAAGCAGGTATCATTGGGTTACACTAGCTCGCAACAGAGACAAATGGGGATGTTACTGGCACCCGCTGGAGCAAATCGAAGATCAACGGGACTACAAGTGATACAAGTGAATAATGTTAATTACAGTTATGTTCTTGAGCAAAACTACTTTGCAAACTTTCTTAGTTTTTTGAGTTGGTTTATACTTTCTTCCGGTGTGTATATCTGTGTATATAGTACTAGATGTGCAAATACTATTATACATCTATAGAGCTAAAGATTTAGAATTTTGCAAATTTACATGAAAACATGTTCACAAGAAATTTCAAGATTTTTTTCATATTACTTTGTCTTTATTTCTTAAGTATCCAATAGTGTAGAATAATGTATAAAACTTCAAATATTTATGATTTACAGGTTTTGTTTTCAATGGTTTTATTGCAAATTTAAAACAGTGGCATACTTAGTATAAAGCTTATTCTTCATATTAATCTTAAATATTATAGTATTCAAACACTGCTATCCATGGTGATTCATTTCCAATGTCAACATATGTATGAATACTAATTCTGTGTTAGATATTAACAGATGTTTCAGGCTCATAAATTAATGACTAAACAGACATTGCAAGTAAATGATTCTTGCTTATTTTGAATTCAGATCAGTGATCTCCCAGATGACAAATTTCCTGTTTATGTTATTTATCATAAGTACTTCTAAACTTGGTATATAAAAAATCCTTAATATTTTTTTCGAGGCATTATTTCTTGAATTTCAATCTTTGGTCCATTTTGACATGTTTATGTGGAAAAAGAGAATGGACAAATGAGAAATTACTTCCCCAAATAGAAATACCCTTCCTATTATAAAAAATAATAATAATTTGGGCGTGGGGTATGTAGCAACTACAAATTAGTTCACAAAGGGCTCAGGGCCACTTCTAACAATACCTGACCAACGGAGTAGACATTTGGGGAATATCCAAAGTTACATCTGGCACAGCTGGGTGAGTGGAATGTGGGACTTCTAATCAAACTTGGGATCCTGGACATTCAAGATCTATGTTCCATTCTTTTGAACTATTTCCCCAATCCAAAATTTCTTCTTTTTCTCTCCTTACTACACTATTGAACAAATTAAAAGAGAAAAGTATAAAAAGTCAAACATAGTGCAAAATATATCTGAAAATTTATATGCAAGGGTTTTAAATGAGGATTTAAAAAGTCAACATTTTGTTTGCTTCCATAGTGATATTGTAACCTATAGTTACAATCCAATAGTTTCCCCATGTGAGCTAGAAATACAGTCATGAGAGTGGTTTGATGGTCATAATAGTGATCATAGAGGAAAAACTTTGAACCCATTTTAACTATCCATGAACTTACAATATCCCTGAAAACACTGCAGGTGGTGTAAAATGTTAAGACATTCTGGAACATTCCTGGTTGTTGAACATGTTCACACAGAAAAGAATAACTACTACATCAGCTTATTCAATTGTGGTGTTCCTCTTGGGATGAAGTCTGGGAGTAATGGATTCTGCTTTTATTCTCACCAGTGCTGAGAAGCATTTCTGTTACTTTGGCTTGGTACATGTGGAAGAAATCACTCCTAGAAAAAGAACTGCTGCTAACTTGGATTTCTGCTTCATGTGTCCACTGACTCCCTGGGTTATAACATGATCTTCTCCACTTATAGTGAAAGGAATAACTAATTAAGCCTGCAGGACTAGTGAAATGATTTCCAGAACAGATGGTATTTGAGCTAGATTTTTATAGGATATATTGCAACCAGCAATGTGGAGAAGGGCAAAGAAAAGATTTTTATGTTATGGGAAAAACATCTGCAAATGCTGGATTCACAATTGAATTTTTTAATATTCAAAGTAAAGTACATGATGTTTCTGGAATGTTACATTTACATGACTTTCTAAAAAAGAATTTATCTACCATGTTCAACAGTTTTTAATCTGACATTATACATGAATGATTAAATTTTTAGAATGATAATTGTGGTATCTTAATCATAAGATGAATAAAAAAGTTATACCAGCCTTCCCAAGTCTCACTAGAATAAACAGAATTCACTTAGACTTATAGTACTGTTCTTTTCTCTTGAAATTGTGCTTTATCAATGAACTTGGGGATTTGGGGTATACATCTGACACACTTGGGTGCTACTCTCAGATCTGTGTTTACCAGTGGTTCTGGGTGATCCTTTGGGATTGAACTATTTTGGGCTGCATGAAGACAAGTACAGAATTTCTTCCCACTCCTGAAGTGTCTTTTAAGAGAAGTGAAAAAAAATAGAAGTGAAATGAGTCAGAAAAAGAGGGACATATATAGTAGGACTGCATTCATTTGTGGAGTATAAAATAACATATCATGAGACTGACACCCACAGACAGTAGACTCAAGGGCCAGGAAGATTGCTCCATTGTTGGAAGTCTGCCTCATGAGCTGGATAGTGGGGGAGAGGCAGCTGGAATAGAGAAGGCATCACTAAGAAAATGTTGGTTGGAGGGACCGGTCGGGATGGGAGATGTGAGCTGAAAGTAGATGAAGGATCAAACATGATAAACTCTCAGTATTTGTATTGAAAACCATAATGCCCAAAAGTAGAGAGAGTATGGGGGAAATTGTCTGCCATGGAGGCAGTGGGAGGGTTGGAAAGGGGGGTTATATTGGGGATATTGGTGGTGGGGAATGTGCACTAGTGGAGGGATGGATATTTGATCATTGTGTGATTGTGACTCAAACATGAAAGTTTGTAACTATCTCATGGTAATTAAAAAATTTTAAAAAATAAAAAAAAGTTTTCTTTCCATCATTAAAAAAAACAATTTAAACATCATGATTTTCAAAGTTGTTCATAATACAGTTGTTTCAAACATCCCATGTCCCAAAAAGAGGGTCAAATAACCCAAATAATTAAAAAATGAAGATGAACTTTAAGCTATAAGAATATTCTGGTCTTTTTGACTCGATGTATAATGAATCCACTGGCCCATATTCTTAATCTGAAGACTTGGAATTTACTCTAACTTTATTCTTTTCAACCTTGTGTCGGAAGTCCTTTCAATGACCAAGTTCAGCTATAAGCCTACCAATTACATTCTATACATTTTAATACTGAGGAATTTTGTTGTTTCTCTAGAGGGTCAGATTTTTAATATTTTTCATTTGGGACCCATGTTTGCTCTGTCATATCTACACAACTTTTTGCTATGGTGTAAATACAGCCAATAAGGAAAGCAAGAGTCACGATATTTTTCATTCAAAATGTACTAATGAACAGAGGCAGAGGACTAGATTTACTGATGGACATAGTTTTGATTTCTGGTCTAGATCATTCTTACCTTGGAACTCAAGATTTATGTTTACTGAACAAAATCTGTTGCTTTTTTGTCACTTCATGCCTACAGATTGAATTTATTATTAGCTCTCATTACAGTGTGCTAACAGAAAAACCTTTCTCATTCTTGTATGGCAACAGCATAACTAACTTTGTTCCACAAACTCTTTGCAGCTAATCCTAATTAACACATGGTACTGAAAATAGTTAATGGTGCAAGAACAGAGGAAACTGATTAGGAGGGCCAAAGGAATTATAAAAAGCAATTGAAATTGATAGATAGCAATATTGTCTAATACTTTATAAGTGTTGACTATGTGTCAGACACTAATTAAGTGTTTACATATAAAAGCTCATTTAATCCTCACAATAATGCTACGAGTTATTATCCTCTCTTAACAGAAATAGGAACTGAAACAGATAGACATAATTAAGTAACCTTCCCAAGATCAAAATAGCTATTAAGAGGTGGGGCCAGCTTAGAGAGGCAGGTTGCCCAGCTCTAGAATCAGGATTCTTAAATACTACCCTCGCTTTCATGATGAATAGAACAAGAAAATTCTGAGTTGTAAAAGTACAGCATGTTTAGTTTCAACTAAGTTCTCAGCCGGTCTAGATTCAAAAGTGCATGATCTGCAGTTACCCATTAGTATTGCACATAAATGTTAGCTATGATATTAATTCTTAGTAGTCATTAAAATGGTGGTTTTTATTTAGCTTTCTAGCCTATTCTCCCAGACTCTAAGATTGATGTTTCTGCTCTAAGGAACCACCACACTTCCAGGAAAAAGGGTTTTTAGGGATTTCCATACTCCTGAACTGGGTAAGTTTAACCTGTACTTCCTTTTCACAGTTTTATGGGAGCATGGTCACATACACTTGTTTACATAGTTTCTGTGGCTGCTTTTATATTACACTGTGAGTTTCAGATATTGGCCCCTAATATCCATTACCTGACTCTTTATAGAAAAATGTTGTTTACTTAAGACCTAATGGATTTTAGAGATTGTATATCTGAGTACTTCATTAGTCAAATAGTTATTCCTAGTAAAATAATATTACCTGTCTTTTGTTAAATTTTTAGCTTCATAAGTAAATATTGAAAAACATAAATTTACTCAGTTTCCCCCTCAAAATACATCTTTTTGGGGATACACTATAATTTTAGTTTCCCAAACTGGAATTCAGAGGACATAGTATACTTGAGCAGGATCTGTGATAGTTTGTTACTAGAGTTTGCACTTTTCACATCTTATTTATATTCTCTATTTCTTTCTAGGAATCTTAGATTTTTTTCTCTAGTTCATTATCATCATCATCATCCTATTGATAGTCGAATTTCTCGAGTGGTCTCAGTAATGTCTTCATTTGTCCTAGCCCTGAGAATTTAGAAGCCTCTCTTTAATCGTCCTTTCCAATGGTGCCACACTGGAGGCTCTTTCAGAATCAGGGGAATGAGACCCAGCATTGTTACTTGTTTTGGCTTATGAATATGCCATGGGGAGTTTGCGAGGTTCTCCGACGCAGGCAGGAAACTCTCAGTAGCTTGCTAGGCTCTCCCAGAGGGATAACTAGACTCTAAGATGTCTTCTGGGAGCTTGGTTTTATAGTCTCTGGATGGTGGCCATTGGTGGGATTACATGGTGCCAGGGGAAGTCCCTGGGTGTGACCGCCTAGCTACTGGACAATGGGTAATCTGGGCAGAAAAGGCCCAGTCCCAATCCAAGCAGGCTTGGAGGTCTCAGCCCTGAGTCCCACACACCTGGGTTCCTCTGCCAGTTCCTTCATGCGTGAGGCTTGTCTGAATGTGAGGAGAGGGCCCTTGAGCATGACTGCGGCTAGGCTCCAGAGATCTTTGCCCATGGGAGCTCTGCTTGGGGTGGGGAGGGAAACTGAAGCCCAACCCTTTGAGGGGCCCCCGGGGAAGGCAGCCAGGCGAGGGGGCAAGAGATTTTCTTTTTTTTAAATTTATTCATTTATTAATTTTTTTTCATGAGTCACAGTGAGGGTACAGTTACAGATTCACAAATTTTCATGCTTGTTTTTCCCTCATGTAATGTTCGAGAGCCCATCCCTTCACCAGTGTCCATTTTCCACCACCAATGAACCCAGTATCCCCCCCACCCCACCCGTCCTCTGTGGCAGGGCATTCCAATTTGACCTCTCTCTCTCCTCTTGGGTGTTGTGGTTTGCGGTAGGGGCACTGAGTGGCCATCATGTTCAGTCTCTAGTCTACTTTCAGCAAGCATCTCCCTCCCTGCGCAGGATATCCAATCACATTTTACTTGGTGTTCACTTCTCTATCTGGGATGACTTTCCACCAACATGTGAGGCTTACTTCCAAGCTTTGGATCCAACCTCCTGGCATTATATACTACGATTCTTGGGTGTAAGTCTCCTACTCTGTTATTTTATATTCCACAGATGAGTGCAATCTTTCTATGTCTGTCCCTCTCTTTCTGGCTCATTTCACTTAGCATGATACTTTCCATGTTGATCCACTTATATGCAAAGTTCATGACTTCATCTTTTCTTTTTTTTTTATTTAATATATTGAATCACCAAGTGGAAAGTTACAAAGTTCTCAGGCTTATATCTCAGTTATACAATGCTCAAACACCCATCCCTTCACCAGTGACCATATTTCACCACCAATAAAAACAAAAACAAAACAAAAACAAAAGCAAAAACAAAAAAAACAGTATACATCCCACCCCTCACCCACCAGCCCCCCTGTGCGTGAGTGATAATTTCACTTCCTTTTCTCTTTACCTTGATTACATTCGAGATTTCAACACACAATTCACTATTGTTGTTAGAGTTTCAAAACAGACTCACTATTTTTGTTGGAATTTATCCCCCAAGAATACAGCTCTATTAACAAGGAAATATTTGATGATAAGTTTTCCACTGATGAGAATGAAGAGATAAAATGTCGTGCGGACTCGGTAGCGGCCGCGCGGTTTACAATTTCTGTATTATAGTAATTAAGTCCTCGGAGATTTAAGTTGGAAAATGAATCATTTCCCTTCCTGGAACAGCATGTAGCCAAAGTTAGTTCACAGTCTCCATACATGGGTGCAAGCACTTGCTGGAACCCCAAATCCTAAAGCTGTCTCTGGTTCCCGCTCGTTCCACATCCACCGGCTCTGCAGAGGCATGGGCACCCGGGCCGAAACCCTGCTGGAGCCGAGCACCGGCCCCCGGCTGGGACTGCCCCAGTATCCCTGACTTCATCTTTTCTAACAGCTGCATAGTATTCCATTGTATAGATGTACCAATGTTTGTTTAACCAGTCATCTGTTCTTGGGAACTCGGGTTTTTTTCAGATTCTGGCTATTGTAAACAGTGCTGCAATGAACATATAAGTGCAGATGTCATTTTGACTATACTTTTTTGTTTCTCCAGGATATATTCCCAGAAGTGGTATTGCTGAATCAAATGGAAGCTCAATTTCTAATTTTTTGAGAATTATCCATATTGTTTTCCAAAGGGGCTGGACCAGTCGGCATTCCCACCAGCATTGAAGAAGGGTCCTTTTCTCTCCACATCCTCTCCAACAGCGATTGCTTTTGTTCTTTTGTATGTGTGTCATTCTCGGTGGTGTGAGGTGGTATCTCATGGTTGTTTTGATCTGCATCTCCCTGATGATTATTAGTGATGCAGAGCATTTTTTCATGTACCTTTTAGCCATTTGTATCTCTTTCTTGAAGAAGTTTCTGTTCATTTCTTCGGCCATTTTCTGATGGGGTTGGATGTTTTCTTCTTGTAGAGTTCAACCAGTGCTTTGTATACTCTTGATATCAATCCTTTATCAAATGGTATTGGGTGAATATCCTTTCACATTCTGTAGATTGCCTTTGTATTCTGGTCCCTGTATCTTTTGTGGTGCAGAAGCTTCTTAGTTTAATGTAGTCCCATTTGTTTAACTCTGTTTTTACTTGATTGCTTAGTTTCGTGTCATCTTTGAAGATACCTTTAGCTTCAATATTGTCAAGGGTTTTGCCGACCTTGTCTTCGATGTACCTTATGGACTGTGGTCTGATGTTGCGATCCTTAATCCATTTTGATATGATTTTTGTGCATGGTGTCAGGTTGAGGTCTAAGCCCATTCTTTTGCATGTGGTTGTCCAGTTATGCCAGCACCATTTGTTGAAGAGGCTTTCTTTGTTCCACTTCACATTTCTTGCTCCCTTATCAAAGATTAGATGATCATACACTTGGGGTTGTGTGTTGGGATATACCACTCTCTACCATTGGTCTGCGGCTCTGCCTTTGTTCCAGTACCATGCTATTTTAATTGTTACCGCTTTGTAGTAAAGTTTAAGGTTGGGGAGGGTGATGCCTCCCATCACCTTTTTCCCAATAATTGTTTTAGCTATCCGTGGGCGTTTATTGTTCCATATGAATTTCAGGACTGCTTGATCCATTTCTTTGAAGAATGTAATGGGTATTCTTATAGGGATTGCGTTGAATCTGTATAATGCTTTGGGGAGTATTGTCATTTTGACAATGTTTATTCTCCCTATCCATGATCAGGGGATATGTTTCCATTTCCTCCTGTCCTCTTTTATTTCATGGAGTAGCATTTTATAGTTTTCTTTGTAGAGGTCCTTTACTTCCTTGGTTCAGCTGATTCCAAGGTATTTGATTTTCTGGGGCACGATTGTGAATGGGATTATTTTATTTATGTCCCTTTCCTCTGTCTCATTGTGTGCATATAGGAAGGCCCTGGATTTTTGGGTATTGATTTTATAGCATGTGACTTTACTGTACAGGTCAATTGTTTCTAAGAGTCTCTTAGTAGAGCTTTTAGGCTTCTCTAGACATCATATCATATCGTCTGCAAATAGTAAGAGTTTCATTTCTTCCTTTCCTATCTGAATGCCCTTAATATCTTTTTCTTGCCTAATGGCTATTGCTAGTACTTCCAGTACTATATTGAAGAGAAGTGGTGAGAGTGGGCATCCTCGTCTTGTCCCCGATCTTAGAGGAAAGCCCTTAGTTTTTCTACATTGATGATAATGCTTGCCATAGGTTCGTGGTAGATGGCTTTGGCTATCTTGTGGAAAGTTCCTCCAAAACCCATTTTGGTGAGGGTTTTCATCATGAATGGATGTTGGATCTTGTCAAATGCTTTCTCTGCATCTATTGATATGATCATATGGTTTTTATCTTTACTTTTGTTGATATGATGGATTATGTTGATTGATTTCTGAAAGGGGGCAAGAGACTTTCTGCTCTCTTCTTCTTTAGTTACAGCTTATATTTATGTAGGTCCTATATCACAGTGACATTATTTATATTAATAATTCACTGGCTATCAGGTTGCATTCTACAAAACATTAAGGAGCCACCCTGAGATACGTTAGAGGCCAAGGGGGAGAGTAGATAAGAGGGTCCATGTATTTTTACAACTTCCTAATTAGGACTTTTGTGTAACATTTGATTGAGTAGATATTAAAAAACGAAAAACTGTTTTTAAACCTGCTTTGATAGTGATCTAACACCACTCCAATACCCTGGAAACATCTGCTTTTCTTCCTTTTCTCCTTCTCTTTTAAACAATGTAACACAAAACTTTTGTAAATTGGTACACTGTCATTTTTAACAAAGTTGATTATCTGTGAATCATGTTACTCAGCAAGACTACATTAAGCATTATGCAAATTGGTTCTATTATTTCTTCTTTTTTGTATATGAAGGGAAGACTGTTTAAATATGAATAATGGTAAAGATTGATTAGACATTATATCTTATTATACCACGACAATAATTATGACAATGGTTGAAATTCTCATATATGAAAGACAGAAAGGCAGAGTTAAGAAATAAACTTGATACGTTCAAATAAAAATTATGAACAGTATATGACTTTAGGTTTTTTAGCTAGAAAATAGTCTGAATCAAAATATAACTATGTGATATACCGTGTCTGGTGTAATAAAGACAGCAATCACTTCCATCTTTTCACAATACATGATCAAAAAAATTCACTTTTTTTGTTTTTTGAGATTATGTTACGAGTAGAGGAAAAACATGTCTTTTGATCAATTTTATAGGTTTATCAAAGATCATTTAATTATTTTTCCCAGTTAATTGGCAACAATTTTTTTTATTTTTTTAAATAAATTTATTTATTTTTAATTAATGAATCACCATGAGGGTAAGGTTACGGATTTATACACATCTGTGCTTATGCTTCCCCCATACAAAGTTCGGGAACCCATCCCTTCACCAGTGCCCATATTCCACCACCAGTAAACTCAGCATCCCTCCCATCCTCCCCAATCCCATCTCCCCCCCACCCCACCCTGTCACTGTGGCAGGGCATTCCCTTCTGTTCTCTCCCTCTAATTAGCTATTGTGGTTTGCAATAAAGGTGTTGAGTGGCCACTGTGCTCAGTCTCTAGCCCTCATTCAGCCCGCAACTCCCTTCTCCCACATGGCCTTCGACTACATTATAGTTGGTGATCCCTTCTCTGAGTTGCCCTTTCCCCAGAATGTGAGGCCAGCCTCCTAGCCATGGAGTCAACCTCCTGGTAGTTGTTTCTACAATTCTTGGGTGTTAGTCTCCCACTCTGTTATTCTATATGTCATAGATGAGTGCAATCTTTCTATGTCTGTCTCTCTCTTTCTGACTCATTTCACTTAGCATGAAACTTTTCATGCCGATCCACTTAAATAAAAAATTTGTGACCTCCTTTTTTCTAACAGCTGCATAGTATTCCATTGTATAGATGTACCAAAGTTTCCTCAACCAGTCATCCGTTCTAGGGCATTCGGGTTTTTTCCAGATTCTGGCTATTGTAAACAGTGCTGTGATGAACATACATGTGCAGATGCCATTTCGATTATACTTTTTTGCCTCTCTGGGATATATTCCCAGCAGTGGTATTGCTGGGTCAAATGGGAGCTCAATTTCTAATTTTTTGAGAATCGTTCATATTGTTTTCCAGAAGGGCTGAACCAGTGGGCATTCCCACCAGCAGTGTAGAAGGGTCCCTTTCTCCCCACATCCTCTCCAACAGCGGTTGCTTTTGTTCTTTTGGATGTGCGCTAGTCTCTGTGGTGTGAGGTGGTATCTTGTGGTTGTTTTGATCTGCATCTCTCTGATGATTAGTGATGTAGAACACTTTTTCATGTGCCTTTTGGCCATTCGTATTTCTTCTTTGGTAAAGTTTCTGTTCATTTCTTCGCCCCATTTTTTGATGGGGTTGGATGTTTTCTTCTTGTAGAGTTCAACCAGTGCTTTATATACCCTTGATATCAACCCCTTATCTGATGGGTATTGTGTAAATATCCTTTCCCATTCTGTAGAAAGAAGAAATTGAAGAGAGAGGCCTAATAGACCTATACAGGGCCTTACACCCCCAAAAGAAAGAATACACATTCTTTTCCAGTGCACACGGAACATTTTCTAAAATAGACCATGTACTGGGCCCCAGAGCATACCTCAATAGAATCGGAAAAATAGAAATTGTATCAACCATCTTTTCAGACCACGATGCGCTGAAGATAGAAGCTAACCACTCACTGACACGGAGAATCAAGTCAAACACTTGGAAATTAAACAATTCAATGTTGAACAATGAGTGGGTCAGGAAGGAAATCAAGGAAGAAATCAAAAGATACTTAGAAACAAATGAGAATGAAGACATGAGCTGCCAAAACCTATGGGACGCAGCTAAAGCCGTGCTAAGGGGAAAAGTTATAGCTCTCCAAGCATTCCTCAGGAAGGAAGAAAGGGCCCACATAGACAGCCTGACTTCACGACTCAAGACCTTAGAAAAGGACCAGAAAAGGGAACCCAAACCAGATCGAAGGAAAGAAATAATAAAAATTAGAGCAGAAATTAATGACATGGAAACCAAAAAGACAATCCGAAAGATCAATGAAACAAAGAGCTGGTTCTTCGAGAAAATAAACAAGATTGATAAACCGCTAGCAAGACTCACAAAGAACGAAAGAGAAAGAACCCTAATAAATCGAATCAGAAATGAAAAGGGGGACATCATAACAGAAACCAGTGAGATTCAAAAGATCATTAGAGACTACTTCGAAAGTCTATATGCCACAAAGCAGGAGAACCTAAAAGAAATGGATGGATTCCTCGATTCTTACAATCTCCCAAGACTGAACAAAGAAGACTTGGAATACCTGAATAGACCCATCAATGTTAAGGAAATTGAAACTGTGATCAAAAACCTCCCCAAAAACAAAAGCCCAGGCCCAGATGGTTTCACTGGCGAATTCTTCCAAACATTTAAAGAAGACCTGCTGCCTGTTTTCCTCAAACTTTTCCAGGAAATTGAAAAAACAGGAAATCTCCCAAACAGTTTCTATGAAGCACACATCTCCCTAATACCAAAAGCAAACAAAGACACCACTAAGAAAGAAAATTACAGACCAATATCCCTGATGAACACCGATGCGAAGATCCTCAACAAAATACTGGCAAATAGGATCCAACAACTCATCAAAAAGATCATACATCACGACCAAGTGGGATTCATCCCGGGGATGCAAGGATGGTTTAACATTCGGAAGGCAACAATTTTTTTGCCCACTGAAACCAGCATTAAGTCCAGCATTTTATTTCATTGTACTCTGATTTCATAAAACTGGGTTCTAGTTTAATTTCTTTTATGAATTTCAGTCTAGTCTATATTTTCAATCTAGACTTATTATTAATCTTGTTATATTTTCCCTACTAAGTATTCTATTTATTGCCAATAAATAGTAAAATAATTTTGGTTAAGAGAAATACATTTCTAAGAAATTTATTGAACAATAAGTTGGTCAAAATCCAATACTTTGAATAAATGAAATTAAATCCTCATTTAAAAAGTTGATTCTACCAGTTCATTATATGTTTATGTTTATTTTTGTATACTTATATTGAATTTTTAAATTTTTTTTTAATTTTATTGAATCACCATGTGGAGGGTTACATAGTTCTCAGGATTATGTCGGTTATACAATTCTCAAACACCCTTCCCTTCACCAGTGCCCATCTTCCATCACCAACCCCCCCAGTATACCTGCCACCCCCTCCCACCTCCCCAGTCCCCACCCTTGTACTTGATAAGTTTCACTTCGTTTATGCCTTATCTTACATTCCATGTTTCAACACACAACTCACTACCGTTATTGGGGTTTCCCCCAAAAAAGAAAAGCAGTCCTATTGCCAAGGAGGCATTTGATAGTTCTCCACTACTAAGAATATAGAGATATTAAGTCCCGCTGTTTGTTACATAACTTTTCTTTTTCCCCCTTGCCCCGCGCCACCGAGTTCACGCCTGTTTAGTAATCGCCACGCTGCCTGACAAGGGAAAAAAAAAACCGAAAAGGATGGTTATTTCCCGTCATCAGGAGGCGTGGGGCTCTGGCTTAGTTGATAGACTAGTAAAGTGTCTGCAGGCAGTTTCTGGAACCGAAGGTCTTGCGCTGGTATCGGCTCCGGCTCGAGATTCCACCAGCGTCCCACTGTTCCATGTACATAATTTTTCCCCTTATATCCCATTCCCACACCACCAGGTCTGTTTGCTTAATGGACATCACACTGTAGTTGACGACACGCCGCGTTTATTCCCGAGAAAGAAGAAAATTTCTTCTCAGCTGGCGTGGGGTTATAGCTTAGTTTAGTCTAGAGAGATGGCTACCGTTTTGATTGCCTTCAATATTTCAGCAACAGACTTACTATTCTTGTTAGGATCTCCCACAAAAGTCCGACCCATTAAAAGTGAACCATTACATATTGCTGATCCTAAGATGACATTAGGTCGCGCGGCCACAGCAGCGGCCGCGCGGTTTTGGGTTTCTGTATAAAGTCCAGGGAAAGTACAACCAGAAATAACATCACTACAAACTTTTACCCTTTTATGGTGCTCATAAGATGGAGAAGTCCTGCGCTGTGCTCAGGAGGGAGGAGTTGAGAGAGAGAGACAGGTTAAAAGAATTGGGGGATGCCCGGTTCCCACTGTTTCAGCGCACCGTGGGGTCTCTGGTCCCATGCCGGAATTAGTTCAGTGGGCTGCCTGGAGTCCAAGGGCGCTCCCTTGGGCTCTTTCATCATGCTCGCTCCGCAGCCGGATCCAAAGGGTTTTTTAAAATTTTGAATATGCAAAAATAATATAATAGAATGCACACCTGTTTTAATTAATATGATACATTTATAAAAGCAATCACTGTATCACTGTGTCATCCCTTTGCTCATCAATTTGCTCTAGAGGACATCAGTAATGTCTCCATTGTGAGACTTGTTACTGTTTTTGGCATAATTTTTAAAAATTCTAGAATTATTAGAAAGAAAAACATTTCTCTTTTTAAAATGAGAGTCACAAAAGCAAACTACATATTGGCTTACGTAGCTGATGGGAGGCAACAGGAACTTTCAAATTCTATTAGTTCTACTCTAAATTACATACATATTCTAGACAGAAAATTATCTATAATAGTGAACACAGTCAGGGCAAAAGTACAGCGGGTACGGCATTGGCCTTGCATTTTGCCAACCCAGTTTTCATTCTTGGCATTCCATATGTTGTCCCAAGCACTTCTAGGTTACAATCCTGAATGCAGAGCCAAGAATAACACAGAAGCAATGCTGGGCTTCTGTAAAAAGTCTGCAAAATATCCACCCTGCCAAAAAAAATCAGATATGGTGATAATTCCATAATTAGTTACATAGCACTGTCGTTCCATTGTTCATCGATTTGCTCCAGTGGGCACCAGTAATGTCTCCATTGTGAGACTTGTTGTTACTGTTTTTGGCATATTGAATACACAACTGTAGCTTACAAGGCTCTGCCATGTGGGCGGCATACTCTCAGTACCTTGCTGGGCTCTCTGAGAGGGACGGAGTAATTGAACTCAGGTGGACTGAGTACAACCGAAACACTCCACCCGCTGTGCTATTGATCATTCAACTTACAGATGTGTATCCAAAACATGCCTAAGTACGTTTATGGTAGCATTTTTGTTTTGTTACCATGTCAAAATTACTATTATTCTGTCCTGCAAGCAGTACAATATGCATGGAAACAAGACTTCTAATAGAGGATTAGATAAAGGAACTATCCTTGTGAAAAACAAATATTAGATGGCCTAAATTATCTGTGAAATATGCAGAAGCAAAATAAGAGAATAAACAACCTTAAACATTGAGAAGCACTTGGCTTTGAATTATAAAGCACAGGTTACCAAACAGTGGTAGGAGCAAATACGGAAGAGAAAAAGACTAGAAGTAATATTAGGATATTGTCATTAGTTCTCGGGTCCTTTGTTGGTGATGACCTGCAGCAAGTAGGTTCAAAAACCTGTTAACCCCCAAATATTTACATTATTGTTATCATGCTAAACTATTATATATATATATATATTTCAAATTAGCAACAAAGACCCAATGACATATGGAGTTACATAATGAGACCATGTAAAACAATGAAATGAATTGTTGCTATCTGTAATAATCTGAATAAAATTATGTTGAACCAAAAATCAGATAGTGCAGTGTAAGTAGAATGTCATATTATCACATAAAGAACAAATAAGACAAAAATCATGCCATGGTGTTTAAATACAGAATAGCGGTCACCTAAAAAAGAAGGAAGAATTCAGGGATGCAACATGGGCAATGCCCTTTTTGTGAACATATGTATGTTCACTTGAATTCTTTATGTTTTAGTAAATCATTGTGCTATATAAGTTTTAAGCACTTGTATGAACTCTAAATTTTTGAAAAATTGAAAGATTACACAGATGAGATTCACCTATAAAGATCTACATAGTGAAAAATATGTTTTCCATTAATTCTGGATGATTTAAACTTGTGATAGATGTAACTTTTTCACAGCTCAGTAGAGATTATTTTTCTTATCACTCTAGAAACATAATACTAATACAGATTTGATTAAGATAAAAAAAATGCTGCACATATACTAATATGAAGTAGCTAAAATAATAGAATTGCTTTTACTATTTATAGACTATAATTTTATACTGAAGTTATGAATGAGATAATTTCAATTAAATTTTGCTTGAATTATTCCCAGATGAAACATTGCTTGAGTTAGAACTGTTTCTTTTAATTTAAAATGACTAAGAAATAATCAAATTCATTTTTGTTAAGGGAATTTAATTTCATAAAATTTGAAAAATTTACATATAGGAAAATGTACTGATAGTTAAAAATTGAAAACAAAGATGACTATCAGTTCTGCTCCAAAAAAAAAATAGAATTCCTAAACACAAAAAATGTTTAAAAAGCGTCAAAGTATGCAGCTGAATTGGTAATGAGGCAATTATAGTTTTTAAGTGGTGGGTCCCAGAACATGCTTCTTTCAGGAATCAGACAATAGGGTAGTTAAATTATTCTCAATAAAAATAATACGGAATCCATCTAAAATATATAATAAATAAATCATAAAGGCTACATTGAGGAGTCAAGAATTTTATATTTACAGCATTGATGGTATAATCACACTATGCAACAAGTTGACATAATGGATACAATTAGCAAAGACTATCTATAAAACAGAAAATGTACTTAATTGCTACTTTGAAGTAATCAATTTTTCAGTAAGATAGCCAAATTCAAAGGGTCTAACAGAAACAAGCAGATGTTAATACTACCTTTATTTGGTAAATTACTGAACAGGAAATAATTCCATGAAAGATGTGGATACTAAAAACATATTGGACAAAATAAAAATAATAGGCATATTTCAGAAATAATAGTTATTGCAATAGAAGCATAATAGAGTATAATTTATACCACAATCTGAGGAAAAGCAAATTCTGGTTGACTGCCTGATTACCTTGTATGAATATTATTTTCTAAGTCCCTATTTTTCCTTAATTTCACTTAAAATTAAGAGTAAAATAAATTAAAATATAGGTGAATTTTTCTCCAGAGCCCTCATTCTACAACAAAAATGCACGTCAAGCATTAGAAATCCTTTTCAACATTTAATTATAAAACTCTGACTTTCTATATGTTTCCAGAATTTGCCATTGTTTCTATACTGGCAAGTGAAATGAGGTTTTGAAAGTCCTAGGTCTCATTCTAATTCCAGATGGTGTCAATCATGATCTATTTTACCAGGCATGATGATTTTTTAAGGAGATACGTTCAAATTCATAGTACTCTTTGTTCTTTTTCTCATACTAAAACAACTTGGGTATATACTATTATATGATTTGTAAGGATATCCAGTTGGTTTTAAAAGTAAAAAAAAAAGACTACATGTTTAATATTTCAATCCCAGAGCAGTTATGACTATAATTTTTTTCATAAAAGATGTATTTGGTTTTAAAATAGTCTATTGACTGGCTGATAATGATTGGTTTAACTTAGAATAACTGAAATCTGCCCTATTTTCCCTCTCCATTGATATCTAATATTAGAATCATTTTATTCTTGTTTATGTTACTGATTTGAATTACTATTGATCACCATTATCGATCTACTGACATACTTTTTCTTTTGATATACTTTTTCTTTTCAATTTTAAGATTTTTTTCAGTATATCATGGAATGCATATATGGTAGTGGTAAATTCTATAAGCCTTCATTAATGATGAAAGCTTTTATTTATTCTTTATTTCTCCTTTATTTTACATATTTATAAATGGTGTTGTGTGAGAGTCTCTTGCCCACACACCTGGCTATCTTCCCCGGAGCCCTTTGGAGGGGATGGGCCCCAGTTTCCCTCCCTACCCCGAGCAGTGCTCCCAGCGGGGGTCGAAGATCACCAGAACCTAGCTACAGCCATGCTCGAGGCCCCTCTCCGCACATTTGGACGGGTGTCACGCATGAAGGTACCAGCAGAGGAACCCAGGTGTGTGAAACCCCATCAATGGCCAACATCCAGAGACTTAAAAGCGAGCTCCCAGATATCCTGTAGCCTACTTCTTCCTCTGGGAGAAACTGGCAAGCTTCTGAGAGCTTCCTGCCCACATGGGACAGCCTTGCAAGCTTCCCATGGTGTATTCATATGCTAAATCCAGTAAGAAGCTGGATCTCATTCCCCAGACCCTGAAAGTGCCTCCAGTGCGACATCAATGGGAGGGCCGAGTTGAGAGAGACTTCTAAGATCTCAGGGAAAGGACGAATGGAGAAGTTACTGAGCCAGCTCGAGAAATCGATGATTAACAGGATTTTGTGATCATGATAAATAGTATTGCAAGCTAGAATGTTATTAACTGTAATATTTTGCCATTTAGATTTTCTTAAAATAACTAAAGTAGCAACAGAGAGTACAGCAGGTACGGTGCTTGTCATACACCCAGCCAACTCAGGTTCAACCTCTGGCACCGAATTTGGTTCCTCAAACTAACTAGGATTAATCTGTGAGTTGAGCCAGGACTACACCTGAGCATCACAGGTGTAGTCCAAAATATTAAAAACCAAAACATACTTTTATGAGAAAAAAATTAATCAGTGATAGAACCCAGATTAGTTTCAGACAAAGTAAATGCCTTACATACCCCTGAATGTGCTTTTTAACCCAACTATTCCACTTCGAGGAATTAACACTAAAAATAAACCTTAATATTTAAAATTTTAAATTTAAAAATTTGGGGACTGGAGCCATAGCACAGTGGGTAGGGCATTTACCTTGTATGAGACTGACCCGGGTTCAATTCCCAGCATCCCACATGGTCCCCTGAGCACTGCCAGGAGTGATTCCTGAGAGAAAAGCCAGGAGTAAACCTTGAGCATCGCCGGGTGTGACCCATAAAGCAATAAATAAATAAATAAATAAAATTTTAAGACATTAAAATGCTTTAATAATCATTTTAGTCTGTTCTCTAACTGTAAAATAATATTGAAAGCAATCCAATTGCTAAGTGTAGGAAACTGGAAAAATAAATTATGTTACATATACAAAGGGTCATATCACACTTCAGATTAAAAAACAATCTGAGATAGAAAGAGAACTCAATGGGCTGAGTATATGTTTGCATACAGGAAACCTAGGTTTGATCCATGGCACCACAAGGTCTCAGACACTACTCTCTCATTACCTTTGAACAGAAAAGTAGGAGTAGCATGGGGATGTTCACTTATAGTGAAGAAAAGGGGTCAAAGTCAGAAAAAGAGAGGAATATCTAGAATGTATATGAAGTGGCTGGTGATTTTATTAATATATTGGGCTATTTTTTTTATTGATTCACCATTAGGTACAGAAACAAAACTTTCATGTTTGAGCTTTGATCACACAGTCATCAAACACCCATCCCTTCACCAGTGCACATTTTCCACCATCCAAATACCCAGTATCCCCCCACCCCAATCCACACCTCCCCCTGCCTGTGTGGCAGACAATTCACAATACTTTTTTTCTCCACTTTAGTTACCTTCAATATTTCGAGACCAGTCCCACCACCAGTACCTGCTGAAAATGCAATTTCAGACAGTCTATTTTGTATTGCTTGTTATGGATACAATATAATGTCACGAGGCCACTCTTGCAGCCACACACTCTATGAATTAAAAAATGTTGATAATTAGTGTCTGAAGAGATTTCTATAACAAGTTGCTCAGGTCCTAGATTCATTTGTGTGTCTCTGGATCATGGCCATGTGGGAGCTTAAGTAGATGGTGGCTGGGTGTGGCATCTCTCAGAGTCCCATGGGGAGGGGGAGGAGAAGGGCCCACTCCTTCCCTTATCCATGAGGCTTGGCGCTTTGCACACAGCACCTGCCCCCATCTGAAGCAGCCTAGTAGAAATGGCCAATTGCATAGTACAGGCCATCTCTGCAGCAAGTTGCTCTGGTTCGAGATTCGTTTGTGTGTCAAATATATTAATAAGAATAAAAATTCAGGGGGCCGGAGCGATAGCACAGTGGGTAGGGCGTTTGCCTTGCACGCGGCCGACCTGGGTTCGATCCCCGGCATCCCATATGGTCCCCCAAGCACTGCCAGGAGTAATTCCTGAGTGCAAAGCCAGGAGTAACCCCTGAGCATTGCTGGGTGTGATCCAAAAAGCAAAAAAAAAAAAAAAAAAAAGAATAAAAATTCAAAGTGCAAATAAAATATAAAAGTGGGACCAAAGGTGGAAAGTGTTCTAATATTTAATACTGGGACTTAATGTTAATTGAGACATCGCAGAAAAGAGGTTGCAATTGCAGGTCTAACACAAAGAGTGATAGACATAGACCCCATGATTTATATAAGATGAACAAAGCATGAATCACAGTTCTGACAGCTGGGAAGCCCCAATATTAGGGACCCAGCATAGTTAGATGAAAGTGGGGATTCTCCTCTGGATAGCATATGGCTCTTTATTGCTTGTGTCTTTAAAAGGTTGGAAGTAGTGAGATGGGTTAATTTGGGGCATTTTTTTCAGGGATTCTAATCCCATCATGAAGGCTTCACACCAATGATCTATCCTAAGACTTTTGTGACCTCCTAGCACTTTTTTCTAAGAGGGCTCAGATTTTGACATGAAATGGGGCAAGTGACCAAACTTTCAAACTTTAATAACTACAGTAATGAAAACCCCATGTTTTGAAACTTGGTCAGTTAAAAGTATTTGAATTCATAGTCATGACATTGGGGTGTGTCTCCTACCTGGAACATCTGACTCAGTGTTCACTACTTCAGAGAAATTCAATTTTCTTGAAATTTGTTACTCCCAAAGAAGGCAGATTTAGATTACAAATGAAGGACTGGGCTGAGGTGGATATTTTCACACACAGTCAACATGACTCAGTCTCATTTTTATTTTACTCAATTCTGCTATTCCCCGAAATCACAGATAACTAGTTCATATTCTGTTTAAGAGAACTCCACCTCATTTCCTTTCAAATTTTTGGTGAGCTGTATGTGGTGTCTCTGAAGAAACAAAAAAGGAAGAAGAAAGAGAGAATCAATGTTATATCATTTACATAACAAAAAAAGATGAAAGAAGGAAGAACATACTCTTTGCATGTCTTTTCATAAACAAATGTAGACGTATCAGGGAACAAACTTGTGCTTTAATGATAAGGGTGATTAAGGAGTAGGTATGTAATAAGAAAGTATGTTATTCCCAAGAATAGTAGAAATAAGTACTAGGAGGTTGTCACCATGGCTTGGAGGCTGTTCTCTCACTCTGGGCAACTCAGAGAAGGGAACACCAAGTAAAATGTGGTTGTTGGTCATGTGGGGGAAAGATGATGCGGGCCGAATAAAGACTAGAGACAACACAATGGCCACTCAACACCTTTATTGCAAACCACAACACCTAATCAGAGAGAGAGAACAAAAGGGAATACCCTGCCATAGTGGCAGTGTGGGGTGGGGAGAGACGGGACTGGGGAGGGGGGGACGGATGTTGGGTTTACTGGTGGTGGAGAATGGGCACTGGTGAAGGGATGGGTTATCAAACTTTGTAAGGGAGAAACATGAGCACAAAAATGTATAAATCTGTAACTGTACCTTCACGTTGACTCACTAATTAAAAATAAACTATTAATTAAAAAATAAATAAAGTAAAAAATAAAAAATAATAAAATAAAATAAAATTTAATAGAATAAATTAATTGAGTCTCTTGCTCAAAATTTGCAAAAAAAAAAAAAGAAAGTATGTTATATTATACAATTTTGTGTGTTTTGGAGTCAGAGTTGATGGATGCTCAGAGCTTACTCCTGGCAACTGCTTACCTGCTGTACCATCTCTCCAGCCTTCAGTCTAAAAATTTTATGGCTTTAATTTAGAGGAACAGTTGGCAATGTTCTAACTAGAAATCAGAGTTATGGTCTTTTTTGAAGACTCAATGAACATGCTACTACACCTTCCAGCAACACTACGCTCTGGGTGTCAATAGCTCTCTATAACAAATCTTTATGCTTGTGAAGTCAGTCCATCCGCCAGTCCTCTGAAATCTTCAGATCAGTGACCAATGCGCTTGTCCTTTCTCCTACAGCCTAGCTTTAATTTTTTTTAATTCAAGTATTAAATTTTCTATGCCTTTTTAAATTCTTGGTTTATCTTTGAAACTTTAACTTTACATTGGGCAATTTTATATTCTGTTGCTCTGAAGTCTTATACTCCCCAGGAAAAACTGCTTTAGAAGGTGGTCCAAAGTTTGTACCATTGGAGACTGAGATGGTAACACGGCCAGTTAAAGTCTGCATGTTAGTGAAACAATAGGTACAGATGACATTAATAGTTCTGACTACAATGGCTAACACAAACAAAAAATGGAAATTGGATTCAGTTTTTCATAATGTGGCTAGGGAGGAATAGAGTATATTTTCAGGTCAACCCTGGTATTTCTGTGGCCTCTGATAAATGGAATATTAATAGATTTCCAACATCCCAAATTTGTTGGGGATGTGGCTTAGCTGCTGATCACCTTGAGGTTTTATGTTCAATCCAAAGCACCACACCTAAAAAAAAAAAACACAAAATAACATAGGCATATTTCAATTTTTTCATAAATAAGATTAACTATGTTTCTAAAAACTACTACCTTCTTGAGAACAGATAGAACATAAAACAGGTGTTATAAAAATGATATCACCACCACTAACCACCTGCTCAGTTTCATATAAAGATTATAAAAATTGAGTGGATTTATTCCATGTATTTATAGGACATGTATGCATATATATGTATATATATAATGATTTTATTTCTTTTGCTCTTATTTTCCCTTACCTTCTATACATTGTAAGTTATTTCTCTTGTATCTCAGTATTAACATCACATTACTAGCTCAGGGATGCAGTTCAAGTGGGAAAATTAATACCTTACAGGAGCCAATTGTCCAGAAGCCAGTTCTGGACACCACATAGTCCTATTCATGACCAAGTATAGTCAAGTACACCACAACAAACAAAAAGAAAGTCTCAGCTTGAAGATCCATAACATTAGTAAATGTTTGATAGACACCATTTTAGTGAAAATGATTGTAAAGATTATACATAATAAAGGATAATCACATTAACATTGGCAGAAGTACTTTTTTTTTAAGTTGTAGCTTTTTGGATGTATGGTTTAAGCAGCAAATACAGAAGCTAAGCTGGATTGTGGTGGCTCATATTGTGTCAAGTAAGAAAAACAAATGGAAATATATTTCTCAGAATCCCTTTGCATCTTAAATTTGAGTTGAAATGAGTCCTTAGACCCCTTCTCCCATCAAGGTTTGGAAGGCAAAAGATTAACTGGGAAGCAGAAACTAGGTCAACTACTGTTAGTTCCTGAAGTTCTTCTGTAGCTTCCTAGGTCTAGTAGGAGTTTGTTGCTTGAATATTCCTGCGGTCGGAGGCGCTGAGATAAGGCACGCAGAAGAAATGTGTCTCACCTAGAACTAAGACTCTCTCTGGCTCTTAGCAAAGGCACAGGGCCTCCTGGATCTCCTTTTATTGATCTTGGTACCTCTAAAGGGCACAATACTTTGACGTCATTAGAGGCACCAAAAGATGTTACAGGAAGAACATTGAGACAGCATTATTTCCTTGTATCTGCAGGCCAGTAATCTAGGCCTCCAGAAGATACAAAACCAAAAAGGAAACCTTCCTTGGGCTAAAAGCACTTGGATTTACATCCCAAAGACAAGGCTGGGCTGTCACAAGAAATCTATATGTCAATTACAAACTAGGCAGCACCTGAAATCTACATCCCAAAGACTAGGCTGGGCCAGAGCCTGGAATCTACAATGTCAAAAATCAGGCCTGGCTAGCACCTGAGATCTGCATGTCAAATACCGGTCAGGCTTTTGTGAGAAAAGGAAAAACTGCCTCTTTCAATATACTGAAATTATTTTTCTGAAGGCAGCTTGAAGGGGGAAAATGTTCCTGTCTGTAGTACATACAGTTTATGTGGGCTCACCCTGATAGCTTAGTCCATCCCCAACAGGAGTTTAGCTGTGTGATGGGGCCAGCTAGTACAGGAACTCCTCATTTTCAACATTTGAGACTTGGAGACAATGAGAGACCAATTCAGTTCTATTCTGTCCTTATGGATCTTATTTAGGATTCAACAGGTTTTAGTATCTCTTTATTCTTATATAAGTCTATCTTGTCTTCATTGTATACTATACATTCTACAAATATCTTGGCTTAAGCTGGTTTAATAACACATGTAAGTAAGAATTGTCAACACAGAGAATCATTGCATTTCAATCAGGAGCAAGATATTCTTATTGCCGTAGGTTCTTAACAACACAATCTATTAATTGTAAAGTAACAAAAATGTCAATTTAAGAAGTCAACAAGTACCAGATTTTATGATTCAAATCAAAAGCAGCAATGAGAGGTATATGGATATCTGTTGTCTTCAAATGCAATAATCAAATAATTACAACACATCTCTTTTACATACACTGAGTCTTGAAATACATAACCTAAAATTAGTAGGCATACATATAAAATATATGAAAACATGAACTTCATTTTAAAAACCTGTTTATATGGAAAACATTGGCTTTTCTATTTTTTTAATAAAAGGAATTCTTCCAGTCTCTATAAGAAATATGATTCCTGGATACAAATAAAATCGATAAAGACATCATTGAAAAAGTTAATATCTAGCTCTGGAGAGAGAGTAAAGGGATTAAGGAACTTTCTTTGCATTCTGATTTGAATCTGAATCGGCAGCCAAATGACATCCGATCTCCAGGGGTGAATCTTGGCCATATAAACCTTGAACTTGGATGTGGCCCTAAATGAAAAACTTAATTTTATCTGATGAATACAGATGAAATAAATCATCAACAAATTTTTCATGACAATCTCAATAATATACTAAAAGCCAAACATTATATATATATATATATATATATATATATATAAAAGCAGATCTATTCCATGGATAAAATGTGATATTTGATATATGAAAGTCAATTAATCTAATACATCACATCAACCAGATATAAGATAAAAATCATATGATCATTTAAGTATATGCAGAGAGTGCAAAATCCACTGTGATAAAATCTCTTTAGTTTCTTCCCTAGAGTGGGAATAAGAATTTACTTCAACATAGTAATGACACACAACTAATATCAGGCAGTGGTGAAAAATTGAAAACTTCTGGAGGATTAGGCACAAGAAAAAAAGATGTCTATATTCTGCACTACAATTCAACATAATTTTAAATAATCTAGCTACAAAAACTATTCAAGAAAACTGAATTAAAGTGATTGAAATTGGAAAAGAAATGATGAGATAACATTTCACAGATGGTACAACATAGAAAATCCTTAAGACTTCCCCAAGAAACTTTGAAAAACTAGAGAGAGTACAGTGGGTAGGGTGTTTCCCTTGTGCCCAGTCTACCTGGGTTCAATCCTGGTCACCCGATATGAACCCTCATGACCTTCCAAGAGTTTACCTCTAACTGCAGAGCTAGGAGAAAAATAGAATTACAGAGCCATGAGTAAGCCATGGGTGTGGTTCAAAGAAACCAATCTCTTAAATTTATATATTCAACATGTATACTAGAAAAATAATATTAAGTTGCAATTATAAATGTATCCAAAAACAGGTATAAAAGATTCAATAGTGAAATAAAAGACAAAAAATAAAAAATAGAAAAAATTACTCTTGGAATTAAAAAAAAAAGATTGCATAAATAACATTAACACTGTAAGGAAAAGACCAAGGGAAAATGAAAAATATTTTATGCTAATATCTTGAAAGACAATATTGTTTAAATGACCATCCTATACAAACAATTGAGTGATCCGGTATATCTTACCAAAATTTCAAAGACATTCTTCAGGGACATAGAAGAAATACAACCAAAGTTTGTCCTGGATCATAAAATTTTGCAATAGCCAAAACAATCCTAGGGAACATAAAAATAGGAGGTATCACATTTTTCAACTTTATATTGCACAAAGTGATCAAAACAGTAAGCTACTATAATAAAGCTGATACTCAAACCACTTGAATATAATTGAATGCACAAAGGTAACCCTTGAGCTTTCAGTTAATTATAGCAAAGGACTAAGACACGTAATAGAATGAATAAAAATCTATTCAACTAGTGGTGTTTTGAAAATTGTTTAGCCATATGCCAAAAAAAAAGAATTAAAATGCCATTTTATTCTATACACAAAAGTAACTTAAAATAAATTAAAAAGGTTGATATGAGAACAAGCTCCACAACATAAATTGAAAAGAAACATAGGCAGAACACTCCATGTTAGCAACATGAATGGAAGGAACTTAAGTTGAATGCATTAAATGAATGAAACACATCAGTAAATAAAAGATAATTATCATATGGCCTTACTTAATATGTGGAATTTTGCATTTTTAATCATTTTTTAATTTTTATTCCCACCCCAATATGTGTAAATGTAATAATCCATGCAAAGCAGCAAATCAAAATGATAAAATTAAAGAGATAAAATGACAAAATAATTGAACCTGTTCCTATTTTTCACTATTATTTTTTTTCTATTTTGCCACTTTAATTTCTGAATACAAAATTTGTTGCTATAGAAAAAACTACAAGAATTTTAGGTAAACATCACTGTATCACTGTCATCCCATTGTACGTTGATTTACTGAAGTGGGAGTAAAACATAGCTAAACATATGGGGGAAAAAATAACTGAAGAAAGGTGGTTCAAAGATCAAATATTGTAGTTTTAAGATAAAGAAGTAGCAGTAATATAATCATCACATGATAATTATAATTAGCAGAGATGTGTGAATACGTGCATGCTTAAAAAAGTAAATCTGAAGTTTTCTCAACAAAATGTTTTTCATTTTAATTTTCTTCCTTTTATTATATCTGTGAGGAAATTCTTATTAATGTTGACATTTATATGTAAATCAAACCATGATGCTGTATTCCTTACACTTATACAATGATGTATGCCAATCAATGCTCATCAGTCCAGGAAAAAAAATAAGTAAAAATAAAAGACTTTTAAAAAGTATATGTGAGGAACTAATGATAGCTCTCTAAAAACTGTCTAAACATACTCTAAAATGTCCTTAATTCAATAACACAAATCTCACCCAACTGTTACAAGAACCATTCCTAATTTTATCACATCAAAAAAGGATAATTGTAAGATTTACACATAATAAAGTGGCTAAATTATTTTCTGTGTATAATTTATAATAATTGCTGCTTTTGTTGTGAGCTTTTCTGTCTTCTTTTGTTGTTCTAATTCTTCCCCTTTCTCTCTGTCTCTATTTTTCTCTTTCTCTTTATCTAACTCTTTTATTTTCTCTTTCTGTTGTTTTCTTTTTCTCTCTCTAGTCTCCTTCAATAATTTTCCTCTTCTCTGGGACACTTGAGTCTAATATATACAGAAGAAAATGAGTACTTTTGTACTAAAATGTTAACATTTTTCAACTTCCTTCCTTCCTTCCTTCCTTCCTTCCTTCCTTCCTTCCTTCCTTCCTTCCTTCCTTCCTTCCTTCCTTCCTCCTTCTTTCCTCCCTCCCTCCCTCCCTCCCTCCCTTCCTTCCTTCCTTCCTTCCTTCCTTCCTTCCTTCCTTCCTTCCTTCCTTCCTTCCTTCCTTCCTTCCTTCCTTCCTCCTTCTTTCTTTCCTTCCTCCCTTCCTTCCTTCCTTCCTTCCTTCCTTCCTTCCTTCCTTCCTTCCTTCCTTCCTTCCTTCCTTCTCTCCCTCCCTCCCTTCTTCCTTTCTTTCTTTCTCTCTCTTTCTTTCTTTCTTTCTTTCTTTCTTTCTTTCTTTCTTTCTTTCTTTCTTTCTTTCTTTCTTTCTTTCTTTCTTTCTTTCTTTCTTTCTTTCTTTCTTTCTTTCTTTCTTTCTTTCCTTTTTCTTTCTTTTTTCTTTCTTTCTTTCCTTCTCTCTTTCTTTCTTTCTCTCTCTCTCTCTCTCAGATCCCATAGAAAAATCTTGAAGAGTTAACATCAAGCAGATCTATGATGATATTGGAATTATCCTGTGCATATCTGTAGCTAATACATACAATCCTGGTTACAAGTCATTTCTTAGTATTAGTTAATACTGTGACACAAAGTTTGTCATCAGGTTCATGGGGACATAGATGAGGCAATAGATAGTGTTTAGAGTGTTTTGCCCACTGTTGACCAACACTACTTAAAACTATTTGAGTGTAGGGCATTGTCAACATAAGTTGTGTTGTTATGAATGACAGCCCAACACAAACTTCTTTATACTTACTTTATACTATTAAGAGTTATCTTATGTGGTTATGTGTGGGTTAAACAATATCTAACATTCCTGAATATCTATGAAGTTAAAAACATCCTGCATGAGTTTTTTTTTTTGTGTGTGTGTGTGTGCGTGTGTGTGTCTGTGTGTGTTTTATTGGAAGGCAATTTTGGTAAAAAAGTTGTCCTATCAGTTAAGCCATGAAATCTAAGAAGCTGCTCTTATTCTGTTTATTGGCAAAAACTCAGTAGTAGTCTGGAAATCAATAAGGAAATATTTCTATCCCCATCTCAATCACTCAAAAGACATGTACTCAATGTGATAAGGTCCTTCCTTGAAAAGGGATAAACCCTAAATCTACAATTGACAAGTGAATCTCTGGTTCATATAATAAATCATGTTGTTATATATGAAAATAATTGGATTCCATTAAGCTTTGTTATTTTCACAGTATTTTATCCAGAAAACTTATGAGATCCCGCTTTTTTATCTTCAGCCTAACTTTTTTCTTCAAGGCTCTTAAGTAATGTATCCATGCAGTAGAATATAAGCAAAATTTATCAAAGAAGCATTTTATATTTTGTTTGGAATGTAGAACATGAGTGAATTTCAAGTATCCTGACTATAATTCATAAAAATATTTAATTTTATAGACAGACATTTTATTATGACATTTGTATTTTCAGATGTAGATCTATTTTTCCATTGATCCTTTTACTCAAATTCTTTTGTATTTGATAAGTTTTTTAACTTCAATTGAATTTGCAAAGGATTAAAGGAAACAACACTCAAGAAAGATATTATTATGTCTTTGACTAACAGGATATATTTTGCGGGTAGGGTACTTGCCTTGCACGGGGTTGTCCTGGGTTTGATTCCTCCAACCCTCTCAGAGAGCCCAACAAGCTATTGAAAGTATCTCAACCAGCTATTGAAAGTATCTTGCCCACATGGCAGAGGCTGGCAAGCTACCCGTGGCATATTTGATATGCCAAAGAAAGTAACAACGAGTCTCACAATGGAGACATTACTGGTGCCTGCTTGAGCAAATCGATGAACAACGGGATGGTAGTGCTACAGTGCATCACTTGTATTATTTGTCATCCCATGGATTTGCTCAAGTCGGTGCCAGTAATGTCCCCATTCAACCCTGTTGCATGCTAGTGCAGCCCAATGGGATCAGCTTGCTCCAGAAACATGAAGAGCAACAAACCATTTGTTCAGGGTCTTGATGAAGATGTCTGACCTTCTCCTAGGTGGGCAGCCAGGCGTTCTTTTGACATCCTGTGGAATCCAGTCAGTAATGGCTCTAGTCCAGCAGTCATCTCCAAATCTCATTATGTGTCCAGTCCATATGATTTTCCACCTTGGCAAATGAGACAGCATCCCTGATCCTCCATCATCAATGGAGATCAGAACTTCGGATTCCTTCTCTCACTTGAGTGAAACATGATACTCTAAATAAAGCTCTTTCGATTCCTCTTTGGGAGACCCAAATAGTGTTCTCATCCTGTTTCCATAGGGCCCAGGTCTCTGAGGTGTATGTTAATGCAGGAAGAATGTAGAATCAAAAAGATGTTTCCAGAGCCAGAGGTTCTTCGTCCTCTTAACAACCACTTCAATGCTCTTGCAGGTGTTCAACGCCGCTCTCTTCCTCTTGCGCAGTTCTGGTGCCAATTCATTTGTCCTGTTGAGTTCAAGACCTAGGTACACATAACCGCTGCATTCGGAGATATTCGTTCTATTGAGAACAAATGGGACATCAGGGACTAGTTCATATCTCATGAACGTTGTCTTCATGAGATTCAGTTGCAGTCTGACCTTTCCACACTCACGGTCAAAGTCAGCCAGCAGTTGTGCTGCTTGTTTAATGTTTGGTGTTATTTGAGTGATGTCATCAGTGAAACCGAGGTGGTGTAGTTGCCAACTGTCTATCTTCAGTCCCATTCCTTCCCATTCCAGTCATTGCATGATGTTCTCGAGGGTGGCACTGAAGAATTTTGGTGAAATGATATCACTCTGCTGAACCCCTCTCTTTACGTCAATGATCATTTTCTTGTAAAATGGTGAGACACTGGTGGTGGATCTGTAATACAGCTCATGGAGGATCCTGATGTACTAAGATTGAACGCCCTGTTTGGCTAGGGCTTCAATGAATATTTCAGTCTCAACAGAATCAAAGGCCTTCTTTAAATCAATTAATGTTAGACAGAGCAGCATCTTGAATAATTGCAAAACCTAAATGAGTTTGATCACCGTGTGCATATGGTCCATCGTGCTAAATCCTTTTTGGAACCTGGCTTGCTTGCATGGTTGTCCTTCATCTAGTGTTCTGCCTATTCTATTCAGGACAACTCAAGTGAACAATTTGTAGATGATGGACAACAGGCAGATCGTGCAATAATTACCAACGTCGTGGGTGTCTCCCTACTTGTACAGCAGGAGGTCCTGCTGGTTTTCCATTGGGAAAGAATCTTGTATTCAGACAGTGTGTGAAGAACCCGGCCAGTGTATTGAGGAGTACTGGCAGCAGATTCTTCAGTCTGACCTTTGGGTCAGACTGAAGAATCAGCAGTTTGGGTCTGACCTTGTCTAGACGGGGCACTGTACACTTCTTTACCAACAAAGTAGCGTGTGTGTCAGATCTTGGAAGGGAGAACGCTGGGAACAACATATCCATCCTGTGGAATTTGGTATGTGGGCAGGTGGATGTGGTTATCGATGAGATCCGAGTAGAATTCATGGATAACTTACTCCGTTGCCCTTCTGGAAGATGGGATAGATCCATCAGGATGTTGGAGGGCAGTCATCTTGCTCATATAGTTGGTGAAGCACAGGCGGGTATTAAGAATACTTTTCCTGGCTTCTGCCGCATTGGACAGAATTTGCATTTTGCTGCTCTTCTCTCTTTGAGGTCTTTCTTTATTGCTTCTCTTCACATCTTTGTGAGCTTGGATTTTAGCTTGTGATTGCCTGAGGGTTGTGCTAAACAACATTGATGAATGAGCTCTAGAGCTTCCGAAGACAAGCGTCATTTTGTGGCTTTCTCACTCTTGGCAGTCCTCTCATAGTCATGAAGGTGCTGAACCAGTGGATTGTATTCCTTGTCGATGTTGTCAAAAATAGCATCTTCCCATATTGCCGTAATAGTGCCAAAGAGTTCCCAGTTGGTGGTCATTGTGGGAGTTATCTTCTTAAACTTTGCTTCCCTTTCTCCCCACTTAGTGAATTAGAATTTTTCATGAAGGAGACCTTGGCCTGATCCTGTTTGGGATTTGGGAGGACAGTGACATTGGTCAGGCAAAACCATCGACTGAATATGATGTGGTCAATTTCATTTTGGAACTGGTCACCAGGAGACTCCCATGTCCAACGTTTAGATTTGGCTTTTTGTATCTGTGAGTTATCATGGATACTTTTGGTCCGCATGATGAACTCAGTCTCTCACTCTGTTCATTCCATTCTAGGTCATGGGTCCAGATGTGGAGTTCTTCAGACCACCTTCTTGGTCCTATCTTGGCATTAATATCACCAACAATGACTTTGTAGAAGGTATGGTCTTCTTTATAGAACTTCTTCAGCTCCATATAGAACTTCTTACTTTCTTCTTCGTCATAGTTGGATGTTGGTGTGTAGATGATGAAGATAGAAACTGACAGCAATGACCCACATCTATTCAAACATAAGCATCTGTTCAAACAAATCAATGCTCATGGCCAAGTTCGTGTTGACGCCTCTACTGTCACATGTTCTGAGGAACAGTTCTTCTGCAGTGTCAAAAACGGTGTGATGTGATCGATATCTTCTTGTCTCAGTCAGCCCAATGATGTCATACATGATCTTCTGCACTTGCAACATCAGGTCCTCGATGGATGCTCTGATACCAGCATACATGCATTCAAAGTGCAGACAGTCATTTTAGTCCTTCTTCATTTTGGCAGCCTAGTTTAGCCCTGATATTTTATCAGCCTCTCCTTGCCCGTCCTGACTCTCTTTGCTCTCCCTGCCCAATGCTACCATAATGAGGGATCTTTCAGGGTCTGGGGAATGAGGCTCATTAATGGGGTTAGAGCTATAGCATAGCGGGCCTTTCATTTTGTACAAGGCCAACCCAGGTTCAATTCCCAGCATCCCATATGGTTCCCAGAGTACCACCAGGAGTGATTACTAAGTGCAAAGCCAGTAGGATCCCCTGTGCATGGCCACGTGTGACCCAAAAAGAAAAATGAAAACAGTGAATATTTTCTCCTCAAAGATTCACCACCTCATCATGGGGGGTGGTGTGGTGGCAATGGTGCCAACAGGCAAAGAGTGAGCCAACAGGAGCTGCCCAAAGACACATGCAGGTTCGTGTTTATCAGTGTGCAGATCATTACAACATGCCAGTTGATCAAAAGCTTGCATTTGGTAGACTGGGAGCACCTGTAAGGGTGATTAGAGGCTGCCTATAAGCCTTCATCCCTCTTGGAGAGCCCAACAAGCTACTAAGGGTATCCTGCCTGCACGGCAGAGCCTGGCAAGCTACCCATGGCATATTTGATGTGCCAAAGACAGTAATATTAATGGGTCTCATTTCATGAATCCCAAATCACGAAATCCCGTTGATTGTCGATTTCTTGAGCAGGCTCAGTGACCTCTCCATTCGTCCTATCCCTGAGATTTTAGAAGCCTCTCCTCACTCGGCCCTCTCAACGATGCAGCATTGGAGGGTCATTCAGGGTCAGGGGAATGAGATCCAACTTGTTACTGGCTTTAGCATATGAATACACCATGGGAAGCTTGCAAGGCTGTCCCATGTGGGCAAGGAACTCTCAGTAGCTTGCCAGTTTCTTCCAGAGGGAGAAGTAGATTATAAGGTATCGCACGGCCCTCGAGGTTGCACACTTCTGGGAGCTTCCTCTGCCGGTACCTTCATGCGTGAGGCCTGTCCGAACATGTGGAGAGGGGCCTTGAGCATGGCTGTGGCTGGGTTCTGGTGGTCTTCAGCCGCCGGGAGCTCTGCTCAGGGTGGGGAGGGAAGCTGGAGCCCATCCCCTCCGAGGGGCTCTGGGGATGACAGCCATGTGTGCGAGCAAGAGACTCTCTGGGTCTCATTTATAAAAGATAATCTAAAAACTGAGATATGTGACAAGATAAAATTTTGTTGCACTTGGGGTTGTATAGTAATAGAGGATTTTGGTCTGTTAATTAAGCAGGAGTTAAAAGAAAATATTTGTATGATGAATTTAGGGACTTGGCAAATTTTAAGGTAGAACAAATCTATCATTTTAGAGATATCATGGTTTATTAAAATGCTGATAGATTTAGCAAGAGTTATTAATTCAAACTTTTACTTCACTGATCTTGACAAAAATTAAGTCAATTTAGATTCAAAATTAGCTAATATAAAATAATATATAGGCCCAGAGCTATAATATAAAGGATAGGGCATTTGCCTTTCATACTACTAACCCAGCAACCTATTTAGTACACCAGACACCCCCAAGAGTAATTCCTGAGCTAAAAGCCAGAAGTTAGCCTTGAGCACTGCCAGTTGTGTCTTTAAAACAAACAACAACAACATCAATGAATTAATAATGTAGAGGATGAGGAGGAAATAAGAAACTGGGAAGGTAAGAAATCCTTACAGTATTCTTGAAGAGCTTTATCCAGGAGTCAGAAATAAATGATCAAGGCCCCAATAAATGCTGCCTCAAATGGCATAATACTTCAGAGGGATGGCCTGTAAGGGCATTTTTGCTCAGAACACCAACCTCTGTTATTTGTTTGAATCTATTTGGTTACTTTACAGTCCTGAAACATTATAAATCTATTTCTAATGCATTTTCATTTCAAAATTAAATTAGATTCTAAATGCTACTGAAATTTGAATGGAACCGTAAAACTTCTCAAATAGTCAAATCAATCTTGCGGCGTGGGGTGG
Source organism: Sorex araneus (assembly GCF_027595985.1). Taxonomy (NCBI): domain Eukaryota; kingdom Metazoa; phylum Chordata; class Mammalia; order Eulipotyphla; family Soricidae; genus Sorex; species Sorex araneus. The sequence goes on along the minus strand of NC_073303.1, from coordinate 340,322,536 downwards.
AGGGGTGAGTTAATAGAGGCATTTCCGAACTTTGACCTATTCTACAAAGCTGTAGTGATCAAAACTGCATGGTACTGGAATAAAGGTAGTACACCTGGTATATAGACAGTTAATGAATGAAAAAAAAAAAAAAACACCTAAATAAATGAAGGAATGTAAAGTCTCTTCAACAAACCATGCTGGGAAAACTGGATAGCCACATGAAAAAATAAAATCAAAATTAAACTATATTTTAGGTAATACACAAGAGTGAACACAAAGTGCATTAAAGACCTAGAGTTTGGTTTACCAAAACACACTAAAACTAATATAAGTAGAAATCTACAGGTTATCAGACTCAGAGTTGTCTACAGCATGATGACTGAGACAAAGACAATAAAAACACACAAATTGGATTAAAGCAAATTAAAAAACAAACAATAAGACAACATCAAATTTGCACAGCAAATTAATTTCAAGCTTTAATAAAAAGATGCCCTACTGAATGTTCTGAGATGTTTGCACACGATATTTGATAAAAGGCTACTAACAACAAAAATAAAGCAATCACAAACCTCTCAAAGTAAAACATTCAACAACCCAATCCAAAAATGAGGAGAAGATTGAAAATCACTTCTCAAAACAGGCACCCAAATGGTCAACAAACCTGTAATAAAGTGCTCATTGTCACTTACAAGTAGGCAAATGCAAAATCTAAACAACACTGCAACATTGTGTCGCACCAGTAAAAATGGCATATAACAAAATGTCTGGAAACAGTGTTGTTTGGGTGGTGTTGATAAAGGAATCTTAATTTATGTTGATGGCAATATTGCTTGATTCAACCTCTATAGAAAGCAATGTATATCTTTCTTAGAAAAAAATTGCAATAGAAGCTGGATATGACCCAGTGATATCATATCTTGGCATATCTAAGCCCCAAATACATAAATATTAATTAAAAAGGATATACGTGCAGAAGTTTTCATCAGAGTACTTAGTACAAAAGCAGAGATACATAAACGGCCCAAGTGCCCAACTATGAATGAATGGATCAAGAAGTTGTGTTATATATATATTCATAAGTAATTACCATGCAGCTCTAAGAAAGAACAAAGCTATGAAATTTTCCACAACTGAAAGTGGAATTGCAGGATATCTTACTAAGTGAAGTCAAAAACAAAGGGATAAATACAAAAGTATCTTTTTTATTTGTGGGGCTTAAAGATACATAGTAACTTAGAACCAAAGGGTCAAAGGCAACAGAATAAGAGCTATTAATCTACATAATTGAGTTTGTAGTATGGGTAAAATGGGAGAGAGGGAGGGGAAGTTAGTACTCTAGTGATGGGCCTGGTGCTGCAATAAATGTATCACTGTGTCACTGCCATACCATTGCTCATCTATTTGCTTGAGCAGGCACCAGTAATGACTCCATTGTGAGACTTGTTATTGCTGTTTTTGTTATATCAATATGCCCTGGGTAGCTTGTCAGGCTCCGCAGTGTGGGTGACATACTCTCAGTAGCTTGCTGAGCTCTCCAAGAGTGGTAGAGGAATTGAACCCGGGTAAGCTAAGTGCAAGGCAAACACCCTACCTGCTGTGCTATCACTCCATCCCACTGGAATAAATGATGTATGAATAAAGTGATTCAGTTGTACTGTAACTCATATTATTTCAATCAATAATGATAAAACATTTTAAAAACTTGTTTTTTTAAAAAATAACAAAATAAATATTTTTTTTTATATTTTATAAAAATAAAATAAAAAATAAAAAACTCTGTGATCATCATGTAAAAAAAAAAAAATTGAAGTTAGGTTCTTTCTCCACAAATTAAATTCCTCTAAAGTCTACAATCCTAAAATCAGAAAATATTTTCATAAAAAATGGAAAGAAAAAGTATGCATTTCAAAAAAAAATTGACATACAGAATACAAAATATCTAAAATGACTGTAAATTACAAACAATATATATTACAACTTACCTGACTCTTTGTTTATGGGATGATATAAAATAGCACTATTGAGGGACTGGAACGGGTAGGGTATTGTCCTTGCATGTGGCCGACCTGGGTTGGATTCCTCCTTCCCTCTCAGCGAGCCCAACAAGCTACCAAGAGTATCCTGCCCACACAGCAAAGCCTGGCATGCTACCCAGGGTGTATTCGATATGCCAAAAATAGTAACAAGAATTCTCACAATGGAGACATTACTGGTGCCAGCTTGAGTAAATTGATGAACAGGAGGACATTGCTACAGTGCTATAGCTCTATTGAATCATATACCTTTGTACATACCCTCACTTGTAAATGAACAGACTCTTATAGCCAAGATAGTAACACATTGCTTTTCAATCCTTCTTTTCTTTTGGATTGGCACGCCTGTGAACCAGTTATTGAAGTCTACTGATGTAAAATTATATTTATTTCTGATAATATACTGAATTAATTTTCTTATAGTAAAATTATTATGAATATATCAACGTATAATTAAATGAAATATTAAAGAATGGTATACTTATAAAGAATAGGCTAATTTTTGTACTTACTTCTAATAAATATAGCTTAAAAATCTAAATATTTATGTTTATGAAGTATCAACAGGCTAAGGGTTTAAATATTGTTTATTTCAGAAGTTCAGATTGTGAATGCATAGAATTCTTTTATTTACACAGTTGCCAAGTCAATAAATAGGAATAAATAGGAGCAAAGTGTTTTTTTAATTTGAAAGCAAGGTCATTCCCCCTGGTTAGCAGGACACAGGTTGCTTTCTGACTTCTATTGCTTTTTGTTTTCTACAAAAATATTTCTATTCATGCATTGACTATTACAGTCCACTACAATTCTTAAAATGTGATTTTTTGGAATTGCTTTCCATCTGTGAAATCTTGAGCATCTTATATTGAAGAAACCTTAGAGTAGACTTTAGTTGAATAAAGACAACTCTCATGGCAAGTATGCACAGCTCAACAGAAGGAGGGTGATGCAGGGGTGATGAGCACCATTCTGTTCTCCAGCACAGATGGAATAGGCAGTCCTATTCAATGTGATTTGAGAGCCTCTAAGCTCTTTCTGTCATTAACATTTTCCTCCTTAATCTGTTTTGATTTCTTCTTCTCCACTTACTTGGCCTGAGATTTTTATTTTTAGATTCATAGTGATTAAGAAAATAAAGACAGAATAATCTCTTTATGTGACAGCTTGATATAGCAGTAAGAACATAAATAATTTCTGCAATCAAGCCCCTTTTTTAAATCTTGGCTCAAATCCTAAAATTTAATCTATTTGGACTTCATTAGTCTAAGACATGAAGAGAGACTAAAGATGAACAAGAGAGAATGGAGATTTGGAGAGAGAGAGAGATGGAGAAAGAATATAAAGAGTATAATATACTTGTAGCTAAAACAGATTCTTTGAGAATTAAATGATTGAAGTAGCTTCAATATTTTATGACAATGAATTATAAACTAATGACATTAAATACATTTAATTTAAACTTACCATTTTTAGTATATGTATATTTATGTATACATACATATGTATAGCATATCACTTGTATCACTTGTCATCCTGTTGCTCTACGATTTGCTCGAGTGGGCACTAATAACATCTCCATTCACCCATGTTGCATGCTAGTTTATAGTATTCGATATACCAAACATGGTAACAATAAGGGGATTCATGTATAGTGATATAAGATAATTTTTATTGAATGAAACTTACATAGAAAGATGTGAATAAGGGGAGAGAAAGAAACAAACTATGTGTTCAAGACAATACTAAGGCTTCTCAAAGTGGAAAAAGCAAGCAAAGATACATAGAGTAAAACAAGTAAGATACCTGTACACGGGAGCACATGAGCTTGAAGAACACACCATAATCTATATCCTAATCTATTTAGAAAACAGGACCTGGTCCGGACAAGGTCAAACCTGAACGCCTGAAGAATCTGCAGCCAGTACTCATCACTAAACTGGCTCTACTCTTCACATGCTACTTGTGTGAATGCAAGGTTCCGTCTCAGTGGAAAACCAGTAGAACCGTTCTGTTGTACAAGAAGGGAGACAACCACGACATCCGCAACTATCGCCCAATCTGCCTGCTGTCTGTCGTCTACAAATTGTTCACTTGTGTCATCCTGAATAGAATAGGCAGAACATTAGACGAAAAACAACCATGTGAACAAGCCGGGTTCCGAAGGGGATTCAGCACGATAGACCATATCCACACAGTGACCAAACTCATTGAAGTTTCGAGAGAGTTCAAGATGCACTCTGTCTAACATTCATTGACTTAAAGAAGGCCTTCGATTCTGTTGAGACTGAGGCGGTCATCAAAGCCCTTGCCAAACAGGGCATTCAAACTCAGTATATCAAAATCCTCTGCAAGCTGTATTGTGGATTCACCACCAGGATCTCACCATTCTACAAAGAAGTGATCATTGATGTAAAGAGAAGGGTGCGGTAGCAGCGTGATACCATTTCACCGAAACTCTTCAGTGCCGCCCTTGAGAACATCATGCGACGACTTGAATGGGAAAAATGGGAGTGAAGATAGATGGTCGGCAATTACACCACCTCCACTTCACTGATGACATCGTTCTTATAACGCCAAACATTAGCCAAGCGGCACAAATGCTGGCCGACTTCGACCACGAGTGTGGAAAGGTCAGATTGCAGCTGAATCTCAACAAGACGATGCTCATGAAAAATGAACTGGTCCCTGAAGCTCCATTTGCTCTCAATGGAATGAACATCTCTGAATGCAGCAGCTATGTGTACCTGGGTTGAGAAATCAACATGAAGAACAACTTGGTGCCAGAACTGCGCAGGAGGAAGAGAGCAGCGTGGAATGCCTTCAAGACCTTCAAAGAAGTGGTTAAGAGAACAAAGACCCTCCAACTCCTGGCACATCTGTTTCAATTCCACCGTTCTTCCTGCACTAACATATGCCTCAGTGACCTGGGCGCTACGCAAACAGGATGAGAATGCTATTAGGGTATCCCAAAGAGGAATTGAAAGAGCTATGCTAGGAGTATCACGTCTCACTCAAGTGAGAGAAGAAATCTGGAGTTCTGACCTACATAGACAGTCAACAATCAGGGATGCTGTCTCATTTGCCAAGGCATCAAAAATAAAATAGGCCAGTCATGTAATGCGATTCAGAGACGACCACTGGACTAGAGCAGTTACTGACTGAGTTCCACAGGACGTCAGAAGACCTCATGGCCGCCCACCAACTAGATGGTCGGATTTCTTCGTCAAATCCCTGAATGAACGATTTGAGGCTCTTCCTGTGCCTAGAGCAAGCAGATATCTATCATTGGGCTGTACTAGCACGCAAGAGGGACAAATGGAGATGTTACTGGTGCCCGCTCAAGCAAATCGAAGATCAACGGGATGACAAGTGACAAGTGACAAGAAAATAGGAAACACTGTGATTTGGGAGTGTGATTCTTTGCTTTTGTACGAACTAGTTGTTCAAATTCATTAATTGTCACCATATATCAATCGCAATCAATCACAATATCCCATTAATCACCGATTTCTCGGGCAGGCTCAGTAACATCTCATTTCGTCCTTTCCCTGAGATCGAGAAGTCTATTTCAAGTTGGTCCTCCTAATGATGTTGCACTGGGGGCTCTTCAGGGTCAGGGGAATGAGATCCAGCTTGTTCCTGGATTTTTCATATGAATACATCATGGGGAGCTTGCAAGGCTGTCCCATGGGGGCAGGAAACTCTCAGAAGATTGCCAGTTTCTCCCAGGGGGAGAAGTAGGCTACACTATATCGTGCGGCTGCAAGCTTCTGAGAGCTTGCTTTTAAGTCTCTCTGGATGTTGGCCGTTGATGGGATTACACACACCTGGGTTCCTCTTCAGGTACCTTCATGCATGAAGGCTGTCCAAACATGTAGAGAGGAGCCTCCAGCATGGCTGCAGCTAGATTCCGGTGGTCTTCGGCCACCAGGAGCTCTGCTCGGGGTGGGCAGGGAATCTGGAGCCCATCCCCTCCGAGGGTCCCTGGGGAAGCCAGCCAGGCATGCAGGCAAGAGACTCTCTGCATTGTCACCATTTAAAAGAGAGAAATTATTTAGATACAGAAAGTAGAATCTCTGAAAACAGTATGTGAGGAATGTGAGGACAGGAGTTTTCTTAGCTCACACCCAGGGGTATAGCTGATGGAGTAGCTGGTGGAAAGCATGGGGATCCTGCGCCTTTGTTTCCTGCCATGAAATCTAGATTTCTCTCTCTCCAGCTTTGGTGTTCACATTCCAGAGCTCCACATTGAAACTACTGTTCTGGATTTCACCTGAAATTATAGTGACACTTGGCTCCTTCCTCTTGCTGTGTTGCTCCTCATCCTTTTAGAACCTTGTAAGTTTCTCCTGGGAGCAAGTCCTTAATAACTCCAATTTAAACTTTGGCTTAAAATCAGCCTCTAGAATTTCTTCCAAGAAACACAACAATTTTTTTATTACTATTATTAATTCAACAAAATTTTTGTTGAACATCAAAAAAAGTCAGCACTCTTTTTGTCCAGAATGCAGATGGAAACAAGATAAACTTGCTATTTCTGTTCTATATTTCTCAAAATTTATTGAGAACACTGAGAACCAAATAAATACATCTACGGTACAATTGACATTAAAGTAATAATGAAGAGGCCTTGACAAAAAAATAAATGAGAATAATTTAACTAGTATTTTACACAGATCAGAAAAAACTTTTTTAGAGAAATCACTATAGACAAAAGTATTACTTGTCTTTACATTAAAATATAGAGAATCAATGAGTATATATATTTGGAAAAACTTAACGTTCTCTAGGTACATTGATTGGTGCTAGATAAACACCTTCTCAGAGGAACAAGTATATAATAATGTATAGGAGTGAGATTGGGTTTAGGTCTGGTATAATACAAGGCCAGAAGGAGGTGTTTATTACATACCTTATTGGACAAAAGGGATTGAGATAAGAGAAAAAGCAGAAATGTTGAGTTATGTTCCAATATAATTAAGATATCTTAAAATCAAATTAATTCAGCTGTTTTCCTGTTCCTCCTTTAGAAAAAAGATCACTGTATCACTGTCATCCTGTTGTTCATCGATTTGTTCAAGCAGGCACCAGTAACATCTCCATTGTGAGACTGTTTTTTTACTGTTTTTGGCATATTGAATACGCCACAGGTAGCTTGCCAGGCTCTGCCATGTGGGCAGGATACTCTCTCGGTAGTTTGCTGAGCTCTCCGAGAAGTAGAAAAAAGATAGTAATGTAAATGCTTTTATACACACAATAGGTATTCCTTAAATTGATTAGAGCCTAATCCTTTGATTGAAATATATGCGTATTCCTTAAAATGTATTTAAAAAAATAGAAGAATTTGTTAGAGCCCTTCTCCTAAAAAATATTATTAGAGACTTCCCCCAAATCATTGTTTAAAGAATATATAATTGTTTATTTATATATTCATATGGATTTAGGAAAAGCATATCATGGTACAATGAAGAATATATATGCATATATAAGTTTAAATTATCCTAAAACCAAATGAATATATAATTAAAATATGAATCTAAATAAAAAGAGCATGTTAATATTGTAAGTTCACCTTGTTCTTTTATATCATTTTTATTCTATTTTTGTATTTTGTACTTCCTTCAAGTCATTTGACTCTATCAAGTTTGTAAAAAGCCATGGTGAAATATATCTAATAATAAATGTATTATCATTTCACTTATTACAGCCATTGAAGACAAATCAAAACTAAAATGTAAGTCATGATTCATTCCTAAAAGTCAAGTTTCCCATAATATTAATAAATCTCTTTAAAACAAGCATCCCCAAAAGGGCTATTCAATAATCAAATACTACTGGCTTTGTTTCTTGGGAAAAAAGTCTAAATGGAACATTTAAAGCAATCATAGATGCAAATATAATGCATTACTTTAGAAATTTTGTGCTTGATTCAAGAATCAGTTCACTGGACTGCATGAGGATCTAGTCTAAGATGAATGAACCATTTGGAATTAAACTTGATCTGGATGGCAGCAATTCAAATAAATTACTTCTGTCTTGTGAGACTGCATCTCTCTCTTTTCCTCCAAAGCAAGAAAAAATAAATAGGCATAGCAATGCGATTCCTTATTATATTGATCAGACTTTGGGCACTAAAAATGTCTGCCCTTTTTACCTATTCCTTTACAGGAATCTTTCAATGACTCTGATATGCATGGCATAAATGTATACCCTGGGAGGCAGTATAAGCAATATTTATTTTTATTAGTGACAGTGTAAAAAATGGGTGCATTTAAAACCCTCTATAAACTACTATTTAAAACACAAGATATGATTGATCACCAGATGGAGTAGTAAAAATGAAAACTGGAAGATAAAGATGGAATACAAATATTTAATCATAAATAGAAAACAATGAAAACCTTAGGATAACTATATTCTACTAGCAAATAACCCTTTACGTGAGAATGAGTCACTTATTGAGTCTAACATTGAAACAGAAATTCAATTGTATTATAAATACAAGTTTTTGGGGCTGGAGAGATAGCACAGCGGGTAGGGCGTTTGCCTTGCACGCGGCCGACCCGGGTTCAAATCCCAGCATCCCATATGGCCCCCTGAGCACAGCCAGGGGTAATTCCTGAGTGCAGAGCCAGGAGTAACCCCTGTGCATCGCCAGGTGTGACCCAAAAAGCAAAAATAAATAAATAAATAAATAAATAAATAAATAAATACAAGTTTTTGCCTATGACACATTTTATTAAGATTGAAAACATTTTGCTTAGCTCTTCTAATTTAGAAAACTTTGATATATTAGAAAATTTATAACACATCAGTTAAGAAATATTACTTCACCAAGAAAGAAAAAGCTATTTATTCTTGAATTAAAAAATGACTGTGTCCTAAAGTATATTGAAAGATTTCTGACAAAATGGTTTCTTTAGTTATCATGTGTTTCTGAAAGTTGATAAAACAGAAATTTATTTTAAAATATTTTGCAAATGCGATTTTAGCAATTGAAGTTTACAAAATAACTTAAATACAAATATGTGTCGGACCATAAATTGCATTACTCTAAAATAATCTTCCTTAATATCTATGTGGAAAATATTTCAATATATGATGTCACAATGTTATTATAACCCTCAAATGCCCACTGGATTATGAGGTTATGGTCATATTACAAATTTTCTAGTGCTTTCCACAAATATTAAGATAAAATTTTCACTTAAGTATGGTACAGTTTATGTTGAACAAACAGGGTTACACAGCAGTGAATTCTAACATACCCAATATGAGAGCTATTTTATTTTCATTCATATTATTTAGAATTCTACCCTTCCAAGGGCTAATCTTTTGAATTCATGAGGGCTTACTGAAGGAGATATTAAAGTAACTATTTTCTCCATTTTAAGTTAAGTAATAGACTGAGGTAAGTCAAATAAATATTTTTTGTCTTAACCAACATGTGTTGTTCCTGTAAAATTTTCTGTATCGATATGAAACATTTTCTTAAGCATCATCATCAGTTGGAAACCATGCCTGATGCTTTTATTATTTTAACTTTGTCTTCATTAGCTAATTTTAGTCTGCAAACAATAAAAATATTTACCTGTGCACTTAATTTGCAGTATATAGTCAATGACTGCGTATTCTAAAAGTTAAAATAACTTGAAAAGTCTAAAACAATTCTAATTATTATGATTATTTTATCATAGAGTTCAAATCAGCTATGTTGGAACACTAAGACAAAATTTATAGACATTTTTTGTTCATGTTTGTTTCTTATATTCTAGATAATGTTTTCATATTAGTCTATCAGTATCCCACTGATTCTGGAACATCAAAATTGTAGCTTTGAGCCCTGGAATTCAGAGTATTCAATATGGCCCATGGTGATTTAAGAATGAAGTTTATTCACAGAGAATGTTTAGCAGATTACATAGTAATCCATAGCAATCTTCCCTAGGGTTCTTATCTACCACTTCAGGGTAATATCAATGTGTATAAATAATATTCCCCTAGAGGAGACCCTTTGATCTATTATACTACGACTTCTTAAGTACCTAATACTCTACGATTTCTCCCTAGGCCTATAAATCTTCTAAGAAAAAAAATAAGAAAAATATTAGTTGTGGCAAATCAACCCATTACCACCTAGATGATATAGCTCAACAAGAAATCTGGTATCAGCCTTTTTCACTGCTATTCTCCGAAGGTGAGTGCTCAGCACTTGGGTGTAGGAGCAGGAACTGAACTTCAAAAAGATACTACTTCATTGGGGAAAATCAGGGCATATTTTTGACATACAAAATTCAATAGCAAAAAACCTTTGAATAACTCTACTTATGATAACTGGGGTGGTTATGTAATTGTTTAAATTACATAAAATCACATAGAGATTTTTTATTTTATATGGAAATAGATTGTAATTTATAAAATGCCTATTATAGTTAATAATATTGCATTCATCACGCAGCAGAGTGGCCAACTTGTGATGTTTATTATAATCAGAAATGTTTAATAAGTGCCTTATTGCAAGCTACTCGTGGCGTACTCGATATGCCAAAATAATAACAAGGATGGTCCTCATTCCTCTGATCCTGAAGAACCCCCAGTATGCCATCGGGCTACACTAGAACACAACAGGGAGAAATGAAGGCGTTACTGGCGCCCATTCAAGCAAACCAATGGACAACAGAATGACAGTGATACAGTGAATATCCAGCATAGATGAGAGTGCTCATATATCATATTGGATGCAATTAAAATACCCTATTCATTTCCAGTAGCATTTTAGTAGCTAAAGTGAGTCCAAATGGAAGAAATGGAAATAAAATATCCACATTAAAACTAGATAGTAGCATAATCTGGATATTGCAGGGAAAAGCTAAGCCATGATAAGAACATAAAAAATGGACATCAACAATTCTCAGCTCTTCCTCTTGGCAACACTTTAGCAACAGAAATTTGGAAGCAGCTTGAGGAAAAAACTTATGAAAATTAACTTTGCAGAGGTAAAAGCATTTATTTCCCCATTCTGGAAATTACTAGCATTTCTGTTAGATAAGTAATTCCTTTTCCTTTTTCCCCATTTCCTTTCCCTCTTCCCTTCCCTTCTTTACTTCCCTTCCCTTCTTTCCTTTCCTCCCCTCCCCTCCTTTCTCCATTCCTCCCCTCCCCTCTCCTTCCCTTCCCTTCACTTGCCTCCCCTTCCCTTCCTTTTCTTCCCTTCCTTTCCTTTCTTTTTTCTTTCCCCCTTTCTTTCTCTTTTTTTCTTTTATTCCTTTTCTTCTCTTTCTCCTCTTTATTCCCCTTCCTTCCTCTCTTCCTTCCTCTTTCTTTCTTTCTTTCTTTCTTTCTTTCTTTCTTTCTTTCTTTCTTTCTTTCTTTCTTTCTTTCTTTCTTTCTTTCTTTCTTTCTTTCTTTCCTTCCTTCTTTCTCTCTTTCTTTCTCTTTCTTTCTTTCTCTCTCTTTTTTTCTCTTTCTTTCTCTCTTTCTTTCCTTCCTTCTTTCCTTCTTTCTTTCTCTTTCTCTCTTTCTCTCTTCTTCTCTCTCTCTTTCTTTCTTTCTTTCTTTCTTTCTTTCATCCTTTCTTTCATCTTCCTTCCTTCCTTCCTTCCTTCCTTCCTTCTTTCTTTCTTTCTTTCTTTCTTTCTTTCTTTCTTTCTTTCTTTCTTTCTTTCTTTCTTTCCTTCCTTCCTTCCTTCCTTCCTTCCTTCCTTCCTTCTTTCTTTCTTTCTTTCTTTCTTTCTTTCTTTCTTTCTTTCTTTCTTTCTTTCTTTCCTTCTTTCTTTCTTTCCTTCCTTCTTTCTCTCTTTCTTTCTTTCTCTTTGTTTCTTTCTCTCTCTTTTTTTCTCTTTCTTTCTTTCTTTCCTTCCTTCTTTCCTTCTTTCTTTCTCTTTCTCTCTTTCTCTCTTTTTCTCTTTCTTTCTTTCTTTCTTACATCCTTTCTTTCATCTTCCTTCCTTCCTTCCTTCCTCTCTTTCTTTCTTCTTTCTTTCTTTCTTTCTTTCTTTCTTTCTTTCTTTCTTTCTTTCTTTCTTTCTTTCTTTCTTTTCTTTCTTTCTTTCATCTTCCTTCCTTCCTTCCTTCCTCTCTTTCTTTCATCTTCCTTCCTTCCTCTCTTCCTTCCTTCCTCTCTTCCTTCCTTCCTCTCTTTCTTTCTTTCTTTCTTTCTTTCTTTCTTTCTTTCTTTCTTTCTTTCTTTCTTTCTTCTCTTCCTTCCTTCCTTCCTTCCTTCCTTCCTTTCTTTCTTTCTTTCTTTTTTTTTATTTTTATAATTTATTTATTTTTAATTAGAGAATCACCGTGAGGGTACAGTTACAGATTTATACACTTTTGTGCTTATACTTCCCTCATACAAAGTTCGGGAACCCATCCCTTCACCAGTGCCCATTCTCCACCACCCGTAAACCCGGCGTCCCTCCCACCCTCCCCAATCAAATCTCCCCCCCACCCCACCCTGCCACTGTGGCAGGGCATTCCCTTCTGTTCTCTCTCTCTAATTAGCTGTTGTGGTTTGCAATAAAGGTGTTGAGTGGCCGCTGTGCTCAGTCTCTAGCCCTCATTCAGCCCGCAACTCCCTTCCCCCACATGAATTTGACTACAATGTAGTTGGTGATCGCTTCTCTGAGTTGACCTTTCCCCGGAACGTGAGGCCAGCCGCGAAGCCATGGGGTCAACCTCCTGGTACTTATTTCTACAGTTCTTGGGTATTAGTCTCCCACTCTGATATTCTATATACCATAGATGAGTGCAGTCTTTCTATGTCTGTCTCTCTCTTTCTGACTCATTTCACTCAGCATGAAACTTTTCATGCCCATCCACTTAACTACAAAATTCTTGACTTCCTTTTTTCTAACAGCTGCATAGTATTCCATTGTATAGATGTACCAAAGTTTCCTCAACCAGTCATCCATTTTGGGGCATTCGGGTTTTTTCCAGATTCTGGCTATTGTAAACAGTGCTGCGATGAACATACATGTGCAGATGTTGTTTCGATTGTACTTTTTTGCCTCTCTGGGATATATTCCCAGCAGTGGTATTGCTAGGTCAAATGGGAGCTCAACCTCTAGTTTTCTGAGAACCGTCCATACTGTTTTCCAAAAGGGCTGAACTAGCCGGCATTCCCACCAGCAGTGTAGAAGGGTCCCTTTCTCCCCACATCCTCTCCAACAGCGGTTGCTTTTGTTCTTTTGGATGTGTGCCAGTCTCTGTGGTGTGAGGTGGTATCTCATGGTTGTTTTGATCTGCATCTCTCTGATGATTAGTGATGCAGAGCACTTTTTCATGTGCCTTTTGGCCATTCGTATCTCTTCCTTGGTAAAGTTTCTGTTCATTTCTTCGCCCCATTTTTTGATGGGGTTGGATGTTTTCTTTTGGAGAGTTCAACCAGTGCTTTATATACCATTGATATCAACCCCTTATCTGATGGATATTGTGTAAATATCATTTCCCATTCTGTGGATAGTCTTTGTATTCTGGTCACTGTATATCTTGCGGTGCAGAAGCTTTTTAGTTTAATGTAGTCCCATTTGTTGATCTCTGTTTTTACTAGATTGCTTAGTTCCGTGTCACCTTTGAAGATACCTTTATCTTCAATATCCTGGAGGGTTTCGCCGACCTTGTCTTCAATGTACCTTATGGTTTGTGGTCTAATGTTGAGGTCTTTAATCCATTTTGATCTGACTTTTGTGCATGGTGTCAGGTCAAGGTCTAAACCCATTTTTTTGCATGTGGTTGTCCAGTTGTGCCAGCACCATTTGTTAAAGAGGCTTTCCTTGCTCCACTTCACATCTCTTGCTCCCTTATCAAAGATTAGATGATCATACATTTGGGGTTGTGTGTAGGGATATTCCACCCTGTTCCATTGGTCTACGGCTCTGCCTTTGTTCCGTACCATGCTGTTTTAATTGTTACTGCTTTGTAGTAAAGATTGAGGCTGGGGAGGGTGATGCCTCCCATCATCTTTTTCCCAAGAATTGTTTTAGCTATCCTTGGACATTTGTTATTCCATATGAATTTTAGGATTGCTTGATCCATTTCTTTGAAGAATGTCATGGGTATACATATTGGGATCGCATTGAATCTGTATAATGCTTTAGGGAGTATTGCCATTTTGACAACATTGATTCTCCCTATCCACGAGCAGGGTATATGTTTCCATTTCCTCATGTCCTCTTTGATTTCATGGAGTAGCGTTTTGTAGTTTTCTTTGTAAAGGTCTTTTACTTCCTTGGTTAAGCTGATTCCGAGGTACTTGATTTTCTGGGGCACAATTGTGAATGGGATTGCTTTTTTCATGTCCCTTTCCTCTGCCTCATTGTTTGCATATATGAAGGCCATGGATTTTTGGGTATTGATTTTGTAGCCTGCAACTTTACTGTATAAGTCTATTGTTTCTAAAAGTTTCTTAGTAGAGGTTTTAGGCTTCTCTAGATATAGATATAGTAACATGTCGTCTGCAAATAGTGAGAGTTTGATTTCTTCCTTTCCTATCTGGATGCCCTTAATCTCTTTTTCTTGTCTAATAGCTATCGCAAGTAGTTCCAGTACTATATTGAAGAGGAGTGGTGAGAGTGGGCATCCTTGTCTTGTGCCCGATCTCAGAGGAAAGGCCCTTAGTTTTTCCCCGTTGAGGATAATGCTTGCCGTAGGCTTGTGATAGATGGCTTCGACTATCTTGAGGAAAGTTCCTCCAAACCCCATTTTGGCGAGGGTTTTCATCATGAAAGGATGTTGGATCTTGTCAAATGCTTTCTCTGCATCTATTGATATGATCATATGGTTTTTGTCTTTACTTTTGTTGATATGCTGGATTATGTTGATTGATTTCCGAATGTTAAGCCATCCTTGCATCCCTGGGATGAATCCCACTTGGTCGTGATGTATGATCTTTTTGATGAGTTGTTGGATCCTATTTGCTAGTATTTTGTTGAGGATCTTCGCATCGGTGTTCATCAGGGAAATTGGTCTGTAATTTTCTTTCTTAGTGGTGTCTTTGTTTGCTTTTGGTATTAGGGAGATATGTGCTTCATAGAAACTGTTTGGGAGAGTTCCTGTTTTTTCAATTTCCTGGAAAAGTTTGAGGAAAACAGGCAATAGGTCTTCTTTAAATGTTTGGAAGAATTCGCCAGTGAAACCATCTGGGCCTGGGCTTTTGTTTTTGGGGAGGTTTTTGATTACCGTTTCAATTTCCTTAACATTGATGGGTCTATTCAGGTATTCCAGGTCTTCTTTCTTCAGTGTTGGGAGATTGTAGGAATCAAGGAATCCATCCATTTCTTTTAGGTTCTCCTTTTTTGTGGTGTAAAGACCTTCAAAGTAGTCTCTAATGATCTTTTGAATCTCACTGGTTTCTGTTATGATGTCCCCCTTTTCATTTCTGATTCGATTTATTAGAGTTTTCTCTCTTTCTTTCTTTGTGAGTCTTGCTAGTGGTTTATCAATCTTATTTATTTTCTCAAAGAACCAACTCTTTGTTTCATTGATCTTTCGGATTGTTTTTTTGGTTTCGATGTCATTAATTTCTGCTCTAATTTTTATTATTTCTTTCCTTCGGTCTGGTTTGGAGTCCTTTTTCTGGTCCTTTTCTAGGGTCTTGAGTCGTGAAGTCAAGCTATCTATGTGGGTCCTTTCTTCCTTCCTGAGGAATGCTTGGAGGCTATAAATTTTCCCCTTAACACGGCTTTAGCTGCGTCCCATAGGTTTTGGTAGCTCGTGTCTTCATTCTCATTAGTTTCTAAGTATCTTTTGATTTCTTCCTTGATTTCCTTCCTGACCCACTCATTGTTCAACATTGAATTGTTTAGTTTCCAGGTGTTTGATTTGATTTTCCGTGTTTGTGAGTGGTTAGCTTCTATCTTCAGCGCATCGTGTTCTGAAAAAATGGTTGATACAATTTCAATTTTTCCGATTCTATTGAGGTATGTTCTGGGGCCCAGTACATGGTCTACTTTAGAAAATGTTCCGTGTGCACTGGAAAAGAATGTGTATTCTTTCTTTTTGGGGTGTAAGGCCCTGTATAGGTCTATTAGGCCTCTCTCTTCTATTTCTTCTTTCAGAGTCAGTGTTTCCTTGTTGAGTTTTGTTCTTGTGGATCTATCTAGAGGTGATAAGGCCGTATTGAAGTTTCCGACTACAATTGTGCTGTTAGTGATGTCCTCTTTGAAGTCTGTTAGGAGTCGTTTTAAATATTTATCCGGTCGTTTGTTAGGAGCATATACGTTTAAGAGTGTGATTTCTTCCTGTTGTACATATCCCTTGATAAACAGAAAATGACCTTTGCTGTCCCTTTTGATCTTTTTCATCCTAAAATCTATGTTGTCGGATACCAGGATGGCCACTCCAGCTTTTTTAAGGGGGTTGTTTGCTTGGAGGATTGTTTTCCATCCTTTGACTTTGAGTCTATGTTTACTCTGTTTGTTCAGGTGTGTTTCTTGCAGGCAACAGAATGTTGGGTTTAATTTCCGGATCCATTTAGCCACTCTGTGTCTCTTGATATGTGCATTTAGCCCATTGACATTGAGAGAGATTATTGTGATGTGGTTTTGTGTCATCTTTCTGTGGGATTTGTTGTTCTTATGGGGCTCCTCCTTGTCTTACAGTAGCCCCTTTAGACCTTCTTTCAAGATTGGTTTTGAGTCTATGAAGGACGTGAGCTGTTGTTTATCCGAGAAGTAGTGTATAGTTCCTTCGAGTTTGAGTGAGAGTTCAGCCGGATAAAGTATTCTTGGTGAGGCATTCATTTCGTTGAGTTTTTTCACTATGTCCCACCATTGTCTTCGGGCTCAGAGGGTTTCTTCTGACAGATCGGTCGTAAATCTGAGGGGTGCTCCTTTGTATGTGATTTCCTTCCTTGACCTTGCTGCTTGCAGAATTGCGTCTCTATCCATGGTATCCGTCATTCTGACTATGATATGCCTTGGGGTCTTTTTATTTGGGTCTCTTTTTGCCGGTACTCTTCGGACTCCTTGTATCTGGATGCCTGCCTTCTCCAGCTCTGGGAATTTCTTAGCAATGATATCTTTGACTGTGTTTTTTTCATTGGGGTTGCTTCCCTGCGGTTCTGGTACTCCAATGATTCTTATGTTGTTCCTCTTGGAGTCATCCCCCAGGGCTCTGATTCGCTCTATAGCCATTTTGAGGTCTTTGGCCATGATTTGTTGTTGTCTATAAGCTTTCTGCAGCTCATCTTCTAGATCACTGATTCTGTCTTCAGCTGTAGTCATTCTACTGTTGAGGGCATCTAGTGAGATTTTTATTTCATCTACCGATTCCTTTATTTGTGAGACTTCCGTTCGAAGGTTTGAAATTTCTGCTCTCATTTCTGCTCTCATTTCTTCCTGTATTTTCTTGGTAGACCGTTCCAGCGCTTGATTCATCTCCTCCCTTAATTTATTGGATGTCTGTTCCATATTTGCTTGGAGTAGGTCGACTCTCCTCCATATTTCCTCTCTGAATTGTTTATCTGAGAGGTCGTAGATGTTGGGAGCCTCTTTTGAGGTTTCTAGTATCTTTTCTTCTCCCTCTCTTCCTGGAGGGGATTTTCGCTGCTTCTTCATATTGTTATGGAAGTATAGGATTGGAAGTTTGTAGGTGTTTATTCCTCCTACCTCTTGCTGAGAGAAGGAGGGGCTCTGTTTGTGCTATTTCTGATGGCAGCTTTATTCCTATTCTAGAAGTCTTCCTTACACTCAGCCTTTTCTTTCTGATTGATGTTGGGGCTTTAATGAAGATTTAAGGCTAAGTTGTCTTTACAAAAGCTTTGCTAAGCTTCTCTTATTCACTGATAATTTTTCTAAACTTAGAGCTAATAGGCTAGTTCGCATAAGTGTATGAGATGTGTTAAACCGATTTTCAAAGCAAGAAGACCATACCTAATGTGCTAAGGTAGGAAATAATATCTGCGGCCGCGTTAGCGGCGGCAGCTCTGGCAGGAGGCCACGCCCCTTTTTAGACCACGCCCCTTTCAGGCCACGCCCCCGTTTCTTCCTAGCAGGGGCTCCTGGGACAATGGTCCCAGGAAAGCCGGGGCGGTGGGACACGGGAAGTGGCGGCGGCAAGGGTCCCAAGTCCCGGCGGCCGCGTGGGAACCAGGGGCGCACTCGGGAGGCGTGGCTGGGAGTCTCCTGATTACCTGGGAAAAGGCCGGGTTGGAGGGAGCCGGGCGGACGGGAAAGCCGGGGCGGTGGGACGCGGGAAGTCTCTTTCTTTCTTTCTTTCTTTCTTTCTTTCTTTCTTTCTTTCTTTCTTTCTTTCTTTCTTTCTTTCTTTCTTTCTTTCTTTCTTTCTTTCTTTCTTTCTTTCTTCCTTTCTCTCTCTCTTTCTCTTTCTTTCTTTCTTTCTTTCTTTCTTTCTTTCTTTCTTTCTTTCTTTCTTTCTTTCTTTCTTTCTTTCTTTCTTTCTTTCTCTTTTTCGTCCTTTCTTTCTCTCTATGCTGTACATATTCCTCATTTTGGGGATTAACCTACATATCTTAATAGGATATGTCTGTACTTCTCTCTCTTTACTCTAAAAACACCTTCAATTTCTATTGAGTTATTGACTCTATTTCACTTGCTCAGATTTCCCAAATACATTAAAGTTGCTTCATTAGTCCTGAACTTTCTGAATTTTTTTCTACAAAGACAGTTGATTCACCAGAGAAAAAAAATGAAGCAGAGGTTATTTAGAACTAGCTTTTCCTTTTCTGCAAAAAGCAAGTTCCTAACTCCAGCCTGAATTTAGAACTCCCTAAGAAATCAGGTGATGGGAATTAATTCTTCAGCCATGAAGATCATCAGAAACTCAAGCTCAGTTTGTCGATTGCCCAGTAATGCTGGTAAGATGCAAGTTCCTATGTCACAAAAGTGCTCATTGTAGACTTGACCAGTTCCAGCTCTCGTAGTCACTTCCCTGGTCGCCAAGAAAAATAAAAAGGAAGGTGGTAGCTTGTCTTCTGGAATCTACTACTTCTCTTTCTACTTTCTGTAAGTTATCTGCAGCAAAAAATATTAATTATTATTTCATTTTCTTACAAAGTAGGAAGAATAAAAGAAAAATCTAACTTAAATTCAAGTTCAATATTATATAGTTTGGAAGTCTGGCCACCCAAAATCCTCATCCTCACTGAGTTTGTTTCTTCTATATTTCACAATATTCTAGATACACAGTCTTCCCTCTGCAATCTATTTATAATGTCTTTGTCTTCATTTTTAATTTTTTAAATGTTACATATTGTTGTGGTTGTTCCTGGCATTTGTGAAGTAGACCCCTAGAGGACAAAAACTGTAAAGTAAAGGTTCCTGCCTGCATTAACACAAAAGTTCTATCAGCATCACCAATGCTACCAGGAAGCTGCCAAATCCATGTATGACATTTTATCCATATATTAAAAATATATGACATCATATATCAAATATATTAAAAAGATATAGTCATGTGAATGCTTGAGTTCCCTCTCGGGAACCAAATGGGCTCTGTGCATGATCATGTCACTGGATCTGGGCACCAACAGTCTAAACAAGAACTGTCAGAAGTGCTTCCCAGAGCCACTGGGAGCAATAAAGGAGTGCAACCCTCACCCAATGGGGAAAATACAGACATGAAAATTAAAACTATTCAGGATCAGGGCAAGGTATCGCAATGGATTTAATATTTAATGGTTCCACTATTAATTCATTAATTAATCCACTAATTAAATATTCAATCAATTCACATAGAAATCTTAAGCTCTAGCTCAGCTCTTATCAGAACGAGCATAAGCAATTAATGAAGGTGAACAAAAGTGAAAGGGAAACACAAAATCTTTTAAAACTGAAGTAATGGACACTGAAAAACCAATGCTTCCATCTACATCTGACTTTCATACTGAGGAGTTAGAAACTCCGCAAGTATTCTTGGAAGGATGGTTGATATGAAGTTTTTGTATATGTTTTATCTCAGACATACTTTTCTAATTTTAGGATAATCATAAGTTCTACCATTTTATGATCATCTGCCAAATTTAGTATTTTTATTTTCCTAGATTAGGTCCTGTTCACAGGTTTTACTGTCAGCTTCCAGAACCCTGACATGTGGGGTTGGTGCTCATCGTGTTCCACCAGAGACCCATGAGACTGCTCCTACTTCTGCCACAACACTGTTAACTTCCAGCTCCAGAGTGCCTAAGGTGTTGTGCAGAGGTGAATCATTTCCGATAGCACACAATGCAGGTATGTCATGTCGCAGGCACATTTTTTTCACATCAAGTGTAAAAGCTTTCATTGCATTCAAGTGGCTTTAATCTTTTCCAATTTTTACAATGGTTAACTTTATGAATCAGATTTAAGTTTCTTTTTTTTCTGATTTTTTTTATTAGTTTATTTTTAATTAGAGAGTCATCGTGAGGGTACAGTTACAGATCCATACATCTTTGTGCTCATGTTTCCCCCATACAAAGTTCGATAACCCATCCCTTCACCAGTGCCCATTCTCCACCTTCTTACTTTTTATAGGACTGGAGTGATAGCACAGTGGTTAAGACATTTCCCTTGCATGTGGCCGACCCTGGTTTGATTCCTCCCTTCCTCTCGGAGAGCTAGGCCAGCTACTGAGAGTATCCTGCCCGCAAGACAGAACCTGTGAAGTTACCCAAGGCGTATTCATATGCCAAAAGGAGTAACAAGAAGTCTCACAATGGAGACGTTAGTGGTGCCTGCTTGAGCAAATTGATGAACAACGGGATGACAGTGCTACAGTGCTATGTGTTTAGAAACTCACAATGGCCTCTCATAAATTTAAAGGCTATATTGTGTATCATGTTGTTTAAGAAACTATTACTGGTGCCAGAGAGATAGTACAGTGAGCAAGGTGCTTTCCTTGTACATGACTGACCTGGGTTTGTTTGCTGTCACCCAATATGGTTGACCTAAGCCTGCCAGGAGCTACCCCTGAGAACAGTCCAGGATTAAGTCCTGAGTACTGCTGGGTAATACCTATCCCTCCTCCCTCCCCTTGCCCCACTCCAATTCCAAAAAAAAGTTGTAAAAAATATGTCTAAAGAAAACATTAATCATGGATGTTCCCCTGTTCATTGGTTTGAGGTAGGAAAATTTTGACTTAGCAAAATTTTGACTTTTCAAGTTAACTGCACAAGTTAAAATACTGAAATTTTCTGTCTGCTTCTAACTTTTTTACCATGGCCAAATGCCTACATGAATACTTATTGTGAATTGCAGCCCCACTAGGACAAAATTATATCTGCTCCATGACACTGTCACAGACTCCCTCTATTGGAAACATATACTCACTGTTATCAGTTTCCTCTCTATCGTTCATTCCTAGTCTTTGGATTTAGACGAACTATGACTTTTGTTTTTAACTTTTATTTAGAGTAGGTCTTAGATCTTCATCTTATCTAATTGTTTATGCTCAGCATTTCTTCAGTTTCCCCTCACCACTCTTATTCTAAATTATCAATTAAATGCATGTCCCATTGTCAAATAAGCAGATAGCTCTGTCCTTTTATAAGCAAAAACAGTATTAAGAATATTTTTCTTTTTGTCGTATATACAGCTTTTAATCATTGAAAGAACTTGCCCTCATCTCCCTGTAGATAAGAATTTATAGGTTCTAGGAAACTGAATTGCAACAAGAAATGGATTTGTCCATGGATGCAGCTAACAAAGGTTTCTATAAGACTGGAACTTCAACAGACCAGATGGTAAGAGAACTTCTTGTGTGTCTTCCAAAGGCAGCACAGATTCTGACTGTCAGGTGATACTCAAGATAAAAATATCTCTTTCAAGAGGCATTGAAAGTCTAAATTGAGTACATCTGGCAAACCTCCTTTATTTACTCTTTGTTAAGCATCATAAAGTATCCTTTCAAGGCAGAGAGGGAATGATTTACATTTGCAAAGCCCAGGCTGATTTATTCCTAACAAATTTTGCTCTCCCAGATGATTTGTATTCCACCTTCCCAGATCTTTGAAACTAGTTTTCCAGGTGCAGAGGTGAGATTTTCCAGTGTATAATTTTTGGATTACCCTTAACTCCCTTCCACAAGCTGTTCAGCACTTTGGCTACACTCCAATCTCCAGCTATAGTCTCTGCTTGAAAAGATAGATTGCATATTTTTGTAATTACATAGAAATAAAAACACATTTTACCAGTGAGGATGACAAATCTGCCAACTATCTTAAAACGTCTTTAGTTTAATATGCACTTGGATCTAAAAAAAGCTTCACTTCAAATTAGATCTCATTTACAGGGTTTTATAGATTTACATTGGATCTACAAAACAAGTATCCTAAATTTAAAATTTGTAGAAATAGAATAATTAATGATTGACTATTTAAGGAAGGACATAGCATAGCAGTTGTTTTAGATACCAGTACAGATAAAGCACAAAACAAATGAACACATAGGCTTATTCTATAGGGACCTAAAATTCATAGCAAAAAAGATCACTTTTATGATTCTCAGTTTAGTGAGTAATAAGAGATATGATTTCTAAAGGTTCTTATTAGTGCTTGAACATCAATAAGAAATGTATTTTATACAGGTAGACAGTAAGATGAGTTGATGAGGTGCCATGAGGCATTTTGACTTAGAAAACAGCAATTAGAAAAATAGCAATATTTGGATATCTTGTCTACAAACACCAGATGTGTGGCTCTTCTATAGAAAAGTCTCTTGTGGTAGTTTTTTATTTACTCAATATCTGTATACTCAAACACTTAAGAAATAAAATACATTGCATTTTCTTAGAATCATTTAGACACTGATTTATTTTTCTTTTTGGGTCACACCTGGCTATGCACCGGGTTACTCCTGGTTTATACACTCAGGAATTACTGTTGGCGGTGCTCAGGGGACCATTTTGGATGCTGAAAATCAAACCTGGGTCAGCCACATGCAAAGCAAACACCCTACCTGCTGAACTCCATCCCCTAAACACTGATTTTTAAAAAATGTATTATTATTTTTATTAAATAATCACTATGAGGGTACAGTTACAGATATACATATTTTCGTGAATGTTTTTCAGTCATACAATGCTTGAGTACCCATCCCTCCAACACTGCCCATTCTCCTCCACTGATGATCCCAGTATCCCTCCCACCCCCACATCCCATCCCCCTCCCACTCCGCCTCTGTGGCAGGGAATTCCATTTTGTTCTCTCTCTTCTTTTGGGTGTTGTGGTTTACAATAAAGGTATTAGGTGGCTATCATGTTCAATCTATAGTTTACTTTCAGCACGCATCCCGAGCAGATCCTCCAGCCACAATTTACTTGGTGTTCCCTTCTCTATCTGAGCTGCTTTACCCCCCGCCCCACCCCCAGCATGTGAGGCCAGCTTCCAAGCCATGGAGCAAACCTCCTGGTACTTATTTCTATTATTCTTGGGTGTTAGTCTCCCATTCTGTTGTTTTATATTCTGCAGATGAGTGCAATCTTTCCATGCTTATCTTTCTCTTTCTGACTCATTTCACTTAGGATGATACTTTCCATGTTAATCCACTTATATGCAAAGTTCATTACTTCATCTTTTCTAACAGCTGCATAGTATTCCATTGTGTAGATGTATCAAAGTTTCTTTAACCAGTCAGCTGTTCTCGGGCACTCGGTTTCTTTTCCAAATTTTGGCTATTATAAAAAATGCTGCAATGAACATACAAATGCAGATACCATTTTTACTATATTTTTTTGCCTCTTTGGGATATATCCCAAAGTGGTATTGCTGGGTCAAATGGGAGCTCAATTTCTACATTTTTGAGAAGCAACCAAATTGTTTTCCAGAAGGGCTGAACCAGTTGGCATCCCACCCACAGTGTAGGAGGGACCTTTTTTCCCCACATCCATGCCAACACTGGTTGCTTTTAAATTTTGGCTGTGTGCCAGTCTCTGTGGTGTGAGGTGATATCTCATAGCTCTTTTGATCTGCATATACCTGATGATTAGTGATGAAGAGCATTTTTATGTGCCTTTTGGCCATTAGTATTTCTTCTTTGAGAAATTTTCTGTTCATTTCATTTCATACCCTTTTGTGATGGGGTTGGATGTTTTCTTTTGTAGAATTCAACCAGTACCTTATATATTCTTGATATCAACCCCTTATCAGGTGAGTTTTTGGTGGATATTCTTCCCAATTCTGTATATTATCTTTGTGTTCTGGTCACTGTATCTTTTGCGGTGCAGAAGCTTCTTAGTTTAATATAGTCCCATTTGTTTATCTCTGTTTTCAGTTAGTTGATCAGTTGCATGTCATTTTTGAATATAACTTTAGCTTCAATGTCATGGAGGGTTTTGCTGACTTTGTATTCAATGTATCTTATGGGTTGTGTTCTGATGTTGAGGTCTTTAATCCACTTTGATCTGACTTTTGTGCATGTGTCAGGTCAAAGTCTAAGCCCATTCTTTTGCATGTGGTTGTAGTTATGCCAGCACCATTTGTTAAAGAGACTTTCCTTTCCTTGTTCCACTTCACATTTCTTGCTCCCTTATCAAAGATTATATGATCATACATTTGGGGTTGTGTGTAGGGATATTCCATCCTGTTCCATTGGTCTGTGGCTCTGCCTTTTTTTCAGTACCATGCTGTTTTGATTGTTACCACTTTGTAGTAGAGTTTAAGGTTGGATAGGGTGATGCCTCTCATCGTCTTTTTCCCAAGAATTGCATAATCTATTCGTGGGTGTTTGTTGTTCCATATGAATTTCATGATTGATTGATCCATTTCTTTGAAGAATTTATGGGTCTCCTTAAAGGGATCGCGTTTAATCTGTATAATGCTTTGGGGAGTATTGCCATTTTGACAATATTGATTCTCCCTATGCATGAGCAGGGGATATGTTTCCATTTCCTCATGCCCTCTTTTATTTCGTGGAATATTGTTTTATAGTTTGCTTGTAATTTACTTCCTTTGGTAAGCTTATTCCGAGGTACTTGATTTTCTGGGTCATGAATGTGAACAGGATTGCTTTTTTCATGTAACTTTCTTCTCTCTCATTATTTGCATGTAGGAAAGCCATGGACTTTTGTGTATTGATTTTATAGCCTACGACTTTACTGTACGAGTCTATTGTTTCTAGGAGTTTCTTGGTAGAGGCTTTAGAGTTCGCTAAATATAGTATCATATCATCTGCAAATAGTGAGAGTTTGATTTCTTCCTTTCCTATCTGGATGCCCTTAATATCTTTTGCTTTCTTAATCGCTATTGCAAGTACTTCCAGTACTATATTTAACAGAAGTAGTGAGAGTGGGCATCTTTATCTTGTCCCAGATGTTAGAGAAAAGGCCCTTAGTTTTTCCCCATTGAGGATGATGCTTGCCATGGATTTGTGGTAGATGGCTTTGATTATCTTGATGAAAGTCCCCTCAAAATCCATTTTGGTGGGTGTAAAAAACTAAAGCACGCCAACGGGCATGTGCACTTGCAGGCTCTCCAGGTGGCTCTGTCTTACCACCTGCATTCGGTGCTCTGGAACCGCTGTTTATGGGCTGGATCAGGATGGCTGTTGGCCAAGGGCAGGTGACGGAAGGAAGAAGAGGACCAAGCTGGCTGCTGATTAGTTACCATTTATTCAATCTTCCATCTTTCTCATCTCCCACACTGCTAGCTCCGTCCTCTCTCTGGATCTACTGCAACCTGGATCCTCTTTTTCTTCATTAGTCTCTTCCCCTACTTTTCTCTCCCACCTTGCCCTCTAGGCTACACACAGCCAGGTAGCAAAATCAACTTAAGAAAGTGCTTCCTGAGGGCTGTCAGGTCAAAGGGAACACTGCCTAAGGGCATTCTAAAGCCCTTCCTGAAAAGGTGTTTGTCCTGTTTTTCAGGAAAAAAGGTGTTTTTCTCCTTCCATTAGTTCAAACACTCATTAACATCTTAATACTAGTTATTTTTGTATGGACACAGCATGAGCTACATTGAGGCTTGCAAAGCAGCTCTCCTGGCAACATCTTGCCACAGACTCAGACTACAGCACTCAGGCCAGATTAATCATTCCTAACCCTAGCAGGGTCCGAATCTATTTATCACTATTTGGATCATGACAGCATTTGTCTATGACCAAGTTCTTAACTTATAGTTAAGCATTAGGCACTTTGGCCAGGCCCATCTTGATGCCAGGGTAGCACACAACTCACCTCTTTCCCTGGGTCCCTCTGGTCCCTCGTCGGGACCCTGATTTTGGGGGTGCTAGGAAGTAAGGGCAGCTGAGGCTTAGGTCGAGTGAACAGATGCCCAGGAGGAAAATATCATGTAGAATCAAATGACTCCCAGGTTACAAAAGAATAGCACTTGCTAAGTCTTCCTGTGTCCATACAAAAAGGACATTGCTCTGAATGAAATATGCAAAGGACTCAGGGAGAAGAGAAAAACAATATTTACAAGTAAACAGAACACTAAGAAAGAAGTTACAAATAAACACAGAGGAATGGGAGCACTGTGGTGGGAGTAATCCAATAAACCTAAACTACCTGAGACTATGTTATCCTACAGGTGGGTGAGAGTGTTTATCATAAACAGGTGTTGGATCTTGTCAAATGCTTTCTCTACATCTATTGATATGATCATATGGTTTTTATCTTTACAATTGCTGATATGATGGATTATGATGATTGATTTCCAAATGTTAAATCATTCTTGCATCCCTGGGATGAATCCCACTTGGACATGGTGTATGATATTTTTGATGAGTTGTTGGGTTCTATTTGCTAATATTTTGTTGAGGATCCTTACATCAGTGTATATTAGGGATATTGGCCTATAATTTTCTTTGTTAGTGGTATCTTTGTTTGCTTTTGGTATTATGGAGATTTGTGCCTCATAAAAACTGTTTGGGAGATTTTCCTGTTTCTTCAATTTCCTGGAAATTGGTTTAGGTTTCAGAACCTGGAATAGGTTCTGATAGCTTGTGTCTTCATTCTTATTTGTTTCGAGATATCTTTTGATTTCTTATTTGATTTCCTTCCTGACCCACTTATTGTTCAACAATGAGATGTTTAATTTCCAGGTGTTCAATTTGGTGCTCAGAGTCTGAATGTGATTAGCCTCTATCTTCAGCGCATCGTGGTCTGAAAAGATATTTGATATCATTTCTGTCTTCCCAATTCTATTGAGGCATATTTTGTGACCCAGCACGTGGTCTATTTTGGAAAATGTTCTGTGTGCACTGACAAAGGATGTGTATTCTTTCTTTGGGGGATGTAAAGCCCTGTATAGTTCTATTAAACCTCCCCTTCCATTGCTTCCATCAGAGCTATTGTTTCCTTGCTGAGTTTTGTTCTTGTTGATCTATCCAGAGGTGATAAGGCAGTGTTGAAGTCTCCAACTATGATGCTAGCAATGTCCTCCTTAAAGTCTGCTAGTAGTTGTTTTAAGTATTTAGCTGGTCGCTCATTAGGTGCGCATACATTTAAGAGTGTGATTTCTTCCTGCTGTACATATCCCTTGATAAATTGAAAATGACTTTCACTGTCCCTTCTAATCATTTTCAACCTGAAATCTGTTGTTGATACTATTCTGGCCACTCCAGCTTTTATGAGGGAGTTGTTTGCTTGCAGGATTGTTTTCCATCTTTGACTTTGAGTCTGTGTTTGCTCTGACTGTTCAGGTGTGTTTCTTTTAGGCAGCAGAATGTTGGGTTTAGTTTCTGAATCTATTTTGCCACTCTGTTTCTTGATTGGTGCATTTAGATCATTGACATTGAAAGAGATTATTGTCATGGGATCTTGTGCCATCTTTCTGTGGGGTTTGTTGTTTCTGTAGGGTTTTTACTTGTCTTACAGTAGGCCCTTTAGTCCTTTGTTTAAGTTTGGTTTTGAGTCTATGAAGTTCCTGAGCTGTTGTTTATCCATGAAATAGTGTATCTTTCCTTAGAGTTTGAGTGAGAGTTTTGCTGATAAAGTATTCTTGGTGAGGCATTCATTTCATTGAGTTTTTTCACTATATCCCACCATTGTCTTCGGGGTTGGAGAGTTTCCTCTGATAGGTCTGCTGTAAATCTAAGGGGTGCTCCTTTGTATGTGATTTCCTTCTTTGACCTTGCTGCTTGCAGTATTGTGTCTCTATCTGTGGCATCTATCTTTCTGAATATGATATGCCTTGGGTTTTTTTTTTATTAGGGTCCATTTTAGCTGGCACCCTTCGGGCTCCTTGGATCTGGATGCCTGCATTCTCCAGGTCTGGGAATTTCTTAGCAATGATGTCTTTAACTGTGTTTTTTTCACTGGGATTAGTTTCCTGTGGTTCTGGTACTCCAGCGATTCTTATGTTGTTCCTCTTGAGGTCATCCCCTAGGACTCTGATCATCCTAGAGCCATTTTGAGGTCTTTTGCCATTATTTGTTGTTGCCTATAAGATTTCTGCTGCTCATCTCAAGTTCACTGATTCTGTTTTCGTCTGTAACCATTCTACTATTGAGGGTACCTACTGAGTTTTTTTATTTCCTCTACCGATTGCTTTATTTATGCCTCTTCTGTTCATAGCTTTGAAATTTCTGCTATCATTTTCCCTGTATTTTCTTAGTGGACCGTTCTAATTCTGTGATCATATCCTCCTTTAATTTATTGGATGTGTGTTCCATGGTTGCTTTGAGTTTGTTGACCATCTTCAAGATTTCCTCTGTGAATTCTTTATCAGAGAGGTCATATTTGTGGGTAATCCCTCTTGAGGCTTCTGAAATTTTTTCTTCATCCTCTCCTTGTGGTGGGGATTTTCACTATTTTTTCATGTTATTATGGGACTATAGAGGTAGAAACTTCCAGCTCTCTATCTCTATTCACTCTTGCTCCAAGAGGGCATTCTGGATCAGCTAAATCAATAATGGTAGCCTTTTTTCCACTTCTAGAATACTTCCTTACTCTCCGCACTCTTCTGGTTTATTTAGGGCCTCTAGTGAAGACTTGAGGCTATGATCTCTTTATGAAGGGCTTGTGCAGGTTCTTTTGTTCACTGACAGTTTCTGTGAAATTAGAATAGGCTAATGGACTATTCGCATATAGTGAATAAGATGGCCAGGCTGTTCTTCAAAGAAATGGATTATATAGACTGTGACCTAAGTATGCAGAGCAGGGAAGGGGGAAAAATAACTGCAGCAGGAAACTGGGGTGCTGGGAGGCTATAGGAACACTGGGCCCAGTGGGGCTGAAGATACTGATTTTGATCTAAAATCAAGATCAAAAAGGCTGCAGGATGAGAATTGTATGCTAAGATTATTGGTTTCTTTAATATTACCTAGAATAATAATGTTATAATGTTATATTTCTGCAAATTTTTCCATGGCCATGTTAAAATATTGATAAAAGAAATATTTAAGCCAGTAAAAATACTGATATCACAAGAGGTTATAGATGATAGGTGAATAGTATAAACAGAATAGTTATTCTCACAAAAATGTACATTAAGACTTATAAATGTTACCCGTCATATATAAGTATATATATGCATAGTGCTATTGAGCATTTACATTAGCTTTTCCCAACTAAAAGCTGGGACTGGAGAGATAGTACAGTGGCTAGGACATTTTCCTTGCAGGAGGCTGACCCGGGTTTCATTCCTCCATCCCTCTCGGAGAACCTGGCAAGCTACAGAGAGTATGCCCCCTAAACAGAAAAGCCTGGCAAGCTACCCGTGGTGTATTGGATGTGCCAAAAACAGTAACAAGTCACACAATGGAGACATTATTGGTGCCCGCTCGAGCAAATTGGTGAACAACGGGATGACAGTGCTACAGTGCTACAACTTAAAAAACCAAAATGCATGGCCTCACATTTTACATGGTTTATTACAGTGTATATACAAGGAAAACATTTGGAAATAAATGAGTCTTTTTCCATGTACTCATATAAATTCTTATATGAGTTTGTACCTATAAATTCTTATATAGGTATAAATATCCTATCACCTTTGTTAGTACAATTATTTTTTAATTCATTTTTTCAGAGTAACACATTAAAGTTTGGAAAATTGTTCTCTAGTAAAGATAGTGCAATTAATTTAGCTGCATTAATTTCCCTATTCTCAGTTTTCCAACCATGAGCAACCATTTAAAACATTTCTAGGGGCCGGAGTGATAGCACAGCAGGTAGGGTGTTTGCCTTGCACGCAGCCGACCCTGGCTCGATTCCCAGCATCCCATATGGTCCCCTGAGCATGGCCAGGGGAAATTCCTGAGTGCAGAGCCAGAGGTGTCCCCTGGGCATCGCTGAGTGTGACACAAAAAGAAAAAAAAACAACAAAACAAAAACAAAAAAACATTTCTAAATAAAATTAGTCTGATGAATAACTTCAGAACTATAAACAATGAGAAAAAATCAAACATATTGCTGGTATTTCTAACCCTTACTTCTCAAATAAATAATTCCTAGCTTTTCCTCCACTGATCCCAAGTGCAAATTTAAATAACTTATGTTCTATGAACCTTAATTTTTTTGTCTTGACATTGACTTTATAAGATGACCACCTATGGGTACCCTTTCCTTCAACTCATCCTTATTTCTGTACTTTATCATTTTTAGACTTCTCTCTTAAGTCAAATTAAGATCTTTTCAAAAGTTTTGTAAGTTGAAAAGATCATTTAAATGAAATCTTTGAGTAGACCAAATACTGTATTAATAATATTATCTAAGGTATTCCTATAATGTTTACAGGCTCACACAAATATTTTAACTAGGTTTCTCCTACATATCTTTCATACAAATCCTTCTGATATAAAGTGTAACTAAAAACTATAATATTGGAGCTGCTCTACTTTATTTTACTACATTTCCATGATTGAATTTCAGTCATACATACAATTGTTCCAACACCTCTCCCATCACCAGTGCACATTTCCTGCCAACAAAGCAACAAAGTTCCCAATTTCCCTTCTGCCCATCCCCACCCCATTCTAAAGTCTGCCTCTTAGGTAAATGCTTTCCTTCTTTCTCATTCATTTTCTCCGCACCCCCTCTCTTATTTTCTGACTTTTTAAAAATATATCTTTAATAATTTCCTACACTTTTTCTTACTCTTCCTGCCACCCTCCCCCATATTCTTAAGGTTTTGAAATGCTTTGGTCATTTCTCACATTTTAGCGAAAGTTTCCTGAGCATATAAATCTACTTTAAAAATAATTTATTTTTCTTAAGAACTTTCAAAATATTTCTTTATTTTCATCTATGTTGCTAAGTTAAAGACATGATGATCAACCTTTTTCTGATGATTTTAGGAATGTTGAACTTTGCTTTCTTTACCGTTCACAGTAACCTATCTAGATATCTCAGGGCACAATTCTTAGAAAGCTTTTGTAATCAGATTTGTTTCTCTCATTAGCTTCCGGGAATTTTTGGTACTTTATCTTCAATCTCCTCATTACTGTTCTCTTTATCCTGTTTTACCAAGAACTTCTATAAGCCAAATGTCAGATGTCCTGAATTGATCTTATCTTGTCTCTTATCTTTCTGTTAGTAATTATATCAAATCAGCAACTACATCTTATTTATTTTTCAAGTATTAATCCAAGTGGAACATAAATTCCCATGATAATTTTTATTTGTCAAATGTTTTTTATCATTATATTAACATAGTTGTTAGGCAGCAGAGCCTGACAAGCTACCCATGGCATATTCAATATGCCAAAAATAGTAACAAGTCTAACAATGGAGACTTTACTGGTGCCCGCTTGAGCAAATCGATGAACAACGGGACATCAGAGCTACAGTGCTATACCTATGAGGACCTTAAATTCACATGAGTTCGTGAGATGAAAAATGTAAATATTTTGTTTTCCTAAATGAGACCTATTTGATTACTCTTTGATTTTACTTATATTATCAGTATTGTTTTGCATTAGAATATTTTATACACTCCTGAATATTATTATTAATTCACACTTAGTTACCAACAAGTAACTAAGAAGAATACTCAAAAGGTTTTGCATTAAGCAGTAAATGTATTGGAAAATGATATCAAGATTCTTTATATGTTACTGGAAAAGAGAGATCTCAATATGGATCTCTATGTGAAAGGGAAGAGGTAAGTGAAAGTATCATTTTGCCCTGAGAAATTTGTCTCCTGAAATAATCAGTATGTGTTTGGAGCATAGTGATTGGGCATTTTGT
Source organism: Sorex araneus (assembly GCF_027595985.1). Lineage (NCBI taxonomy): Eukaryota > Metazoa > Chordata > Mammalia > Eulipotyphla > Soricidae > Sorex > Sorex araneus. The sequence continues at coordinate 340,290,467 of NC_073303.1, read as the reverse complement.
GTTTATATATCTATTTCGTTTTACAGTGCCTAGAATATATTACATATTTAAAACTTATATGATAAAACAAAGTCTGTCCTAAGGGAAAATGTGCTATCTAAATGCTGTTGCATTTTCTCATATACAATTCATTCTGAAAGCAAGGCAATCAAGATCCAAAGCAAAATATCCCAGAAAAGATTTCCAGCTTTCAAATCTTAGTTATAAATATTTTAAATCTAACATATAATAATGTTCAGGTAGCTGTAAATTTCCTTAAGATTAAAATGGTAAAACATGACTTGTTAATCTAATAAGATTTTAAATTACTGAAACATATAGAACCCATTCAGATAATAAAATAAGTAATAAGTAAACAGGCTTAATGGAATACACTCATCCAAAATTCATATATTCCTGTTATGCCAAACATTTGTATAAAATCATATTTATCACCAATGCATTTTTTTTTGGCTTTTTGGGTTACCCCTAAGGATATTCAAGGGGTATTCCTGACTCTGTGCTCACAGTGCTCAAGGGACCATATGAGCGCCAGAGAATGGAACACAGGTTGGCTACATGCAGGGTAAACACCCTATCTAAACAATACCTGATTTCTAGAGAATGGAATTGCATGTCAAAATTCTGAAATCATATTCAGGTGGATTTCAACTCGTGAGTTTAAGAAAAAAAAAATTTTATCAGATCCTTGGAAATATATTCAAGAGGACAAAGTTCAGATAATTGAGCAGAACCATGTCAATGTCAAACAATGACTAGCAGATGAGTAAAGCACTATGAGTGAGAATATACAGTCAGGATGATGTCACGTATCTCAAGATGTGTGTCTGGAATAACCCCATTTTCTACTCTCTAGGAACATACCTTGAATTTCTCATGTTTATTAACTTTACTCTAAAATTTTGAGATCTTTTTAGAAAAAGGCCCCAAGCGGTCCTAACTGGGACCCCTCGAAGCAGAGCCTCGGCAGCTGAAAACATCCAAACCCAGCCACAGCCATGCTCAGGGTTACTCTCCACATGCTCCTATGAGCGTCACACATGAGACTATAAAACAAAGCTTCCGCAAGCATGTGGTTGCATTTGTGGCCACGCAACCTGTTATAGTCTAGCCCACTGATAGACCTGAAGCAGCACACATGTTTGGTTTTAACATACTTACTCATATTCTCTAATATACATTTTCTGTCCCTCTCGGAGAGCCCGGCAAGCTACCGAGAGTATCCCGCCCACACTGCAGAGCCTGGAAAGCTCCCTGTGGCATATTTGACATGCCAAATACAGTAACAATGCAGGTCTTATTGCCCTGACCCTGAAAAAGCCTCCAATATGGCACCATTTGGAAGGACATGTAAAGAGATGCTGCTAAAATCTCAGGGTTGGGAGAAATGAAGACATTACTGACGCCTACTCGAGCAAATTGATGAACAATGGGATGACAGTGATATAGTGATACATTGATTTAAAAATATTTGAAACAGTGCCTGAAAAATGCATACTTATTAAAATAGATTTAAAGTAATTAGTTTCCATAAGGGACATTTTTTTTCTAGAAGAAGATGATTAACATCCCGAGAAGAAGATGATTATCCCCAGACATTAATAAAAGTATTTTTTGTGATTCAAAACCTGGGTAGTTCACTTTCCTAAAATAGAAAGGGTAATATTCCTCTGAATATTTATTCTGAAGTATATATATCCTATAGATAAAGTTACAGAATGGAAACACATGGGTTTTATTGACAACCTCTACAAGTACTTTTCAGTACACTGTTGTAATGAAGACAGTGATATACATTAGTTCTAATGGAGATTAAGAAAAGTGACATTCATCTTATTTACAGAGCATCTGGCCCATACGTGACCATAATATGTAATTATTTTTAGTCCTTTGTCCTGATTTCCTGAGTTCTTACCTCTCTTGATTGGACCTGTTGGAAGACTAATGTATATCTCTGCACTAGTTTGAAATTCACATGTATAATTATCACTTTGCATTCTTTGTACTCTAAATCATCTACCTTCTACTTTAAGTGTATTGCACTAGGGGGAATATAGTTCATTTAGATAGAACTAACATATGCAAGCACACACACGAAGAGTAAGAAGGATATACATAAAACCACCTATAAGAGGTTAGAAGCAGAGGTGTAGAATGCATATCATGAAAATACAACTAAACTGGTGTGAAAGATTCAAGATATTTGACTGATGCATGGAATTTACTTTTTTCCTGATAATGAAAAATAAATAAGTCAAGAAAATCAAAGACTCAGTTGTACACTGGTGTACTATTAGTACAAAATGTGGCAAAATAAAAAAAAAACTGTGGACAAAGGTGCTAGCTAGTATTCATTTGATTGATAAAATTTTAAATCTGTTAAGGAGAAGGAATGAAGAATTCTTAATATTCTGCTATATTTTATATATAATGATGACCACTTTGAAGGGACAATTGAAATAATTTTAAATCTTCGTGAGCACCCTCTGATAATACTATACATAATAGTTCTATACATATACTTAAATACACATTTATATACATATCACTGTATCACTGTCGTTGTGTTGTTTTTTGATTTACTCGAGCAGGCATCAGTAACGTCTCTATTCCTTTCAGCCCTGAGATTTTAGCAGCCTCTCCTTACTCACATTTCCCAATGATTGGAGGCTTTTTCAGGGTCAGGGGATGGAGACCTACCGTCACTGTTTTTGGCATATTGAATATGTACGGGTAGTTTACCAGGCTCTGACTGTGTGGACAGGATACTCACAGTAGATTGCCAGGCTCTCCAAGAGGTATGCATATATCTGTTATTATATCTGGGATATGAATATGCCACGGGTAGCTTGCCAGTTTCTCCCGTGCAGGCAATAAACTCTTGGTAGCTTGCCAGGTTCTCAAAGAGGAACAACTAGGCTATCAGATGTTGCACGGCCACATCACAGCCGCCTGCTCCCAAGGAGCTTGGTTTTGCAGTCTCTGGATATTGGCCATTGATGGGATTACAGTTTCTAGGTGGGACTGCCAGGAAAATGGAAAATGGGAAATCTGGGTGGAAGAGACCCAGTCCCGATCCGAGCAGCTGTGGAGATCTCAGCCCTGGGGCCCACACACTTGGGTTCTTCTGCTAGTTCCTTCATGCGTGAGGCTCATTCTGAACATGTGGCCTATACACATATACATATATATACTTATATATGTACATATGTATATAAGTATATGTGTATATATGTCTCTCTCTCCTGACCGTGAAAGAGCCTCCAATGCAGCACTATTGGGAAGGGCGAGTAAAAAGAGGCTGCTAAAATCTCAGGGTTAGGACGAATGGAGATGTTACTGAGTCTGCTTTAGAAAATCGACGATCAACAGGATGATGATGATGATGTTTTATATATATATATGTTATATTATTACATATATGCATATGTTATATACATATATGCATATATATTAGGTATATAGCACAGGGAGTAGGGTGTTTGCCTTGCATGCAGCTGACCCGGGTTTGATTTCTCCATCCCTCTCAAAGAGCTGGGCAAGCTACTGAAAGTATCCCGCCCGAGGGCAGAGCCTGACAAGCTACCCGTGGTGTATTCGGTATGCCAAAAACAGTAACAGCAAGTCTCACAATGGAGACGTTACTGGTGTCCGCTTGAGCAAATAGATGAACAACAGGACAACAGTGCTACAGTGTTACATATATATACAGGTATATGGGCTGGAGCGATAGCATAGTGAGTAGGGTGCATGCCTTGCAAGCAGCAGACACGGTTCGATTCCTCTTCCCCTCTTGGAGAGCCGGGCAAACTACCGAGAGTATCTAGCCCACACGGCAGAGCCTGGCAAGCTACCCGTGGTGTATTCAATATGCCAAAAACCAGTAACAAGTCTCACAATGGGGACATTAGTGCTGCCTGCTCGAGCAAATCGATGAGCAACGGGATGACAGTGACAGTGATATACACATTATATATACATATTATATATACATATATTACATATTATATTTTATATACATATACATATTTAAATATAAGTTCATGTGTGAATTTAACTTGACCACTTTTTCTAAATATTTAACATTTTGCTCTAATTATAAAGACATTTTTTGATGAAATTATACATATATGCATACATATATCACAGATTTAAATAAATCAGATCGCTCTTCAAAATTTTAGGCTGGCCTCATTTTATCAGTAAATGTTTTTAAAGAACCAGACTTGAGTTCTCTCTCTCTCACATACACACAAAAGAAATTTTAAAGCCATAATTCCATCTAATTTGAGATGGCAATTTCAACTCTAACTTGATCATAAGATTTGGTTGCCCAATTTTTTAAAAAAATTGATATACACATATACACAAACATACACACACATGCTAGTGGCTTGGTTACTCTGAAGAACTCTAATGGATACTTTCCCCCACAAATAATCATGTTTGCATTCCTGAGTTTTAATCACTTCCACCAGTCCTGAAATCTAAAAATGAAAACTGTCATCAACCATGTTAGACACTAAGCTACACACTTTGTTACTATATAAAAAAAGTAATATCCATATGTTTCTGATTCACTTATTGCTACCCATAAGATGTGTGTCCAAGATAGTTTAAGATTTTTACATTCTTTTTTCTGAAAAATATGTTTTTAAAAAAACTAACTAGTGTTTTCTACAAGTTCCAGATGTAAAGCTTAAAATCTGAATTCCAATTAGAAAAAGGTATCATCAGAGTCCAATGTGAATGATACTCCTTGATATTGAAGAAATATCCCCACTAAATCTGTAGATGTTACTTGGTTTGGCTTAGGTAAAAGAAACTTGTCTACTGTCAAACAATCCATGGAGACATATACACATGTATACATACATAGGCATAGCATGCATACAAACTTACTATATACATTTAGTATAAAAATAACTTTTTTTAATTTTCATTTTTATTTTTATATTGAATCACCATGTGAAAAATTACAATGCTTTCAGGTTTAAGTCTCAGTTATACAATGCTGAAACAACCATCCCTTCACCAGTGCCCATATTCCACCACCAAAAAAAAAAAGTATACCTCCCATCCCCCTCTCCTCCCCCATAACTGATAAATTTCACTTTACTTTCTCTTTACTTTGGTTACATTCAATATTTCAACAAAAACCTCACTATTATTGTTAGAAGTTCCCCACTAGAGTCAGACCTGTTTTGAAGAGATATGAGGTCACGCAGTCGCGGTAGCGGCCGCACGGTTTTGGATTTCTGTACTTTAGTAACTAAGTCCAGGAAGATTTCTTCCAGATATTGGATCATTGCAAGCTTGTAACTCTCATCTGTGGTCGTCATAATATGGCGGTCGCCACGCCCTTCACCCTCAGCAAGGAAGAGGCAAGAGAGAGAGATATCTTTCCCCTCCTGGGCAGGCATGGGGCATTCTGCAAGGAGCTGCCCATACCAAAAGTATTAAAAGTACATATTTCAAAATACAAACACAGTATGGCTACAGTAAGTCTGTAACCCAGTTATATTCTCTTTCCACAAGAAAAATTATTTTTCTAAAAACCTATCTCTAATTTTTATATTCTTTATAACATACTGAATGCTGATCTGAATTTGTCAATTAAATTTTTTCTTTTACAACTGCCCAGCTTACTCAGTTGGTGTAGCATGAGACTTAATATATTTTCTTTTACATAATACCTTGTGTAAGGTATCGGAGTGAAAGATTACCAGTCACAATTAAGTCAAAACAATATTTTTCTGTTAAAAAGGAGTGTTGCTGAAATGTATTTATAAGCTAAACTTAAGATTATTTTTAATAGCATACTATCTGAAACAGTAAGAATAAGCAAATAGCCAAGGATTTTATTGATGTTTTAAAACCACTGTTGTTAGTTTTTAATATAAAAATATCTGGGTAAGGGAAGTATAATATTTCATTACCCTGTTCTGAAATATTAAAATCTGGTGGGCAGTCCATATCTGGTACTTACTTACTATTATTTTGTATCACCTCACTATCATACATTGTATGTCATGTTGACTATGTAACACATGACATACTGTTTAGGTTTAGAAATAGTATCAGTACAAAATGTTTGGAAAACAGAAGTTTCAGCATCCATTCTGGACTTCTGTCTTATATTAGCACCACTCTGAAGTGTAATAGTTACAGGTTAGTCTATTAGTCTATTTATTCCCATATATCACCATCATTTTTATAAATGCATAAATTTCAAAATCCTCTCATTTTGAGGACCCCTGTGCAATATGTCATAAGTGTTCAAAAGTTGGCGTACTCTTCTCTGATCTATTACAATTGTGTATAACTCTGAAAATTTTCTAAACATTTAGGCATCTGTTCTTCCTGCTGATAATGCAAGAATATTTGAAAAAGACTAGCATCATCTCTAGGAAGAAGTTGCATATCTGGAATCTCATTATTATGTTTCATGAGACCAATACTAAAAGGCAAGACATAAGAGATACTGCACTGCTTTGCAATGAAAGATACAGTGGTATAGCAGATGCTACCAACAAATCTCAAAGATTAGGTGTCCGCACAGAATCACTTTGTATGGTGTATCTCACTGTGTATCTATTAATCATTGATCTGCATGTGATATGTCATTTGCAAATTTAATGTTTCCTATAACTAAATGAATACAAATTGTAAATATGTGGTATGTTTTTAACAATCTTTTAAATCTTTAAATCTTTAAGAAAGGAGTGTGAATCCCTTCAGTGAATCCACTGAGAAGGTAAACAAGAATATAGGTTTCTTCTACATTTATTTAGAAGGGTCTGCATGGGCCTAAAGAAGTTCACATTAATTTTGCAAGACAGAAACATTAAGATACAAGGTAATTCTATGCACTCAGCACTCTAATTTCTGAAATTCAACTGCACATGTTTTGGGATTTTTTTTCCTCAATCTGTTCATAGTTCAGAAGAGCGGATAATTTGATATGACAGAGGTGTGACGATGATTCAGTGCTACATTTTGCAAAACTTCCTCATTCCAAGTGAAAATATAATAGTTGATATTGCTTGAACTAAACAGTCCTGTTATTAGGGATATATGGACTAAGTAATGAGTCAATGATTAGGGTATTCATAAGTAGGGTTACTAAACAGACAACCCTCTTTGCATTACTGAGATGCATGGAGTCGTTGAAGTTACTTATCTATGAAATACAGCATAATGGATGATAAGTAACAGAACTCAAGCATGTGCAAGTAGAGTTTTCAATTTTACATTTTATTTTTTGGGTTTCTTAGATTAAAACAAAAGCATAAAGTCTAGCTACTTTAAGCAGGCATTGGTGTATTACAGGAACATTTCAGTTTACAAATTGCATGCCCAGAAGCAAGGAAGCTGGAGAGATTTCTAACTTACAACTCAGGCTGTTTCAGCAGAATTCCTGCTGTTACTCCTTGCTGGTCAACTCCACAAAACCATAATCCCTGTTATAACTGTTAAAGGAAAGAAAAATGAAATGCCTCAACAGCTATGTTTGTCAGAACGGCATTCCACTTCCAATTCATATTTGGATGTATCTGCTGGAAAATCACTCAGTAACATGCAGAATCCTAGCTACAAATGACCTTGGGATTTGTAGTCTTTAAAATTCCAGATTATAAAGAAGATTCTTTAAATTATTGCACATCAAAACCCAAAGGTTAGCTGAAGGTTGTAAGTGGCTCTCACATGCTAAAGAAATCTGAAGGAATTGTTGAAAGTACTAAGAGAATTGCACTGCATTGTAGCACTGTGGTCCCACTGTCCACCGATTTGGTAGAGCAGTAACGTTTCCATTGTGAGAGTTGTTACTGCTTTTGTTGTATCCAATACATCATGGGTAGTTTGCCAGTCTCTGCCCAGCGGGTGGAGTATTCTGGGTAGCTTGCTGGGCTGTCTTAGAGGGATGGAAGAATCAAACGTGGGTTGGCTGCATGCAAGGCAAACGCTCTTTCCGCTGTGCTAGCGCTCCAGTCCTCTAAGAGAATTTTAATTATAATTTCCCCCCAAATTTTTCAATTTTCTGGCTTCAAAGTAATACTTTTCACAGTTCACATTAATAAGCTATATTGCTTTCAGTTCAATTAATTATTTATTTTCTACCACATGATAATTGCTTTCATTTTATTCTATTAAATGATTTTCTTAAGAACATGATAAAGGAAGAAAAATTAAAACATCATGAACAAGGCCCGGAGTGATAGTTCAGCGGGTAGGGCACTTCCCTGGCATGCAGCTGACATGGGTTTCATAGCCAATACCATATGGTCCCTGAGTCCACCAGGATGATTACCCAAAGCAGATCCAGGAGTAATCCTTGAGCACCACTGGGTGTGACAGCAAAACAAAACCAAAGAGCCACATTAACATTATCTGCTTGTTATAGAGATTTCCTTTTATTCTATTGGTAAAGCTGCTAAATTCTCTAAGATACAAATGACTTTTGAGCCAAATGTCTTTTTAAAAAATTACTTTTCAGACATGAAATGACAGTGCTTCCATACTAGACAACATGAGGTCATTTACAGTTGCTTGAGCTCATGACATTTACAATCAAACAACTGTGCTTTTACATCCAGTTATTTGTTACAGAAACTGAACAACATAATCTACAACATGATGTGAGCTATATGCCAAGATTAAACTTAATAACATGTGAGTAAATATTTGAGAGAGGATCAGTTTGGTTTATAATCATTTGAAAAATAAAATAAACGGTAAAATACTTTGCATAAAAAAATCTCATGGTAATAAAATCAAACAAATAATTCACATTTTCCTGATGCTTATATCTACTTTGCCATCTAAATATTGTAGTTCCTTTACTTGTCAGTCATTGCTTGTGTCATTTGCCTACACCAAGACAAAAGTAGGTATAGACTTTCAACTCACCTTCCTCTTTAGCCCACTGCTATTCATGACATATACCATTGCTTGTCTGTAAGAGAACACGCAACCCGGAGATTCTTCTTCCAGCTATTTATTAAGAAACCTTCTCATGCAAACAGAAAAAAGGACGAACGAAGCATGGACTAAGGACGAACTAAGGAAAAGGAACCAGGGGGGACCCCTAGCTAGGCAGCTTCCCTCCTTATATACCTCTTGCTGCTTGTTTTCGCCCACGTGTCTGCATCTGATAGGTTAGTTACAGCTTATGGGCGTGGCAAGACATCCTGTTCCTTATTAGGAATGGTTTTCGAAGCACACAGGTGTTGTTTACCAAGAAAGGTGCAATTTACAAGCACAGTGCAACTGTTGTTGCAAAGCACGGTCCCGTGGAGGCTCTCCACAGTTGCCCCTTTTTGTTTTAGAACAGCCAGTCTGCGTAGCAACCTCGGCCCCCTTGGCCTTACCCGTCATTGGGAGCCCTCTCGCTTGTAGGTCCCTGTCTTAGGTTGGTCCAAGGGTCAGGTGGGGTATAGTGCACCCTTTCAAACTCCTCAACTACAGGAGGTCCCCTGCAGTTAAGGGCTCTCAGCTGCATAATACCTTTGCTACATCCAGCTAACCTGATTGTTCTAAGCGAGATTATTATTTCAAAGTTGCAAGCCAAAGCTGCGGGGATTGCTGTGCCTCCAGGGCCACGAATGCCTGTAAATATCACGCTTTTGTAAATAGCTGTTCTTGCTGCATTTTGTATAGACACCAGGCAAAAAACCAAAGCAGCGAGAAGCAACAAGGACAGTACTGCTCCCACCCCCGCCCACTCTTTGATAAATGGAGGGGACTTCTACTCTGGTCCTATCAAGATGGGTAAGGAAGGGGATAATCTATGCACAGGCGTCAAAGCAGGCCATGTTGTAGCAATGGCCCAGAAAGCTGCTTCTTCAGTTCATATCCTCACAGGAATCAGGCTGAGCACCAGTTTGCACATCTTGGTCTACTGGAGGTCTGAAATCCAAATCAGGTGGTCGAATTCTACCTCTGATGAGATGTAAAGGGATCCAAAGTTTCTTAGCGGGGTTATCATCTGTTGAAACAAAAGCATAGCCTTTTCCTCGAATGAGGAGTTTTCCTGCTACATTCAAGTGAGAAAATACCTCCTTTTTGTATTTGATTTAACATTGCATACATCCACTGAAAAATGCAGAGGTGATGGGCTTAAGGCCGCAGTGTTCTATACTGAAAAGGGGTTGTAGTAACTTTATCGGGGCAGGGAATAGGCTGTGCTTCCTGCCGTCCCTGGCTGCAGCGATTATACTGATTGGAGCTCTGAAACTCCACACTGGAGAAAGGGGCTGAAACTGGGAACATCCCCTGATTTTGTGGGGCCTGGGGCTGGTCCCCTTGCAGGTGTCCCGAGTTGGGGTCACCCACTACATCAAAATTAAAACGACAATCTCTGGCCCAATGATTTCCCCTCTTACACCGGGGACAGGGCCCGGGAGGTGCAAGTCTGGCTCTGCAGTCTCTGGCCCAGTGGTTTCCCTTCTTACACCTGGGACAGGGCCCAGGACGTGCTCTCGTAGCACGGCTTGGGGGCGCATTGCAATCTCTACAAAAATGGCCTGGTTTTCCACAATTAAAACATCTTTTCTGAGCTTCTCTCTGTAAGGCATAGACCTGTACCTTATGTTTAGCAGAGCCAACATTCCTGCATGCTTCCAAATACCCGAATATGTCTTCCTTCTCCTTAATAGGAAGCAGAATGGCCTGGCAATTCGTATTAGCATTTTCAAAGGCTAATAGTTTAGTCAACAGCTCCTGAGCTGCCTTATCTTTAACCTGCATTTCAATGGCTTTCATCAACCTTCCTATGAAATCTACATAAGGTTCTGAGGCTCTCTGGAAAATCTTTGTAAAACTTCCCTTAAATTCTGCTTCTGCATCAACTTTCTCCCATGCACGCAGGGCTATTTCACGCACATGAGCAAGAACAGCATGAGGCAAGGTGACTTGCCTTTCTGGGTCGCACCATTTTCCTTCACCAGTTAACATCTCACAAGTCAACTCAATACCTGAAAAGTTTTGTCCAGCATGGCCTAGGCCTCGAAGCTTTGCCTTGGCCTCATTATAGAGCCACATTCTCCATTCCAAGTACTGAGAACGGCTTAAGCATGTCTTAGCAACCATGTGAAAATCTTGAGGTACCCAGTAGGCCTTTTTACTCCAGTATGCAAGATACTCCCAACAATACAGAGATGTAGGCCCATACGAGACACAGGCCCGTTTGAAATGACTGAGAGAATCCATCTTTAACCTGCGACAAGATGGATGCTGCTTCTTCTCTGCCTGGACTGGGCGATTGGGAGCATGTCCCGAGTGGCCTGTAGGCCGCTTAGCTGAGTCACTCTCGGACTCAGAATCTGAGTAAGTGATAGACTCATAACCCACATCACTTCCATCTAATACACTGGAAGTAGAGCTATATTCATCAGCCTCATAAGTATTTTTCCTATGAAAACCCTTTCGATACTTAGGTGTGGGAGGAGCTGAGGCCGTATTATTCCTAATGTTCTCCACATCAATTGCACTATTCAAAAATAGGAGAATAGAATTAACAATCTCCCATGTAGTCCAGAATTCCACGGGGATCTCAGTCCCTTTCTTAGATACCTTATAGACATTTTTCCTAACTTGACGCCAAATCTTGCTTTCTAAAGTTCCTTCGTCTGGGAACCATGGGTTAACCTCATAAACTACTTTAAGGCAGGACCAAAGTTGGTCTCTGGAAATGTAGAGTTCCGGGTTTCCTATTCTGCGGGAGAGAGACTGAACGAAATCCACAAATGACTTGCCCTGTTCAGTCTGGCTCGAGAAAATACGAAAGATCTTGGGAAGGCCCAGAATCTGTCCCATCTTAGTGGGGGATTGCTGCTAGGATTCTAAACCGCAGCACACACAAAAAAATCCTGATCTCCCGCTCACCTTCTAAAGTGGGGCGCACCGAACGCTTATTCTTACCTTTAGTTGATAGTTCGTGCCCACCCAGGGACGCCAGCTGTAAGAGAACACGCAACCCGGAGATTCTTCTTCCAGCTATTTATTAAGAAACCTTCTCATGCAAACAGAAAAAAGGACGAACGAAGCATGGACTAAGGACGAACTAAGGAAAAGGAACCAGGGGGGACCCCTAGCTAGGCAGCTTCCCTCCTTATATACCTCTCGCTGCTTGTTTTCGCCCACGTGTCTGCATCTGATAGGTTAGTTACAGCTTATGGGCGTGGCAAGACATCCTGTTCCTTATTAGGAATGGTTTTCGAAGCACACAGGTGTTGTTTACCAAGAAAGGTGCAATTTACAAGCACAGTGCAACTGTTGTTGCAAAGCACGGTCCCGTGGAGGCTCTCCACACTTGTCCTCAAAGCTTGCATCTAGCACACAGGAAATGTGGTGGATTTACATTTACTTCAATAGAAAGAAAACCTACTTACAAAACTGAAGAGTGGAACACAATAACTTTTTTTTAGCATTGCAATTATACTGAAACTGAACCCCCCATATACTTTCCATCTCATTTGTATATACTCTATCTTGGTTCATAATTTGAAAATTATGGGAACAAGTATATAGAAACTTCCCTTTGATACTCTTGAACAAAAATAATGATGGATGCATGTGTTTGCTTCTTAAAGTCATAAATTAAAAAAAAACAGTTTTAAAGATTTATTTATCTCGCTCTAAAAGTGATAGTCTAGCTTCTGAATAGGATCTATTCTTGAATTGATTCCACAATTTTGCTAACCAAGGGGTTTCTTCCTGGTAGCTGGAGAAATGGAGATAGGGTGTAGTTTATATTAAATATTTTGTATCTGATCATTTTTATTTTTCACAAAACCTCACAGAATGTTGTGCTTTGCAGCATATTGAAATGTAAAACAGCTTCTATTACCAAGAAGTGTAGCTGTTGTTTAATACCTCATCAGTGTATTTTGCAGACAGATGTTTTGGTTCCTTTTTCACTAAAACCTAGTGTTTTTAGGACTAAAGATCTTGGTTCTGTCACGCTAAACTATGGCAGGCCCTGAGCTATCCAGCTGATAGGAAGAATCAAACAGCTTTATTTACTTCTGAATATACTGGAGGGATTGAGAAGTTGGGGAGAGGATGAAAAACTTAATTTGAGCCAGCTGTGAAGCTTCCAGAGCCTTCCTCTGCAGCCAGTGCTGGGCTAAGATTAAACCAGGCAAAATGCCTGAAGAGATACTGAATAGGTTTGATACAAATTGCATTGTCCTGCTGGTTTGAAAGTGCACATTACCAGAGTCATTAACCATAATCATCCTCAATTACAAGCACTGGAAGCATACAACAGCTCAGTAAATACAACTGTTGTTTGTGTGTGATGTCCATAGTATGTAAAGATGTTGAAGCCCCTCAGTGGACTTGAAGCCATCTCTTTTTCTCTTTTATTGCTGTCTCTCATACTGTGTTTTCAGGCTTTATCTTCAAAACAGTGAAATTCACATTTCCCTCTGGCAATTCAGTATTATTAAAGATATTACCTTCCCTTAGTCCATGCTATGGATTATGCATTACTTATAACTACTTTCTGATAAACTCAAATCTGTCCTAATAGCTTGATCATTTAAAAAAGTATTAAAAGACTGTATAAAAGACTATACAGAAATGACTACAATGAAATTAAAAATACGCCAAAAATGTTTTATTTCTTTCTTCTATATTTCTTAAATGTTAGCATTTTTTAAAATTTTATTTACGTTTATCTCTGTTAAACCCTACCCACGTGTTTTTAACTTTTAACAATTTTGCAACTTTTGAATTTGTACTTAAATGTCCCCTTGACTCTAAATAATTCACTGTAGTTATAAATACAGTATATTTTCAAAGATAGAATATTTTTACATACTAAGAATATAATAACAAAAATGAGAAAAATAATAAAGATAATGTGGCATTATCTAATTTACAGATTTATCAAATTCTGCAAATTGTGACAATATTGTCCTTTCCTATTCTAGGATTTAATCTAGCATGACACATTACTTTTGTTTTTATTTCTACAGATATACTACTATGCTACATTATCAAAACGTTCAGACCAATTATCTTTCAGAATGTTTCAAATTTGACTATGACTAATGGTTCTCTGTTATTAGATGCACGTTTTGCACAAATGCAGCAGATAACATATCTTTAAATATTGCATCAGGAGGCACCTAGCATTGATTTATTTCATCATTGATGTATGTTTCCAATCATAGCTTGATTTTTATGTTATGTTTCTTTCCTAAAATTTTTATATTTTCTTCTCATTCGAAACAAACATTTAATTTATGGCCAGGTTAAGGAGCTTACTTTATATGCAGTGAAGCTAGTTTCAATCCCTGGCACCGCATTTGATACCAAGACATTCTTTTAAGCATGGAACCTAAGTGTGACATGTGCTTTTTTAGGGTTTTCAGGACCCTAAATTTTCCTTTTTTGCTTATTTATTTTTCACCCAATAAAAGATACTATTAATTTATGTCTTTATTTTTCTGTTAGAAACAACCCCATTTGAAGTTATCTACGCCAAATAGCTTTTTCTTCTGTATTTTTACTTTTGCACTATTTTCATTCATACCGTAAAGTTTTCCTCCTTCAAATGTTTCTAAACATTCATATATTTTTACATATATTTTCATTAAACAATGTTGTTGGCATTTTTCTTTTAGCTATTGGGGTATATAGTTTTCATAGTGCTAACGTTGTGCTTTAGTTTTGCTTTTTAAATTTTTTATTGAGACAATGTGATTTACAAAGTAAGCCACAGTTTACTTACAACAAGCAGTGTTTCAGTGCCAATTCCATTATTAGGGAATAATAATACTCCCTCTACCAGTGTCCTCAGGTTCCCTCCCACCTGCACTGCCTCCTCAGGGATTTCTTTTTTGAGGGAGGGAGGTGTTGGTTGTTACAATTTGTACCTCATGCCTTCAGTGTTGTCATCTTTGTGATTGGATATATACATATACCACTACTCTACTTCACCAACATACCTAAAGCCCCCAAGTTACTACCTGTTTGCCTCTTCTTATGTCCTCAATTGATTTCTTGCCTTCTTCCTTATTTCTGTAGTCCAGTATCTGTGTGATCTAGGTAGTCCCCCTTTAAAAAAAAAAACCTTTGCAATCACAGTTATTCTGCATAGCACAGATTCATAAGATCATCTTGTATTTGTCCATTTTTCTGATTTATATCACTGAGCATGACGTCCACTACTTCTATCCAAGCTGCAGTAAATTGCAAAATTTCATTGTTCCTTGCAGTGTCCTAGTGTTCCATTGCATAAATATAGCACATCTTCATAATACACTAATCTTTCATTGGACAGCTAGGCTAATTCCATAGCTTGTTGATGTTTGTAATTTTTGTACAAATTGTTACAGCATCTCTAACATCCATTTTTTCTTGTTCACTTAGCACACCACAACATCTCTCTGAATGACCTTTCTTACGAATTATTCTGTGGTTAGAATATAACTGCTGGGATTAAGCAGGCTTATTTTATTTTATTTTTTACTTGCTTAAGTTATTGATAATTTGTAAAATTTCTGTCTTTTGATAACATTATTTTGTGATTCTACATTATTTTGAGAGAAACTATAGGGTAATAGATTTTGGTGGCTACAATTGCCTATGGCTATATGAAGTTAAGTGAGTCTGTTTAGTATTTAAATTGATGAGCATGATTTTGCATTTAATCTCTTCGTTTTAAAGATTTTGAACTTGGAAATATATTTTTAATTAAATAAATACTAGGCATTATGAGAACTGCTTGAGGTATTTGCTGCTTGAGGGAACTATTCACATTGTTTATCCTTAAGGAAAAATTAGCATAAAGGATGCAAAAACTGGTGTCATGAATACCAAGAACCACATATAGCAAAACTATCATTAGATATTAATCATTTGCTATTGCTATTTAGTTACACCTGTCTTTTTTTTTCAGAATTTTACAGTAAATCTCTCTGAGATTTCTTGCCCTATTTCAGTCTTTCTAGAGGACAAGATGCTGAATGCATGGGAAGTCATGCCAGATTTAGGTAAATTTAGATCTTTATGTAGAGTTGTGCTCACTTTCCTTTTTTTTACTGGGGTTGGTTTATGCCTTTTTAATTTTTTAAATTGAATCACCATGAGATGCAGTTACAAAGGTTTTATGTTTGAGTTTCGATCGTAGAATGATCAGACACCCATCCCTTCACCAGGACACATTTTCCACCACCAAAGTCCCCAGTATCCTCCTCCATGATGGTCCCCTTTCTAATCAACATTTTTCAGCCCAGTGAAACTAATTCAACAATATATCATGTTACTGTATGACTTATAACCATTTCATTTTAAGCAATGTGAAACATATTTATAGAAAAAATTTTGCCAAAGGCAAACTTCCTTTGCAATTTACTGAATAAATAATTTCAAAGAAATTACTTATATTATTATAAATTCCACTGTAAGCCTATAAATTGAATTATGTAATGCTTACTGAAAATTACATCATTACAGAACTTAATAATGAGGCATTTGCATATATTTAATCTAAAACTTAATAAATTGTTCATATTCTTGGTATTTTAAATGCTAATGCAATTCTTTTGTGTAAATAAAATGGTATAATGGTATACTGAAATATTCCCCTTAGTTATTGGACATGTAATCAATAAGGGATATTTTATACTTTGAGTTCCCATGAAGTATCCTGTAATTAAAAGAGTTAATGTAAAAAATGTACTAGAATAAAAGATAATTATTTAATATATCATGTAGTGAATTAAATGTTCATTCTAAAAATTCACTTATATTTTAACTTGAATTTGGAGATCAGGTTTTTGGGAGGTAATTATAAATTAGATTATAAGCATGGAACTTTGTAAATTCAATCATTAGTATTATGAAAAGTCACAGAAATAGTTGTGTGGGAGAAAATAAAAACATTATCAGCAAGAAAACAGTATGAAATTTGGGAAGTGGGCCTTGACAACACAGGCTGTAGAGCAAACTTTAAAGAAGGGAAATGGGAGTCTGACTTTATGCCAAAAAAATCTAGGACAATGAAGTAATTCATATACATTTAGGTATTTTCCATGGAAATTTATGCATGCTTTTGAGGTAAAACTGAGAGCATGCAAAATTGAGAAAAATGTAATGATTATATGTAATGACTTATCACATGCATAGACACTGAAAGAGAAACATCACTGCATTATGTGTTTTAGTATAGAATTCAGGTAAAAATGATGGTCATTTGTAGTGTAGTGTCTGTTTCAGTCCTATTACCTTTCATCTCCAGCCACTGGTATGATGTCCGAATCATGATAAAAGTATTATACTCATTCAATCAGAGTAAACAAATATTCCAGTATCACTATCCCCAAGTAAGAATTTTCACATCATCACTTTAATTTGTAGTAATTCACTCACTTGTTTTTAACTTTTCATCATTATTTTTCCTTTCCTTCTTCTCTCCCTATTTTATTATGTTTCTTTACTTTGTTTTGGAGGCCACGTGCAGCTGTTGTCAGAGTATACTTGGGGTTCTGTGCTCAGGAAGTGTTCCAGGAAGGACTTAAGCAAACTGTGATTCTGATGATCCAACCTGGGTAGTTACCATTGTTCCATCTCTCTGCTGGCTCTGTTCCCCCCTATCCCATCCCCCTATTTATTTATTTTTTTTGTCTTTGGGATACACCCAACTTACTGTTCTAATGGCCTACTTCTGGCTCTGTGCTCAGGAAATCACACCTGATGGGCACTCCTGACCAGATGGGATATCAGGAATGGAAACTCAGTAAATAACATACAAGGTCAAGATCTTATCCACCTGATTCCATCCATGTTTATATTTTTCAATGCTAAACAGTTCATCCTGTTTTGATAAAAAGAATGGGTACATAACCTTACACAAACTTTTTGTTCAGTGATTTTTTTGTTTGTACAGAGGGTAGGGCATTTGCCTTGCATGCTGCTGACGCAGGTTCGATTCCTCCACCCCTCTCGGAGAGCCCGGCAAGCTACCGAGAGTATCTCATCCGAACAGCAGTGCCTGGCAAGCTACCCGTGGCGTATTC
This sequence comes from Sorex araneus, assembly GCF_027595985.1. Classification (NCBI taxonomy): domain Eukaryota; kingdom Metazoa; phylum Chordata; class Mammalia; order Eulipotyphla; family Soricidae; genus Sorex; species Sorex araneus. The sequence continues at coordinate 340,272,435 of NC_073303.1, read as the reverse complement.
AATATGCCCAAAACAGTAACAACAAGTCCCACAATGGAGACGTTACTGGTGCCCGCCCAAGCAAATTGATGAGCAATGGAATGACAGTGACAATAATTGCTTGATCATTGTAGTCTCAAGAGAAACTCAGAGACAGTTCTCATACACTTTTCACTAGAAGATGCAAGAAAACAAAGTATTTATTTGCAATTTATTTATGATTTTAATAAAGTTTTTCACAATAATTTATTATATTCAATATTAAGAACTGCATGAAAGAGCCTGGAAAGCTCCCCGTGGTGTATTCAATAAGCCAAATACAGTAACAATAACAGGTCTTATTCCTTGACCCTGAAAGAACATCCAATCATTGGGAAAGACAAGTAAGGACAGGCTGCTAAAACCTCAGGTCTGGGAAGAATGGAGAGATTACTGGTGCCTGCTCAAGCAAATCGGTGAACAATGGATGACAGTGATACAGTGATTCCAACACCAATCCCACCACCATTACACCTTCCCGACACCATTATTTTGAAATTTTCCAAACACCACCCAAGCCTTCCCCAATTGTACGGAAGGCCCAAACATTTTATTTTGCATTACTTATTATGAATCATTTATCAGAAATGATCATAAAATATTTCCTTAGAAAAAATTTTGTGAAGATTGCTATATCTCACCCTGGAACCACAGGGATAGCTCATGGCTGTGAATGCATCTGCACGCTCCAGAAATTCCAAAATTTTAAATAGAGTGATAATCCTGAGATAAAATTTTAACTGGGTGGTGACTATGGGGCCTGGAGGCATCTCTACAGCTTGTGGATGTCTTCTGAGATTTATTTTTGAATATCTGGAATGAGCTTATATAGCACTAGAGGCAGTTCATGAACTGAACTGGCGTGGTTCCCAAAAGAACAGGGAGACAGGGGGCGGTGAATGGTTTCTGGAGGTTTTCTGCTGCTGGATCTCTGTTCAATTAGATGGTTGGTGCACCCACACCCCACCACCCGGAGGTGCCTCACATATGAAATTCAGGGTCTGGAGTCATCATTTGCAATTTGGAAACCCTCAATCAAAACCTAGTCTGATGGCACTCTTGTCTCAAATTTTCTCTCCAGAAATAAAATAGGAAATAAATATATTGCAATTAATTATAGAAGAGCTAACTGAGACACTTGGTAAGTAATTTATATGTCTTGTTTCTTAGAACAATCTCTTTCACTCACTAGTGAGTGAAACTCCACACACTATGAAAAATCCTTTTTTCAGGGAAATTAAAATTTTTAAATGTGTTTTTTAAATTTTATCTTTTTTTATTGAGTCACCATGAGTTACACAATTAGAAAACTCTTCATAATCACGTCTCAGTTATACAATGATCCAACACATCACTCAAATAGTGTTCATTTCCCACCACCAATGACCCGTTTCCCTCCCTCGACCCCCCGCCTCCCCAAGCCTGCCTCCATGGCAAGCAATTTTCTTCTCTCCCTTAATCATATTTTAATCCCGAAATGCTATTAAATAACATTTGGTGATATTTATCTTACACTGGTTTATGTAGAATTGTTTTGAGTACTCTTGGCAATACAGTACTTGGAATTTCCTGTTCATTGACCTCAAAAAGCATAGATGCACAGATACAGCACTTACCAGAGGGCAAGCCCTGTTGAAATCAGTATAAATCTATTTTCTAATCAGTATAATTATTTCAATACACCACAAATTCTGTTGTAAAATCATATTATACCAGTGTAAAAGATATTTCTTCCAAACAATATTTCAAGCCATCTTTGAAAGCCCAGGTGTTGGTCCTAGTTCATTTCTCATAATGGTTGATTCCCAGAATCAAATCCTGGAAGCACCCAACACCATATGGAGAAATATTGGTAGAGCAGAACCTGTCAAAGCAGTCTCACACCCTTGGACACTGATCTGAGTCACTAGCTGGGTTGGTTTAGAAACAGGGTGGAGGCCCCTGACAGAAGCAAAGAATTTCAGTAACTTCTCTGAAGTATTTCAGCTGATAAGTCAAAGAACTCATCTTAGAAACAATCTTATTACAGCAGAGAGTGATTGAATATTGAGAATAAAATATGCTTTTCTTTACTCTCTATGTCCTTTGATTAATAGCACTTAAAACTCTGATGCATAATTTGAGAATTCAGAATATTTACATTTATATATACACGTAACACAATATTATTCAATAATGAGTAACAAATAGTAATTATGCAAGAAAACAAATATTGCTACTTGTTTATTTTTTAAGTTTCATAATATATAAAATTATATGTTGCAGTTTGATTCATAAAACTCACAATTTGGAGACTAAAATGATACATATATCATATTCATTAAAATCAAAGTTTCCTACTAGGAAAGAAGTGATGACCTTTGTTGTCAAACTATGAGTTTGATCAAACTTCACCTCTACTTTTGGTAACTGAGTAATCTTAATTAAATTATTTTTATTTAATAACACTTATTCTTAATTAATTTGTCCTGCATTTAAAATATACTCTTGTGCAGACACTTCTTATACTATAGTGAAGTACAACCTGCAAACCTTTGAAGAACAAACCTCTCTCCAGACATTTGAATTTATAATATTTGCTATTTTAAAACTGTTTGATGCCCTACAATATTAAGAATGACATCAAATTTTGACAGAAAAAAAACACATTCTAGTTATCTATTTAAAAAATTTCTCAGGTGCTCTGCAGTGATTCTGATCTGCATAGACCATTTGGGAATTCAGAATGGGAAGCTGAGGTAAAATATTCTCACATCAGTAATTGTAGCAAGCTGCTAGAGTGCAAACCTTGTAAAATCTTACCACCCTCGATATCTTGGAGAAGAAGCAAAGAATTCTGCTGGGAGAAAATGTTTGTATTAAATGAAACTCATAAGTTAAAAGGAGTGTATAGGAAAATTAAAACAACACATATAATTTGCATAAGTAATAGAAATTTTATAGAGATAGGAATGCTATCTTGTAAAGCTAGTTTTCCACTTTAGCATCTGTCTTTTGTAGTGCGGGATTAAAATTGGAAAAGTTTTCATAAAAATGTAGAAAAGATATCCCATAACATTATTCTAGCATAATAATGGCATTATTAATGGTATTTACTAGAAATAAAACTAATTAGGTCCCACCTCAGACTTGCTGGATAAGAATTTCAAATTGTTGAGTGTAGAAAGAAGCTCTCTTTAGAATTTTAGGTGAGTTTAAGTTTTTAAAGGTTTAGGTTCCTTTGAGAATAGAGTATATGGACACAGGGAGCTTAAAATAGCATTTTTATTCATGGCTTAGGATCATTTATAAGGTTGAATAATCTCTTAATTTATGGCATTGCATAATAGAAGAGGCAGTTATGTTAATACCATACATAATTTGATTTTCAAAAATATTTTTATGCTGGGGTGGAGGAATGTTGTACCACACCCAGCGGTGCTGAGAGCATTGTTCCACTGGTCTTGAATCACTCCTGGAGGTACTTAGGAAACTGTATTTGAAAAGGGGAATCAAACAATGGTTGGCTACATGCAAAGCAAGCATCTGTACTATTTGTCCTGTGCTATTTGTCCGGCTTTTATCTCCTAACTTTTAAAAGATGAACTCTCTTGGCGAAGGGCTTTTTGTTTAAATTAAGTATAGTCAAAGAAGAAATGAAAAAGAAAAATGATAATAAGTGAAGAAAGCATATTAGACAATGAAAAAGAAGTATTTCTTTTTAAATTTCTGAAATTAAAAAATATGAAATAATAAACTATAATAGCACAGAAATGAAATACATATAGCAATATGTATATAATCCTGATATAAAATAAGGAATATATAAATGATATGACATTTTCCTATAACTCCTTAGAATATAGGTTAACAAAACTAAATATTTCCTGCTAATACAGCTTCCTTATTTCCATTAACTTTCGTATTAGCACACAAACCATACCACTTTCCTCCACTCTACCATCTTTATTCAAATTAACCGAAAATACCTGGGAGCTGCTATAATCTTACTTTTTAAAGTAAGAACTGGTTAGAATCAAAATGTCAGATAGCATCAATTACTTTAAAGGTTCTGGGACACTTGTTATTTATGTTCTCTGGGTCCTCATTCAAAAGTTCATAACAGACCTACCCTCATCCCTCTTTCTGCAGTGAGAGACCATCTACACATTGTCATCATTATTTCTATTACAGAGTACTTTTTAATTTCTTTGAATTCTAATCAAGTTCATGCTTAAGTCTTACATCTCATTTTAAAGATTTTGATGCATCTAAAAGAGCTATTGGAGAAGACTGGGAGAAACAGAATATTTAATCTAAACCAAATAAGTAAACATTCACTGAAGGCCCTAATACCTTATAAAGAAGAAAATTCCATACGTTTTTCAATATCTGTGCAGTATTTTATTGGTTAACTTTAAAAAAATAAAAACAATAAAAGCAGCTTTTATTTATAGAGTGTTTGACAGTTTTGAAAGTACTTACAAGCATATTTATTAAATGGACAGAAAATAAAACCAAGTGAAAGAGATAGCATACATTATCACCAATTTGTAATTAAAGAAAATTAATGAGATACTTTTGTTCACACAAATAATATAAGTAATTATTATTATTTGAAATCAGACTTGAAACATAGTAGCTTCTCTTAGAAATATTAATGCGCTGACCTTAAGACTAAAATACAGACTGAGGAGATAGTTCAAGTGGTTGATAACATGTCTAGTATATTGAGGCTCTGAGTTCAATGCCAGGTTCCCAAACGGCCAGGCCAGAGTACTCTGTGCCTCCCGACTACATCACGCCGAATGGTCCCCACCCTGTGCATCTGAGTACCACTCCGAATGAGTCTCAGAAAGCAATGAAGGAAGTAATAAAGACAAACATAGTTGAGAGGAAACAGGATTTTGGAAAGTGTGTTCCACTTTTTCTGGTATCATATTAAATCAATTAAGTTAATGGTTGATTGATTTTTGAAAAAAATAGTCATTATAACTTTTTCCCAGTATATGCTAATCTTGAATTTCATGATGAGATTTAATGATTGCATAAATAGCTTCACTATTTAGGACTCTTTAAAATAGAGTATCTATCCAATAAGTTTTTGAGTGGCATTGGGGGAATTGCAAGTGATACTAGGGATTCTGGGAACACCTTCAGTGATTCTAAACCAGGTCCACGGTTTGATGGGTTGACCTGAAGATGCTGTGCTTCTTGAGCCCTTTGGTGCTGGGCATTTTCCAGGAAACCTCAAAGTTACCCGGGGCCTCCAGTACTGTTTCTGCAATGCCTGGGGAACTACATGATCCTGGAATATGTACAGGATAATGCATACATAAGGCATATATTTTGACTATTATATTATTTTTTCCAGCCACCATGGAAGAGAATTTTATCTCAATATATTAGATGTGCCCAACATTCAGTATAAATATATAACCTAAATGGTAGCAAGTGCTCTGCCAATAGGATATATATATATATATATATATATATATCTTATTGGTACTCAATAACCCAGAGCAGTGCCAGGAATCAAACTCAGGGCTATAGAAAATTCTACCACTTGAGCAATATTCCCAGTCTATGGGCAAAATTTCAAGCTCAGAAAATACAATGAAGGATTTCTAGCTTTATTTATACCATTACTCAAAGAAAAATGTAATATATAGTGGACATAAAACCAAAATATAGAATTTAGAGGGCTAATCAAGAAAAAATAAGGAGATTATTTCAAATTGAAGATAGTTTTATGTAATGTAATACTTAGTTTTAAATAGCAATGACTTAAAATTAGATTATAATTCAAGTGAACTTAGAAGTTGAGGTTCATAAAATGTTTCATGCATACAAATGATTCTTTATACTGCTACCTCATCTTAAAAGAGAAGATAGAATCAAACCATATGAAAACTGTAAAAAACTAGATCAATGATTCTTTTTTTGGAATGGCATGTATTCAGCAATATGACTGAAATACTTTACAAACTCAGCAAACTGCTAAGCTTTCCACTCTTTTTTTCATTTGTTTGATTTAGTATGAGTGTATCCTTTTATTGATGGAAAATTGCACCACTGAAATATTTTATGCTACAGTCTATTTCAGACTCCCTGGAGGTTTAAATAACTTAAAGTCACTCTTTGAGGAATAGCAATTGACCTCTGAATAGGTCTCACTTTTTAGTGTTTTTTATTTTAAAATGAAATCAGAGTGCAGGGAAGATTCACAGTCAATCCACTTTTATAAAAAATTTAAAAATAAAGTATTCAATAATTTATGTTAATGGTAAAAAATAGGCTATGTCATGTGAAATTTTAAAACTAAAAATAGAATTAAATATATGATTCTCAAGTTATGTGTGTGGAAGCTAACCTGAGACATACATAAACACATTGAAATAATACAGATATCTATAAATTTGGATGCACATTATGAAAATATAATCAATGAGCAAATCATCTTTATGAAACAGAAGTAACACTGTATCTCTGAGAATATTATCAATCTCACTTCCAAATTCACTAATCCATTTCTTATCGCATGTGACATTTATGATAGGATTTTCTGTGTTGAGTAAGGGAAGCTGAACTGGTATTTGGCAAATGACATTTCAAAGTATAAATTAAATTACAAAGAGGCTAAATGTTACACCACAGAACCAAAGAGTTGAGCAGCAGCCGAAGCTACAAAGTTATTTTCAGTCAAGTCTCTGAAGGATCATTTCACAATTAATGCAGAAAACCCAACATTTTGGTGGTAATTAACAAAAGTTAATTCAGATGACTGTCTGTGGAATAGGACTCTGTATAGTATATTCTGTAAGAATAAATTTACAGAATATAAATTAAATGTCTGGTATGATGAAAAATGACTGTAGTTTTATCACACTGACAAGAGAAATAAACTATTTTATACTCATCAACAGTGGTCACCTGACTTAAGAAGATGTCAAATAGAATGCCCATACCAAAAAAAAAAAACACATAACATGAACATAATCATTGTTTTATTTTTAAAAAAGTATGTATCCTTATCTAATATCTATCAAAAAGGGAGATTCCATCAATGCCTACATTAAGACCTTTATAGTGTACATCATGTAAGAAGTGTTGCATTTTCAAAACAATTAAAGAAGGTTGAGTTTTGGCTAACCAAACCTACAGTTCAATGAAATGGACCAGGAATGTGGTGCTGCTGGAGTCTTATGATGTAGTCAACGTGGATTCACTGAAAAGTCACCCTCCACCAATCATATAGTGAAAACAAAGTCAAGTAGGGGCCTGAGCAATTGTAGAGTGGGTAGAATGCTTGCTTACAAGTGACTCACCAACAGTTGATCTCTATCATCCCAAATAGTTCCTTGAGCCTGCTGGGGGGTGGTCCCTGAGTGAAGAATCAGGAATAAGCCCTGAGAACCACTGCATGTGACTCCAAAACCAGTATGTATTAAACAAAATAAAATATAAATTCAGATTAGCAAAATTAATACAAAATCACTAATCACTAAAAAATGTTTAAAATTAGTAAATGTTTAATCTTCACTAAATTACTCAATGCATCCAATATATATTTCAACACTTATTTTCTATGAAAATAGGAACTATTTAACTAATATTTATTAAATGAGATTTAATATTTTTATGATATTCCAATATATAACCTCCTAATTCAGAATAAAACCCCAAACAGTACCTTCTCTATACATATCCCACACTCCAACAGCTTTTGGCTTCATTTCTCTTTCTCTCCTTTTCAAATGCACTGGCCATATTGATATTCTCATAATTTTCTTATATTTTGGGTTTGCTTTTCCTTACTTTTCTATAACACTCCGACCTTTCATATTCTATATTTTATACAGTTTACTATGCATCTCTGTCTGCTCAAATAACTTCTTAAGTGAGAAGCCAAAATAGAGTGCATAAGTATGACACTCTCAAATCAATTCATTATGTTCTCATAGGCAACCTGATTCTTCTAAAATTTGGCAGTATGTATATATTTGTTACATTTTGAGATGAGTCCCTCAATAGAACAGAATCTAGCCAAGGATAAGTAGTATATTTTGTTAAATTTCTCAAAAAAATATCAGAATGGCTAAAAGGTACATGAGAAAATGCTCTATATTACTAATCATCAGAGAGATGCAGATAAAAAAAATGAGATATCACCTCACACCACAGAAGCTGGCCCAATTCCAAAAGAACAAAAGCTCCACATCCAGTATTGGCATGGATGTGGAGAGGAAGGGACTCTCTTTCACTGCTGGTGTGAATGACAACTGGTTCAACTGGTTCAGCTCTTTTGGAAAACAGTATCGATGCTTCTCACAAAATTAGAAATTGAGCTGCCATTTGACCCAGCAATACGATTTCTGGGAATACATCTACACAGTGGAATACTATGCAGCTGTTAGAAAAGATGAAGTCATGAAATTTGCATATAGGTGGATCAACATGGAAAGTATCATGTTAAGCTAAGTGAGTCAGAAAGTGAGGGACAGACATAGAAAGATTGCACTCATCTGTGGAATATTAGCTAACAGAATGGGAGACTGACACTGAAGAATAGTAGAGATAAGGACCAGAAGGTTTGCCCTACTAGGGCTTGGAAGCTGGGCTCACATACTAGAGGAAAAGGCAGCTGACACAGAGAAGGGAGCAACAAATAAAGGAGGATCCTGGGAGGACCCGCTTGGTTGGGAGCTGCCAAAATAGACTAGACCAAACACGATGGCCATTCAACACCTTATTTCAAACCACAATACCCAAAAGGAGGGAGAGAACAAAAGGGAATGCCCTGCCACGGAGATGGGGTGGGGAGTGGTGGGGTGGTGGGAGGGATACTGAGATCATTGGTGGTGGAGAATGGGCACTGGTGGAGGGATGGGAAAACAATTATTGTATGACTAAAACACAAACACAAACGTTTGTAAATATGTAACATTACCTCACAGTGATTCACCAATAAAAAAAATAAAAGAAAAAATATAGCTATTAAGAATATTTATTGCGTATATTAGGATTTTGGCATATCCCAAAAACAGTAACAATAAGTCTCTCAATGAGAGACATTACTGGTGCCCACTCGAACAAATCGATGAGCAACGGGATGACAGTGACAGTGATTAGGATTTTACATAAGCTTAATACTTAAAGAAGTTCACTTCGGTAATTTTAGCTCTAAGCTAGTTTTCTTTTCTATTTGCTTAAAGAAAGTTTTTATTAAGACTTATTTAGAGAGATGTGAGGGGAGAGAAAAGGAGAATACAAATTTAATGTTGAGCACAGGCTTTTCCAGAGTGGAAATAGGCAAGCAAAGAGACATAGAGATTGGGGCTGGAGTAATAGCTCAGCGGGTAGGGCATTTGCCTTGCATGGGGCCGACCCGGGTTCGAGTCCCAGCATCCCATATGGTCTCCTGAGCTCAGCCAGGGGTAATTCCTGAGTGCAGAGCCAGGAGTGACCCCTGTGCATTGCCGGGTGTGACCCAAAAGAAAAAAAAAAAGAGACATAGAGATAAGCAAATGAGATACGTGTTCAAGGGGAAACATGGGCTTGAAGAGCAACCTCTAGTTTCCTAAATCATAATTCCATTAAATAAAACTTCCCATATGGGTCAGCAACTTGCAAGGCAAGTTCCCTACATGTTGAGCTATCTGCCTGTCCCTCCTCCTCCATATCCATATTTATCTGTATTAAAGTACTAACTACACCCCAAAAGTATTAGTCTCTTTCATAGTCTAAACTTTGCAATATTTTAAGTAAAAAACTCTTTTATTTTAAGCCCAATGATGCAAATAAGCACTGGTATAGGCAGTTTCTGTTTCCAGTAGATATATTCTGAAATCTTTTTCTGACATATATTCTTTTATTAGACTAAAGCCTCTTAAAACTTAGCTATTTTTAAGAATTCACTGTCTTTTCATCATAAGTTAGCATCTCAAAGGGATTTAATTGGAATAGATTTTAACTACCAAATCTCATAAAATGGGATCATAATTTAGGGACTCATTTGTACCTTGAAATACATCTTTCCTCATTATGTCCTCTATTTGATATTGCATTAAGCTCCATATAAGGTGAATCATATGTGCCATAAAGGTTTCTAAGGCTTAAACTTAGTAGCATGAATTAAAAATATATTATTCAAATGTGTCAAAATGGAACCCAACCATGCCTAAGCTTAATAAGTTCATTATAAGCTGTATTGATTAAAAAAGCTTGCCAGTCTTTATAGGACATATCTCAGGAATGTTTAATGTGTTAAAATATTTTAAGATATGAACAATTGAAATAAGCTGCCAGTGTATGTTTAAATGACAATCAATCAACTACTGTTTATTAACTAAAAGCCCTACATTAAAGACCACTAGAAATTTAAAGATAAATGAATATAATAATTTGTCTAAAGGACCTAGAATTAGGTGATGAATTGCTATGAATACTTGCATAAGTTTACTATGATGATTCAAAATTTATTTATTTGTAATTAAGCTAGTTTACTTATAAGCTAACACTTTTTGCTTTCTCCTGAATTTTTAAGTTTTAATTTGGGGAAACTAAGGATATGGCTTAGCAATAGAGCACTTGTAATGCATGTGTGATAACTTAAGTTTAATTTCAGGCACCACTGAGAAAAAAATAGGTTTTGAATTTATATGCTTGAATAACAAAAAGATAGAAAGCACTGAGTAGTTCTATAAAAGCATCTGTGGAGTACCAGGGAGTTAGTATTATAACAGTTAGGGCACATGCCTTTCACACTGCTAACCCTAATTATTCAAGCCCCCAAGTAAGAATAGGAGTGATCCCTGAACACAGAACCAGGAGTAAGTCCAACATCACCGAGTGTGACCTACTCTGGCCTGTAAAAGCAATCTGTGTAACACAATTCATTAGTTTCCTAGACATGTTTTCATGTAATCTTCTAGGTAAAGTAAGACGATATAATTTTATAGTGCCATCATTTTTATTTATTTATATTTAGGGTGTCATAAACAGCAGTTCTCAAGGTATATGTGTGTATATATATATATTCTCAATGCATATACATACATACATATATGTATATACATATATATATATGCACACACATGAGCAGAGGATATGTCTCCACTTCCTCATGTCTGCTTTTATTTCTGAATGTAGTGTGTTACAGGGTATATTTTGGTATAGTTCCTTCCCTCTTTAGTTAAGCTGATTCCAACTTGGTTGATTTTCTTAGGCACAATTATTAATGGGATTGTTTTTACATCTTACTTTTTTTCTGTTTCATTATTTGTTTATAGAAAAGTCATAGGCTTTTGAATATTGATTTTGTAATTTGCCATTTTACTCTACAAACCTATTGTTTCTAGGAGCTTTTTTGTACAGTATTGACAATTTATTTAGTTTTATGTCATCTGAAAATAGTGATAACTTGACTTCTTTCTTTCTTTCTTTCTTTCTTTCTTTCTTTCTTTCTTTCTTTCTTTCTTTCTTTCTTTCTTTCTTTCTTTCTTTCTTTCTTTCTTTCTTTCTTTCTTTCTTTCTTTCTTTCCTATCTGACTTGCTATGGCAAGTACTTCCAGTAATATATTGAATAGAAGTGCTGCGAGTGAGCAACCTTGTCTTAGAGGGAAGGCTTTCAATTTTTCCCCATTAAGATAATGCTTGCTGTGGAATTGTGGTAAATGACTTTGCTATACTGAGGAAGCTCCTTCAACTTTTATTTCTTTGAGAGTTTTTTTTTTTAATAAATGCGTACTGGATCTTGTCAAATGCTTAGTCTGCATCTATTGTCATGATCATATGATTCTATCTTTTAAAGAAAAGATAAAATTGATATGATGTATTATGTTGATTGACTTGTGAGTGTTTAACCATTCTTGCATTCCGGGTTGATTCCTAACCTTTTTATGAGTTACTGGGTTCCATTTGCCACTCTTTTGTTGGGGATCTTTGTGTCTGTGTTTATCCATTACCCATTAGATAAGATCTTAATCTCTAGAATATATAAGGCACTTTTAGAACTTTATAAGAAATGCCCCCCCCAACTCCATCAAAAAATGTGTAAAACTGGGGCTGGAGCATTTGCTCCAGGTAGGGCCTTGCATGTGGCTGACCTGGGTTTGATTCCCAGCATCCCATATGGTCCCCCAAGCACCACCAGGAGTGATTTCTGAGTGCAGAGCCAGGAGTCAGCCCTGAGCATCTCCAGGTGTGACCCAAAACGATAAAAAAAGGCAAAATAAAAAACAGAAACTCCCTCAAAGAAGAAATACAAATGGCCAAACCACACAGGAAAAAATGCTCTACATTGAGATGCGAATAAGAACAACAATGAAATATCATATTACACCACAGAGACTGACACATACCAAAAATATTAACACAATCAGTGCTGGTACAGATATGGGGAGAAAGGACTTTAATTCATTGTTGGTGGAAATGCCAACTAGTTTCAGAAAACAATATGGGCTTTCCTCGAAAAACTGGAAATTGAGTTCCATAAACGGAGAGTCACCGATTCTGGGATTATAACCCTGGGGTGCAAAAACACACACCTAAAATGATATCTGCACTTGTATGTTCATTGCAGCACTGTTTACAATAGCCAGAATCTGGAAACAACCTGAGTTAAAGAAATATTGATGCATCTTCACAATGGAATACTATGCAACAGTTAGAAAAGAAGAAGTCATGACATTTTCTTATAAGTGGATGAATATGGAGAGTATCATGCTAAGTGAAATGAATAAAAAAAAGGGACAGGCATAAAATAACTACACTAATTTGCGGAATATAAAATAACATAGTATGAGACTAACACTCAAGGACAATAGAGACAAGGGCCAGGAGGATTGCTCTAGGGTTGGAAGCCTGCCTTATGAGCAGGAGAAGAAGGTTGTTGAGATAGAATTTTTTTTTACTCTACATCCCAGAACAACTCCAATGTCCTTTGCTGAGTTCAAATAAACACATTTGTGCCTAGGGGGACTTTCATGTAGGAGCCAGGAACTCTGTGCTTCTCTGGACACATGCTTATCTAGAAATAATGAGCACAACTGTACAGTGAAGGGAAAAGATGAACAATCACAGTACAGTTGAAAACTGCTCTGTGGGGCCTGATTATCCACAGAGTACCAAGCTCTACCAGGATCAGTCTGGCAGAGGAAACTGTCTCTCCCCCACTGCCATTCTTCTAGGATCAGCTGTGTCAACCTTGTCGAGAGCTCATCAAAAATTTCAAATTGAGAAATATTTCACATGTCAAATGACTAAGAAAATAAATGTTCATTCATAAAAAAAAAAAAAAAAAAAGAAAAGGTAGAGAAGGGAATATTATGACACTGATAGTTGGAAGGGATTACTCTGGTTGGGAGATACGTGCTGAAAGAAGGTAAAGGACCAAACAGGATGGCCTCTCAGTCAGTATCTGTATTGTAGATGATAATGTCCAAAGGGGAAAAGGAGAGAGAGAGAGAAATAGGGAGAGAGAGAGAGAGAGACAGAGAGAGACAGAGAGTGCCTGCTGCCTGCCATAGAGGCAGGCAGGCTAGGGAAGGGTATGGAAGGAGGGATCAAGGGGATATTGCTGGTGGGAAATGTATACTATTGGAAGGATGGATATTGGAACATTGTATGACTGAAATCCAATTACCAAATCTTTGTAACTGTATCTCATAGTGATTTAATAAAAAATATTACAACAAAAAACAAAACATATGTATGAATGTATATTACCTAAAACATTTTCTTTCAGAAACATATGCCATAAGTAATTGTCACTATTGTTTTTAAGTAATGATTCCTGTCATTTTATAACATTTCATATAATATTTTAAGTTATTATCAAACATATGTTCAAAATTCCCATTTTGCAGATGAGCAAATTGTGGATCAAAGAGTTTAAATTCCTTGACTAAAATATCACAGTTGGAAATGATAAAGGTGTTGTTTATTACAAACCTGTAAGATTCCCAAAACCACAGGCAGAACTGTTCTGTAGAGTCTCTATCTTCTAAAAGCTAATGTAAACTCATTTACCCTTTAAAGGCTAATAGGACTTCAGTGAAATATTTTATTTTATGTGAATATTATTGCTACAGTCATTTTAATTTTATGTCTGACTACATTTACTCAATTCCTTACACTAGTAGTCCTGGGCTCACTGATGACATTTGGCATGTGTATTGCCGCATCATTTTTCACTTTTTTATTGATATTTGTATTTTATTCTAAGGCTAATGAAACACAATTCAAATTTAAGATGTCCTAGTTCTTCAAACACACTATTAAATATTACTTAATTTGGCAAAAATAATGGTATCTACAGAGTGGAGTATTCTAAAGTGGCAGAGAAGCAGACTATTATACAATCCCTGTAATTTAACTACTCCTATAATAGTTATATTCAAATGTTATCATATTGGCTCTTGGACTTCAATAGGTGAAATGATACAGGAGGGATGTGGCATGCATATAAATATTCAATTTATAGGAGGTGCTAAATTAATAGATCAGGAAGAAGACTGAAGATGTAAATGGCAAAAAAAAGTTAATTAAAGAAATCTAGTTGTAAACTATACTCGTGTGGCAGCTGGTGGTATAAAGGATAATATCAACATATTTATAAAAATAAAATAGAACTTAAATACTGTTTTATCCTAGTAAAATTAGACTAACATTTATGTGACTAAGCTACTTTGTTCATAGATAGAGAATCCTTTGGCAGTAAGCTCATGTTTGATTTGCATTGGATCTTTTTAAATATCAAAGTTAGAAGTAGGTTCTAACTAGGGATGTGGTGGTGTATGAATAAAATATTTCAGCATTCACCTTAATTAAAACATATTCAAAGAGCAAGCCCTATGAACAAAGACCCAGCATATTATTTAGTACATTCATTTTTCCCAGTGTTTATCATTTCAATGTAGCATGAAATAAAAGTCTCATATAACAAAGGATACCATATTTCCCAGACTTAAGCCAGTGTACTAATTAGAATGACAATTTGCATGTAGAGCTTCTGCATCTTTTTCTCCACATAAGCATTCCATTTCAATTACTTTGAATAATTTCATCAATATTTACATCCTTTGAAGATAATGGATGTGTTTTTTGCTGAAATACATGGAAATGTAAAAAGGACTACTCCTCAGATAATATGGAGATTCCTCTTGAAAGTCACCTGAACGACTATATTGTTCAGACACTTGCTTTGATTCTTATCAATGCAAATGTTAGTGTTTCAAACTGTGGCAAGGAAATGAGAGAAGCTTCTAGCATTAGTCACCAAGAAACAAAAATACTTGTACAATAAAAAATTCTACAACCAGTTTACACAACCAGAAACTATAAAAAATACAGTGAGGAAAATATAGGCAGAATTCCCCAACCTTTGGGCCTCAAAGACAGTTTTGGTGATCTGATACCACTAGCAAAGGCAACAGAATAAAAAATAAATAAATGGAACTGTAGAAAACTAAAGGGTTTCTGAATGGTGAAAGAAATACAGGCTAAAATTAAATGACAGCTAACTGGGTGAAAAATGTTTGCATTCAACATGTCATGTAAAGAGCTCATATCCAAGATATATAACATATTCATAAAGATCAACAACCAAAAAAAAAATCTAAAGAACCCTATCCAAGAAAATGGAGAAGAAATTGGCAGACATTTCTCAGAGGAAGAGAGGCAAATAGTCACATGAAATCTCAGAATCATTTATCATTAGGGAAATACAAAACAAGACAACAATAAGATGCCATCTCACACTAGCGAGAATAGCGCATATCTAAAATAGTGAAAAAAATCTTTGTTGGAGGGGATGTAATGAAAAAGGAACTCTCATTCACTGCTGATGGGAATGTTTTCTGTTTCAACCCCTGTGGGAAACAGTATGGGAGTCCTCAGTAAACTTGGAATTGACCTAGCTATTCCACTCTTGGCATCTACTCCGAAGGAAAAAATATTAATTCCAAGACATATGCACACCATTCTTAATTGAAGCACTGATACAATAATGAAGGCATGGACTCAACCTAGGTTTCCAATGACAGAACAATGGATTATGAAGATTTAATTTGTGTGAGTGTGTGTGTCCAGTGGAATACTATACAGTTTCATGGAATGATGAAATCATGTAATTTTCTCAATCTGGTTGGAAATGGAGGTTACCATGTTGAATAAAGTAAACAAGAAGATGGGGTATTTAGAATAATTGGATGATGAAATGTAACATAGTAAAGGGGGGATGCCTTTGTCACCCTTGACCCTAGAGTATTCAAAGAAAGGGAAAGAATGAAGTGGGGGGGAAGGAAGAAGAGAAAGGTAAGTTATGGGGAAACACGGGTCAGGGACCTCAGTTATACTGGTAATGTGGAGAGATTTTTATATATATATATATGTATATATATATATATATATATATATATCCAAAGCACAGACTCAACAATGACACTGAAAACATGAGATCTAAAATACTAAAATCAATGAACTTTGAAATATGTCCATCAAGATGAAAGGAAGGGGGATGCAAGGGAAGGAGGCAGGATGAAGCATGGGATCATGGTGGAGGGAAGTTGACACTGGTGTGGGATTGATCTTGTACTATTTTGTGTCAAAGACTCACCTACTAATAACTTTGCAAATTACAGATATTTTGTTAAATTAAGTATTAGTTTGCAAGACACAGAATGTTGTCATGACACAATACTGCCATTCATAGTATTTGGAATCAGGTCATACTCTATTGAAATTTGGGAGGATTGTGAGAGAGCCTGACCCCTCCAAAGACCCATAAGCTTGATAGAGAGTCCCTATTGACAACTCCTGCAGAAACACTCACACGTGATGCTTTATGAGAAAATATTGTAGGCAACTTGTAATTCAGAAATAGGTAATTAACAAAAATTATTTTGACTATAGAGGGAAACAGGTTCTGTTACCTCAAATGGATACAGGCTGTCATATTTTAAAATTAGTGATTAAAATTTATGACTAACTCTATATATGTCTGAAAAAAACAGTGACATAATGAACACATTTATTATTGGTTTGATAAAATTAAATTTCATTAAATTATATCAAGCATTTCCCACATCTTTTTTATATCAAAGTATAAAATTAGAACTAAAAATTTACATTAAAATCACTGTATCACTGTCATCCCCTTGTTCATCGATTTGCTCGAGCAGGTTCCAGTAATGTCTCCATCTGTCCCTGTCGCATGCTAGTGTAGCCCAATGGCGTATTGGAGGCTCTTTCAGGGTAGGGGAATGAGAACCAGGACCGTCATTACTGGTTTTGGCATATTGAGTACACAATGGGTAGCTTGCCAGGTCCTGCCATGCAAAATATACTTGGAAAAATATTTACCTCAGTGTTGTTCCCAGTAATAATTCAGAGTTAACCTGACGTGTGGTTAGGCTAACCACAAATACATGCTGTCCACTAAAAACAGATCTAGTTTCTGGGTCACTTGTCTATTGATCAATTTGGATTTCTACGTTAGGTCAGGAAGAAAACTTGTGGGCTATAGTTTTAAGGGAAATGGAAAAATTTTACCCCTTCATTACCTTTCAAATATATTTGTTATACTTTTACTCATTTAAAAACTGTTTAAGATGAATTTTTTAACTTCCTGTATGGATGTGTTTAGAATATCAGAATTAAAAATAAGTGTGAAGTACACAGTCAAATAAGCTTTAATATGCATGTGAATTTAACAGAAATATATGTTGAAAAGCTGAGAAAGGTATGAGAATTGGGTTAAGGGAAGAACAGCTAATTTGTCCAATTTTATATTTTACAATTTAAAATTTTAAAAGTACTGGAATTCCATCGCACTTATGACTTTCAATATAACACTAATCATCATCCCTCTGTAAAACAGTTGTACGAAAAATGTGACATTTTTGTAGTAGTTGGAAGATGCCTAAAATGTCTTTCTAACTTCTCATGTTGGGAGTTAAAGAAAAAGTTTGCCGCTCTTTGAGTGAAAGCATAACATATTAACTCACGTGTGAAAAGAATGATTGTGAGAGATATGTGCACCTAACAAAATCAAGAAACTTTTTGGTTTTCTAAGAAGTAATATGCCCTGGGTAAAACTGATAACCATGGAAAATATCTACTAAAAGTAGATGACCATGTGCAGGTGCTCAGAGCAAACTGTTTCCAATACTCCATCTCCCATCAGCACTGGCAAGACATGCATTAAAAAGAAACAGAGACTATCACAAGAAATAGAAGAATTACTCAACTGAATTCTCCCTTAATTCTTAATGGAGTGCAACTAAATGATGACTGCGTTAGTCACTTAAATATTAGTTAACTTTATATATAGCTATCAATAACTAGAAACATACTACTCACCTAGTTTTATCTAAATGTTTAATATCTAACTAAATATGTAGCTCAGAGAATTAAAAATAAGTTAACAACATTATCTATAAGCACCAAATTACGTGGAAAGGATAGTATTAGAAGTTCAGGAAAAGAAATCATATCATTAAGGGAAAAAACTGAAACAGAGCTAGAAGGTTTGACCTAGTAGAGGTGAATTCTCTATGCTATTATAGAATATTTTACTTTAGCTTGCATCAGTATGGAAAAAAATATAAAACTAATGAATGTTTATGGTTACACTTACATATATATTTTAGTGACATGTGTTTATATAGAGAAGTTCTGTTTAGAATAGTGTCTCCATTTATTATTATATGTAGATATCTAGAGTATATTATACTTACCAATTTATAATAATAAAGCTTCTTATAGCTATAATGGAGACTATCAGAAAAGAATGCTTATAAAAGGAAAGTCTTGAAGACTCATAATTATTTATATGACATAAACTTTGAAAGAAAATTATTATTTACCTCTCTAGCCAAAGGAAAAAAATATTTATGTTAATATAAAAATTTACATCAGGACTAAGAAGTTAAGGCCTAAATAAAACTAAAAAAAAAAAAACAAGTTTATAAAAGCTATCTTCAATTTTAAGCAGAATCCAAAAAAAGGTATCTTCAACTGATAGAACACTATTGATGATTTTCCATAGTGATGAATAAACATGGTTTCCAAAAAAAGTAGAAGTCAAACCAAGGCATACAGAAGATTTAATGAAAGGCATTTATCTGGCAGCTGCTTCAACTATAGTCTTCATTGAGGCAATCACATTTACTTTTTTCATTATTTAAATGTTTTTACTTTTTCCCCTCAGTATCAAGCTTATTCTGCTACATCATGGTTATATTGATTTGATAGTAGGTCAATATTGGATCAATTTTTTTCTAAGTTTTCTTTGGCACTCAGTAACAAGAGCAGTTTAATCCTTTCTTACCCAACTCTATCTGTTCTTTTGAGCCCATTTTTAATTCCTTCATTTAGCTATTTAAACTGGAACTACAATTTTAATTTTGAACCCCTCACACAATTTATTTTATACTGTTGCTATACAATACTTATAAAATAGAAATTAACTTACTTTTAAATTGCTGGAGTAATATTGAAATGATTTTATGAACATGTTCCAATTTTTAAAACTTTTAGACAATCAAATTATTTAAAACCTGCAATTACATACATATTTCTAAGTATAATGATCGAAGATCTTTTTATTTTAAAATGTTTTCTATTATCCCTAGGTGCAAGTTCTTCAGAGAAGTATATGGCATATACTCTTCAGAAAATAATTACATATTTTAAAATGTGGGAAGAGAATTTTGCACTCCAAAATTTTTCAGTGACTTGGCTTCTTAAGAAGACAGTGTATTCTCAAATCTCAAATCCCAAATCTGACACTTTCTAGTATGAAATCTCTTTTCTGCCTCTGGGAAACAGCATGATACTTAAATTATGGCAATCTACCCTGACATAAGGCTCATTTAATGCCTTAATAATGGTGATTGTTCGAACACCCATCCCTTCACTAGTGCACATATAACTGAGACTTAAGTAACTTTGTAACTTTCTACATGGTGATTCAATAAAATAAATAAAAAATATGTAAAAAATTATTTAAAAAAGAAGTGATTGTTGAGTTAAAGGAAGAGAAACACACTTTAAAAAAATAAAATATTGAAAAAATTCTTAAATATTTATCCTCCAAATTTTTTCATAATGAATAATAGATAAAAAATGTTAGAATGTCTTTTGAGAAGTAGGTAGTAGATGTTACAGGTTTGGTACTGTGTGTGATTTTTTTGCTTTCTATACTAATTTTTATGTTTACTATCCTGAAATAGTTCAGGAAACCCTGACTGTAAAGAGGTATTCTGCTTTCTCTTTACCATTTAAGGATAAGACATTTAAGTAGCCTGAACTAAAGATTTTACTACATACATAAGTTGATTACATCATTACTGACCTTTTTTGTTACAGAGAAAGAAGCAAATATTTTTCTGCTTTACAAAAATGAGGTTGAAGCTCTATTGTTCAGAAGTGACTAGCGTTAGTTGGACATTAAGATATTGTCTTCCTGAAGAAGTTACATGTGTTTGATTTAAAATTCCTTCCTGCTATTTTAGCTTTAGTCATATTTCTCTAACTGCTTCTATATTACAGTTTAACATATAATTAAGCAAAATAATTTCTAGGCATAAATTAAATGCACAGGTTAGTATACTGCAACTAAGCTCAGTGAAAAAGCAAAAGTAAGTTGGAAAAAATAAAATAAACATACTATAAATGTATAACCAGTTATTTCATTACAATTGTCCTATTTAGAGTAGAAACACTAGGGTTCCAAATGATATCAACTAAAGATAAAGAGAAACATCTACCTACCCCTTAATAGATGGTACTAAAAATATAAAACACAAAAGATAATCAGGAATCTTAAATACAGCCAAGAAAAAGAAAATATTACCAGAACTAATAATAGGCTTCTAAACATTCTTTTTCCAGAAGAGTGAATTAATACCTTTAAAATTGCAAGCAAAACTTAATGATAGCCTATAATTGAATACATGGCTCAAGTATTATAAAAAAATAAGTAGAATATAGCATTTTCTATGAGCTAAACCTCAAATTTTAGGCAACTGTCTGTGATGTCTTTCAATATAGAAGGGAAGTTGAGCTCAGGAGGATTGAAAAAAGCAACTAGAAATAAATAAATAAATTACATATTTGATGTGATGGTACTCCTGTATAGTTTTTTCAATTTATAAGAATTAGTTTATTCTACTCTAGATCTAAGAAAAAAGGTCTCTTGCCCGCACGCCTGCCTGTCTTACCGGGGCCCCTCGAAGGGGATGGGTTCCAGCTTCCCTCCCTGCCCCAAGCAGAGCTCCCGGCGCCCGAAGACCACTGGAACCTAGCTACAGCCATGCTCGAGGCCCCTCTCCACACGTTTGGATGGGCCTCACGCATGAAAGTTCCGGCAGAGGAACCCAGGTGTGTGTAATCCCATCAATGTCCAACATCCAGAGACTTAAAAGCGAGTTCCCAGAAGCAATATCTTGTAGTCTACTTCTTCCTCTGGGATAAACTGGCAAGCTTCTGAGAGCTTCCTGCCCACATGGGACAGCCTCCCAAGCTTCCCCTGGTGTATCTATATGCCAAAGCCAGTAACCAGCTGAATCTCATTCCCCTGACCCTGAAGCCTTTAGAGGCTTCTAAAATCTTAGGGATAGGACGAATGTAGAGGTTACTGACACCGCTTGAGCCACTCGACAATCAATGGGATTTCGTGATTTGTGAGTTTATTCTACATAATGTTAAAAATTATGTAAAATTTAGGTATTGCCTGAAAAAATTAGAGACTAAATTTAAATTAGAAAAAAAGTCTAATTAAATATGTAAAAATTAAAACTATCCAATGGAAAAATAACAGAAAAAATTAAAGAAGAGAAATTTATGGAATCTGGATTATAGGATAATTACATAAGATTTTTTGTGATGAACCAAACCAAAAAAAAAAAGTTCTATGTAAAACCCACTACTAAAGATATATTTTTGTCAATATTACTGAAGCGATAGCACAGCTGGTAGTTTGCCTTGCATGCGGCTGTCCCAGGTTTGATTCCTCCATCCCTCTCCTAGAGCCCAGCAAGTTACCAAGAGTATCTCAGCCGCATGGCAGAGCCTGGCAATCGACCTGTGGCATATTCGATAAGCTAAAAACAGTAACAAGTCTCACAATGGAAATGTTACTGGTGCCCACTCAAGCAAATCCATGAACAACGGGATGACAGTGATACAGTGATTAATACAGAAGAAAAATTTCTATTAAATATATATTTTTGTTCTGAAATTATTTTCAAAAAAAGGAGGGACAATATTGGAAATATAGGATATATTTGAAATGGTATAAAAATACAAAAGATATATCCAGTCAAATGAATGTAACTAAAATTATTTGCTGTTTTCCAAGAAAGGGTAATTTATAAACATTAAATCAAGTAGAAAAAAATAAATATAATAAAACTCTTAAGGTATTCCTTCAAAACTTTAATATCCATCCCCAACAAGTGAGCACACTAAGAGTCAGAGAAAATTACTTTTAGTGTTAAATTACTAAAATGTCGAAAAACAGAAAATTAACTTTAATATTCTATGGGAAATAGAAGAAACTTATTACTCAAATTATTTAATTAATGTTTTACCGTAGCCTCTGCTACTCAGTGTAGCTGTTGAGGTGTTATTGATCAGCAGTGAGATAAGGAGTTTGTACTATGTGTAAATCAATATGGTAGTTGCCTCAATAAAAAAAAGTCTTCATTCCTTAGTTTCATACAATTCAAAAAAGTGTCAGTTGAACTAAGACTCTTATGTTAATAATATACTTGATTAACATTCTGGCTCAGCATCCTTATTTCATTGTAATCTAGTAATGAATAGTTCAAATCAGCAGTACAAAGCCAGCACCAGTTCATACATCACAGTTTGAAAAGCATTGTTCTAGAAATAATGAGAGGGCCACAATAACAGGAAAAATGCAGAGTACATTCTTGAACGTATAAGTAAGTGTCCAATCAAAATATTCTCAAACTGAATTAATCAGGGAATTAAGCAAAAGTCAGTTTATACTAGAGATTATATAAAATTTAATGCAAATGTAGATATAGGAAAAATAGTAACAAGATAATAAATGGACCTTTTTAAACGTGATATAGGGCACATTAAAAAAAAACATGACTTAAAGGGAAATAAAATCCAGAATAACAATAATATTTTTCTTTTGTCAAAATAAATCCTTTAGAATCTGAGATTGAAACACGTAATAACCATGGCTCAAATCAAATATCCATATAGCAAGCAATAATAAACAAATGAAAAAGAAAAGAAAATGAATTATAAAATTCTCAATTTAAAGAATGATGAATGACAGTGGTACAGTTACATAAAATGTTGTAATGGACTCAACAAATTATGAGAATAAATACATCAGTGTGGATGTTTCTGTATGTTAGTTTTTACTGCTTTATTGTGTTTGCTAAAATGTATTTTCCATAATCTTGTTACCCAATATAAAAACACTGTCACATATTAATATGTAAAAATATTATAAAAAGTACATAAAATATGTATTGATATAAATTAATAAATTCATAAAGTAATATATGTGAAGTTGTAAATAAAGTGTTTATGGACTGTAAGTTTCAAAATATAAAAAAACACCTTATCTGGGGGGAGTTGTGTCTTGTGGAGGTGAGATTTAGACAGGTATACCATATGTAAATTGTACATTCTACCATTGAGACATATGTCACATGTTTAGGATAGTGTAGCTTTACTTGATTGTGAGATCCTTCTAATCTGCTCATATTTTGTGGAGTGAAGCCCATATTACTTCTGAAAAACAGGTGCTTGGAAGACATATGCCTAGATGATCTTTCTCTGAAGCAGTAGAAATGCATATTTTACTCCTTTTGCTTATACCATTTCAGTGCCTCAGTTGAAGTTTTTAGAGAGTTTAGAGGCATGTGAAATCATGGACTTATCTCAATATTTTCTCTGTCCTTAAGTATATATTATTGAACTTAATGTACTATCTCTCTGCCCCCAAACTGTCTATTTAGATCCTTTTTCCATTTTTTAAATTGGATTGTCTTTTCATTTTTGAGTTGTAAGAATTCTGTGAATGCACAGCAGGTAGGGTGCAGGTAGGCCTTGCATGTGGCTGACCCTAGTTGGATTCCTCCATCCCTCTTGGAGAGCCCGGCAAGCTACCAAGAGTATCCCGCCTGCACAGCAGAGCCTGGCAAGCTACCCGTGGTGTATTTGACACGCCAAAAACAGTAACAATAAGTCTCACGATGGAGATGTTACTGGTGCCTGCTTGAGCAATCAATGAACAATGGGACGACAGTGCTACAGTGCTACAGACCTAAATTTCAGTGGACACTCATTAGGATTTTTGTTTCTATAAACTTTATTTTGCTACAGGCTTTTTATTTGTTGCATCATTTGAGATTTTATCTTCTAAGACCCCTGGTTATTTACTAATTGCTACTTCATTACTACAAAATAAACTTGTAGTTAGAACTCTCCATAATTTTTCTCATTGAGTAAACAATGGTAAATGAATGAACGTGATGGGATATGGTTAGGAACTTTTTTTAGTAGAACACTTTATTGCAACCACTGTTCCTTTAAGTAGTCTCCAGTAGAAGAAAAGGAGTTGTATATGAGATGTTGATTACTTAATCTCCAGGTTTATTATCCTAAATTTAAATATTTTTCTTTATCATAGATTCTAAGCAAGCCACAAAGAACAAAAAAGGTGTTACTCAACCCTGTCTTCCAAAAACCATATTCAAACATAGAGACAAAAGCAAAAATAATATAGATACAGATTGTATCACAAGCATAACCACTATTAAAGATGAAATATCACAGTCCTTATGAACATAGAGTACAATGAGAATTCTCTAATGCTGTGTGTAACCATTAGAGAAATTTTTGATGGTGTCAATGTTAATTGAGAAGGTATAGAACACACAATTTTATTTTTGATAGAATATTGATCAAAAACCTTCACATTTAACAAAAAATGATGCTACAGAATTATATTTTAACTTTTTTTAAATATTGAAGTGTCTATTATTCTGTGCATTGTTTGTTTGCCCTTCTCACATTTTAATTTCTTCCTTTTTTTTTTTTACCTGGGAGGAATACCAAATGCAAAAATTTTAATAGCACAATTGCAGCTTCTCAGCAAACTAAAGGAAAGACCTTTAAATACTCAGTTCGTTTCTCCTGTTTCTCAATACACCACTAGTGAGCAGGGCCACTGAGAAATAGAAGTCTTTCTTTGGGAGAACATGATATGCTTCATCATCTCCTATATCTTAGACAATCAGCAAACAATCCATGCAATCTGTTAAACAATCTATAATAACCCCAGTTTACACGTTAAGCAAATTGTCAATTAACCATTGAATGAATAAATAAATACCTCCATATCTCCAAAATGAAAATAATATACCAGTGATATCCCCTATGGAGTGATCTACAACTATGTTCAACAATATGGATGTTGAATAACAGTATAAAAATAAAGTTCTATGCATCAACATTGCTTAAAGCAATAGAGTGATTGATGTATCGCTCCATTTGAATTTAGCAAAAAAATATGCCAAAGTCATATGTTCCATAGGAAGCTGGAATAGTGGTTAGTTACGCCGTGACTTGAATAAGAAAACAAAGATAACTTCTGAAAATTTAGTTTCTTAACCTAGGTGATGTTTCTGCTAGTGCATTTACATTGTGATGATGTATACTATTGGGGGATGAAGAGATAAAATAGTGGGTAGTGCACTTTCATTGAGTATGACCCACCAGGGTTTAATCCCTGGCAAACCTTACATGTACCCTGCAATGAGTGATTGCTGAGCTCAGAGGCAGCAGTAAGTGCTTAGCACAGATGGGTGTGGGAAAGACACCAAATTCGTTTTTAAAAGGAAAAATTGAGTGTTTATGATAATGGACCTTTTATATGTATGTGTAAAGCATCATAAAATATATAGATGATGTTTTAATAACATAAGAATTATATTACATGATATATACATTAATATATATCATGGAAAGCAAATGCGTATGCATGCATATATTTTACTTCAATAATTTTTAATCATAGCATGGCGGGTAGGGCATTTGCTTTGCATGTGGCTGACCTGGGTTTGATTCCTCTGCCCCTCTCGGAGACCCCGAGAAGCTACCCATAGTATCCTGCCCATTCAGCAAAGCCTGGCAAGCTACTTGTGGCATATTCGATACGCCAAAAACAGTAACAACAAGTCCCACAATGGACACATTACTGGTGCCCTCTCAAGCAAATCGATGAGCAACGGGATGACAGTGATCCAGTGATCCAGTGATGTGATAAATCACACATATCTACAGAAAAATAAAAGCTTCCTTTATTGTCTACTCTTTCATTTATCCATGTCCTTTAGCCAAAATATTTATTAAATTGAACTTGAATTAATATGGCATCTCAAACTGGGGAAGCTTTTATTAATACAATACAAAAAATACAGATGCCACATTAATATGCACCATTTTAGATTAATTACAAGATGATACCTTGGTTTCAAGAAAACTATAAAATTAAGTATTGTATTTCCCATAGGATCTTAGTTTGAATTTTAGTATCTAACACTACCATTTGTCAAATGTGAAATATTAGCTTTACCAATCAATGACTCACACTTTCATGACAGGAATAGGTACCTTTTAGTATCACAAAATGAAAAGTGCAGAAAAATTATAAGTAATGTATTTCTGAATTTTGGAAAGAATGAACTTTGATGAAAACCCACTAGAAAATACTGCGTTTAAAAATGTGGTCTGGAAAAATAAAAGCTGGCTTTCAGTAAGTCTGGGCACCCATAACAGCATACTCAGCCAATGCACTCTGATTTACTGAAGCACCTAATGTTATTTTTCACCCTTGTAGTCTGAAGAGTCACAATGACCCTGGTCCAAACAAACAGGTGAACTCTTATTTGTGAGACAATTCAGAGCTGAGCTGAGGAATAATTTTCATGAGCACACTCTGACTAGAGACATATTATTATATTACCAAGTAAAGTATTTCTTTGAAATTGCTGGTCGAGAGCCAATCAAATGTCTACTAAATTACATCCGAGCGTGCTGAAAAATAATTTTCAATCAGCATGCCAATAGAGCTATTAGTAATCTTTCAGAAGCTGCTTCATGCTTCCTGAGGTAACCAGGCAGCTGCCACAAAAAGAAAAACTCCGCTTCCCCACCCCACATTTCTTTAGTAGGGCAGGTTAATTTGAATCTCACAAATCTACCATGATATCATCCTGCTGTCAGCATGTTATCTGGTAGAAACCGTTTAGATCTTCTCGGCTAACATAAAAAAGGTGGTGGTAGGGACTCTCACCCATTTTCATTTAGCTTAGTTTGCTGTGATACAATAAATAACATAGAAAACTCTCCCATTTTTTTATTAGGAGAAATACAAAGAGCATCTATCAGTGCCAAAGGGAGGAAATGGAAATCATTTATCAAGCATCATTTAGCACTTGCACATCATTCAGAAAGATCAATTATAACAATATTTATTTTAAACTGACCAAATTGTATCTCCGAAAGTAAAGCATCCATCTTTATCAGATATATACCTTTAACTCCAAACATGGTTAAACGAATATTGCTTGCTACAGCCAGTCACTCTCAGAATTCTGAGAAAGAAATAATTTTTAATTACATTTAGACATTTCTCAATTCATCTTCATCATTTTTCTATGAATCCAATCCATTCTTATTTTATGAATCCACTCTGTAAGCCTTGCTGAATAAACTGTAATAACTGCAAGATGTTGTTAAGTGGGAAGAGGCTTTACTTCCTCATTCCTTAAAAGAGTGGGGGGAAAAGATTGGGTGAAATGAACTTCATTCGATTATCTTATACTTGAACTTTCAGAATCTCCACAGAACCTCTGATTTCTAAAATTCTATTGTGCATAGAAACAAGTAAGGAAACAATGGGAAAACTTTTGTAAACAGAGATAAAATTTCTAGTGACCATGTATCAATTGAATTTTCTTAAAGTATTTAAATCTCACTGTTTTCCTCCTTCTTTGGAAAGTTGAAATTGAGTGCTAAGGAACATCTAGCTTTGATGTTAATAATTTATAGAAGTTGGCAATTGATATAATCACTTTAAGTGTTATGGGAGTAGAGGCAGTGAGTAACTTAAATGTCTAGAATGAGAATTGGGGAAAGAGAAGTAGCATTCTTATTAAATATTCAAAGTATCTTTATTTACAGTGCAGAATTAAATTTGCTCTCTAAAATCAAACTGGGGGATTCTGATGAATTTGCATTTAACTATATTGAGAAAATGGACAACATACGGATTTTAAAATTTAAATATTTAAATAACCCAATCAATATGGAGGAGGAATGGGAAATAAAAAATTCCTTGAAAATATAGCTGAGACACTTATAGTACAGAAAGCAGAGAATATTTTGGAATGATATTTTTTCAATGTAAAAATGGAAAAGTAAAAAGAACAAAAAATTCTCCCCTCTGAGCAGTATACTCACTGTTCTTCAGGATTTCCCTGAAGACAGCTCCTGAAAACACTCAAGTTAAGTCTTCCACCTGTTCACAGTTTTCAATATATTAAAGTTATGTAGTCACACAATTGTAAATGTAAGAAACTAAAAAAAAAAACTCTAAAAAAATAAGATATTTGGGGAAATGTTCTCAGCAAAATAAATACTGTAGCACTGTTGTCCTGTTGTTCATCAATTTGCTTGAGCAGGCACCAGTAACGTCTCCATTGTGAGGCTTGTTGTTACTGTTTTTGGCAAAATAAATAAACATATAAAATCATTCCTGAGAAAGTTATATGTCCTTAGAACATGACACAGTATAGGGAGAAATAAGAGGATAAGTTTGTTTTTAAATGTATATGAAAAATATACAAAACATGAAATTCAACAGATCATGTGGTAAAGCACACAAGTTTGAGAATAATTTTCTTTCAACTACTATGTAGTTGGACAATTTTTATAATTAAAAGTAAAGCACAAATAATGCGGAAGCTCAAATATTAAACTAACGGTTGTTATATTAAGTCCAGAGAGGCTAGAGAAAGAAACAAAAGGCATATACAAAAATTAAGAAATGTGTCTCTTGTTTGAAAGAGTCTACGCAGCACAACAGGTGGGGAAAATATGCATTTAATTGCCACATAATAAAGTTTTAGAACTCAAAGTGTGATGAGATTGCTAAATGGTAACAGAAAAGAGGCAGAAGAGATGTACTCACAGGAAGGAGATCAGGATGGGGTGATTCTCAAAAGCAAAGCTGAATTCCAGAAGACAAGAGAACAATTCTCTTCAAATTCCCAACGGAAATTGTGTTCACCTTAGAATTTTATTCACACCTGGACTATCAATCGTGCATGAAGAAAAAATTCAGCTATTTTCAAACATGCAAGTTTAAAAAAAAATCACCTCCAACAAATCTTTTATATACTTACTTGAAAATGCAGCTCTTTTTCCCTGGCAAAACAAACAAGTAAACGGAAATTGAGGATCCAGACCTAAAATGGATTGGATCCAGGAAAGCATTAAATGGAATCAATCCCCTGGATGACTACAGCTCAGAGGGTCCTGAAAAGTCAGTCTTTGTGAAGTTTGATAGTCTCTGAAAACAGAAGAGCAAAGAGGGAAGTGACATTAGAAAATATTCAAAGTGGGATACTACAAATCCACTCATGAAAAAAAAAATATCATCTGTAATGTGGTTCTGCATTGGGAATTTTTCACATAATTTGAAATTTCTTCTTTGAAATACATCTAATAGAAGTACCAGTTTCACATAGAGGATTAATTTGTAACATATGAATTATGGTAGGGGAGGACACATTCATTCTACATAATTTGTAAGATTTGAGGCAAATATGTTAAAAGATATTACTACTTATTTATTAGTAATTCCAGTTGAAGTGGGCATTGCATTTTATTACTTGTAGATATGGTAACCCTGTACACCAAGATAGGAGAATAAAGTTGGAGTTTGGTGTTAAATTGGCCAAACTTTTACCTTGTAAAACAAGAAGTAAATAGATAAAATCTTTAAAGAGTAATTAAAAGTTATTGTGAAGACAAAGTAGTGAAAAATATTGAGATAGAATAAGAAAGGGTTGGTTGAAGGTGGAAAGAATCTCAGCAGAGCACTGTTGACTTAGACAAAAGATCTTGTCATTTTAATATTCTTTAAAATGTAACTATTTTAAAATGTAACTAAGTGGTTTACACATAGATAAGAATACTTTTATTTTATTATTTTTTTTAAAGAACTATATGGGATGCCAGGGACCAAACCCAGCTCTGAAGCATGCAAGGCAAACACCCTACCTGCTGTACTATCTCTCTGGCCCCTCTATATTTTGTTTTTTTATCAACAAGACAATATATTACATTGACTCTACTGTTTTCCCCATCTTCCCCTCCATCAGAATGTGGACCTTAAAATGAAAACTGTCTGCTTTGTTGTAAGAGAGGTTTCTCTTCATCTTTGAAAACCCCCATTTTACCATGGTGTATTTAACAGGTCACTTTCTTCCTTCCTTTCTTTCTCTGTTTGATTCAGGCCATACCCAGCCTTGCGCTCAGGGGACATTCCTGGATCTCTGCCTAGATGTGGCTCCTTGTGGCACTTAGAGGCTCACAAAGTTCTAGGGATGGAGCTCAGGCCTCCTGCAAACACAGCACTCTTACAGCCCTCTCGGTTGTCTCTACCAGAATTTTCACTGTATCACTGTATCACTGTCATCCCATTGCTCATCGATTTGTTCAAACGGGCACTAGTAACATATCCATTGTGAGACTTGTTGTTACTGTTTTGGGCATAAGATAAGAATACTTTTAAAAGACAAAACTTTAACAATGAACAATGGAAACATTTTGTAAAGATACCCAAATTGAAAAATGACCAGATACCCTGGTAGGACAAGAAAAATGTAGAACACAGAAATGAAGCAATAAGGTAGATGTTAATTATCACTGTCATCCTGTTGTTCGTCAATTTACTTGAGCAGGCACCAATAATGTTTCTCTATTCCTCACAGCCCTGAGATTTTAGCAGCCTCTCCTTATTCGTCTTTCACAACGATTAGAGGTCCTTTCAGGGTCAGGGGAATGTGACTTATCGTTACTGTTTTTGGCATATCAAATACACCATGAGTAGCTTGCCAGGCTCTGCCCGTGTGGGCAGAATACTCTCGGTAGCTTGCTGGGCTCTGCGAGAGATATGAGTAATATATATATATATATATATATATACATATATATAAATACATATATATGTCATATATCTCATATATAATTCAGATGTTAATTATAGACAACCATGAATTTTAGCCAAAGTGGAATAATTTCTCACATTCTGATCCTAGTGAGGATGAAACTTAGGTCTACATGCATGAATATTATTGATAGACTTCTTGTGACTAGACCACTATCTATTACATGGCGTGGGTCCAACTGGTCACCCTGCAATCTTCTTTTATGTTCATATAGATGAATCTTAGATGCACATTCTCTCTAGCATTGTCATAGGCAAATACTTAAGCTGTGGAGATACCATATGAGCTTGGTGAGTAAGCATTGTGACATTTAGGATTGACGTGCCTGGAGGAGAATTTCTCTATTTGTAGGAGGAAATTGTTCGGAACCTTTCTCCACCCACTTCATTAGTATTCCAATAAGAAAGCCATGCTCCGGATGAAAGTGTCTGCTAAGGCTCTATGCAGTCTGAGGTCTTTGATTTTGGTAAAGTTGAAAATAAATTCAGAATATATCTAGGTTTATAAGCTATTGAATAAAAGTGAGGAATACAAGTTTAGCTGTTTTAAAATCAACATAGATCCTAAAATATTCCCACACCCAGTTTTAGCATGTTCTGTTATCAGTCTATTACATCACTGCTATGGAATGTCTAAAGGGCCATTCACTAATCTCTATAATATGCAGGAGAGAGTTAGATGTTCTAAAAAGGAATCTGTGAGACTGACCTAGAATAGCAGGCATAGATAAACACTGTCCCCTTTTGAAAGCAGTCCTTTTTAGATATCTGGTATAATGGGATGTTAAAATACAAAAATGTACAAGAGTATATGTTAATTCTACTTTTTATATATAGATCAGACCATAATCACACCCATCACAGTTTTTATTCCCAGGCCTAGTGTTCCTCTCGGTAAACCATAGCTTCCAGCATAACACTGGCAATACCCAAGCACAGGACACATTAAAAGTCAAAAAGAAAAAAACGGAACTCTGTGAAGCCATCAGAAAGGGGGTTAACAGAGTTGACCTGTTGGACTTGGCTACAGCTGATATTTGAGTTGCCTAAATATTTGAGTGGTCTCTGCTAAGGCTTTCAAAAAATCAATAAATAAATGACTGCAGCAACATTTTTGTAAATTACTTTTTGTAGCTGTCCTGATGGATTGCAACAGCTAAAACATATAACCTCCATCTTTACCTTGGGGGTAGTAGTGAAAATCTTTTGCCAGGATAAATTTCACATGGAAGATTCTTCTGTTTTATTTAGAAATCATTTTTTCTCTTCCTGAAATAGTTCTCTTTCACCACCTGATATGTCCAGAAACCTACCTGGAAAGCTGAAAAGACTTTGCTCTTTCTTTACTCACTAATATGCTGTTTGCTCTTATTTAAATATTATATTGCTTCATTTAATACTAACACATATCAAAATTAATTGGTAGATCCAGTATTTTTATTGACTTTTTTTGTGTGTTTCCTTTCTGGGACACACCTGGAACTGCTCATGGTTAGCTGATGATTAAGTGCTCAAGAGTCAGACCCTAATTGGGTCAAGAATTAAACAACTGGAGGAATAATTTATTACTTGAAAATAAAAAAAAAAAACAATTACTTTTCCATTTTACTTTAGTAGATGGCTTTGGTGTTGGGTGCAGGGAGGGGTTGGACCACACCCAGTTGTTCTCCAGGCTTACTACTGGCTCTGCACATGAGGATCATTCTGCTCTTACCCCTTTATTATATTGCCATTCCCCCAGTTTTTTTAAGTCCCATTTTGAGACGGATACCTTTAGGTTTATAACTCAGAGCTGAAACTGGTAGGAAACCAGCTTTTACAGTTGAAATAAAATATTTCATAAACCTTTAGAATGTACATTTCTATGATCTCTGATTCTTTTGGGAAAATGTCTAGATCTTCACTTCTTAAACAATACATTATATGCAAAGACGGCTTTTGACAGAAATTCATTCACACTAATTGAGTCTTATGATTAAAATGGGAGAGTGCAAACAAAGTAATCACCAGAAAACAAGAGAGTTCACAGGAGGAAATAAAAGTTAGAGCTTCATTAGTTAAAATAAACAAAGTGTGTCCAGAAAGACAATACATTAGATAAGGCACTTGCCTTGAACCATGCTGACCTGGGTTTGATGCAGGGCATCGAAAATGGTCCCATGAATACCACCAGGAAAGATCATTGAGTGCAAGATCAAGGAGTAAGCCCTATGCACCATTGGATGTGACTCCAAAAGTACAATATAAATACAAACATCAATCGCTTCTCGGCCTTTTGGCTAAAATCAAGTGTAGTATAAATACAAACATCAACAAATATTTTCATAGATGGTTCAAAAATAAGAAAAAAAGAAATATTAAAATTGTATAGGAAAAGTAAAGGAAGATTACTGTGATTAATAATGGTATTTAAAATAAATTAATAACTTTAGTGAATTTTAGGTACTATGTTTAAAAAATCAAATATCAATATTTTTAAGTTATTCATGTTCTCTTTCAATATGCCTCTATTCATTTAGAAGTCAAACACATATGCAAAATTCTTACTTATATTTACATGTATGTACACATACATATATACTTTATACTGTCAGGACATGTATAAGCAGAGGTAACTCCCAAAATCTTTTGCCTTTTACACCATTCATTATGCTTTGTTTATATTTTCTAATGATCATATTAATCTATAATATCTCTTTTAGACCAATTACACCACCTCTGCTTCGCTGATGACATCGTTCTCATAACACCAAACATTAGCCAAGCAGCACAAATGCTCGCTGACTTCGACCACAATTGTGAAAAGGTCGAAGTCGAATTGCAGCTGAATCTCAACAAGATGATGCTCATGAAAAATGAACTAGTCCCTGAAGCTCCATTTGCTCTCAATGGAACGAACATTTCAAATGCACCAGCTATGTGTACCTGGGTCGAGAAATCAACATGAGGAGCGACTTGGTGCCAGAACTGCGCAGGAGGAAGAGAGCAGCATGGAATGCCTTCAAGAGCATCGAAGAAGTGGTTAAGAGAATGAAGAACCTCTGACTCCGAGCACATCTTTTTGATTTCACCGTTCTTCCTGAACTAACATATGCCTCAGAGACCTGGGCCCTACGAAAACAGGATGGGAATGCTATTTGGGTATCCCAAAGAGGAATCGAAAGAGCTATGCTAGGAGTATCACGTCTCACTCAAGTGAGAGAAAGAATCCGAAGTTATGACCTCTGTCGATGGTCAAGAATCAGGGACGCTGCCTCATTTGCCAAGGCATCAAGAATCAGATGGACCAGCCATGTAATGCAATTCAGAGATGACCGCTGGACTAGAGCTGTTACAGACTGGATTCCACTGGACATCAAAAGACCTCATGGCTGCCCCCCAACTAGATGGTCAGATTTCTTTGTCAAATCTCTAAATGAATGATTTGAGGCTCTCCTGTTCCTGGAGCAAGCAGATATCATTGGGCTGCACTAGCACGCGACAGGGATAAATGGAGATGTTACTGGTGCCTGCTCGAGCAAATCAAAGATCAACGGGACTACAAGTGATCTCTTTTAGGATTTTTAGATATTTCTTTATGCTTTAATTTTGAAACAATTTCAACTTTTAAAAGAAATAAAATGTTAGAGAATTCTATGTATTTTCCTGCTTTCTTTATATAATCAAGTCTGAGCCATGAAAACATCAATGTGCCAGAAATTCAGAATAGGAGATATGAAGATTACGTTGTTTGTGGTTGACAGAGGTTCAATGGGTGAAATATTGTTAACTAAGTATGTATTTGTTCATTTCATTAAATTTCCATTAATATATTTAAAAAGTGTTTTTTTTTCCCTGTCCAATTGGATTGAGTTTCTTAAGTTCTGTGTTTGTAGTTTCTGAGTTTTTGACAGATTTGCCACTTTAATGTTCTGATACTTCTTAAGATTGTTGCTCAATGTTTAGTATAAAAACCTTTTCTGGTGTGCTTGAATTTTCTCTGACCTGCTTGAGGTTTATGTAGAAAAATGAATGCTACAAAAGTGATATTAATCGCCTCATCATATTATATGAAGGGTATGTGTCATTTCAGTGATGAGATTAGCATTGATTGCTTGGTTAGAGTTGTGTTTAACAGGTATCTCTACTCTAAAATTACTATTTTCCCTTTGAAAATTTAATTATTTGGAAGATACTTCTAGACTGTGTATATGTAGTTAACTTTTCTGCCACAATACTTGCATTTATCAACTTATTCTGAAGCTTACAAAGCTTACAATCCAATAATGTTGTTTATCTTGACACTGATATTATAACAAAACTTGGGCCATTTTGAAACTGATTTGATTTTGAGGTTGATTTTTTTTACTCTTTTTTTTTTTTTTTTTGCTTTTTGGGTCACACTCGGTGATGCACAGAGGTTACTCCTGGCTTTGCACTCAGGAATTACTCCTGGCGGTGTTAGGGGACCATATGGGATGCTGGGATTCGAACCCGGGTTGGCTGCGTAATTTTTTTTTTATTTTTTTTACCCTTGAGGAGATGTTTATTTATTTATTTTATTTAGTATCACAATTGTTAATAATAGACTTTTGAACTTTTAATCTTTCAACTGCAAAGATCCTTTTCCATTATTCTATATTTTTATTGATAAATTTTATTTATATTTAAACTTTGTTAGACTTTTAAAATAAAACTTATTTGAGGCAACATAAATTATGATACTGTTAATAATAGGGTTTGATTGCCTAAATGAGTTCACAGATTAAAGGTTCTGAATAAACACTACACCTTTGGCTAATAACAAGAATACTTTAGACTATATAGCACCTCATAACTCATTTTGAATTAAGTATAGCTATGAATCAAAATTAAATACATCCAAAGATTCCCAGAGATAATTATAGAACTAACTCAATCCATGTATGAGCCAGCTGCAGCCCAGCGGCATTACATTTCTAGAATCAATAAGGTTACCTTAGATTTTATCATTAATATATTTTTTTAATTTTATTAAGATGTTTATTGCATTTATTAAAATTATCATGTGTTTAAATTTTCTAAATTATCAATTCACTCTGACTGTTAAGCCACCTGTGAATCCCCAGGATAAATTGTAGGAAATTGTGGTATATTTTACATATGCTTTGTTGAAGTATCTCGTTGGATATTGCTGTCTATCTTCATTAATAGTACTGTAGCACTGTAGTCCTATTGTTCATAGATTTCCTAGAGCGGGCACCAGTAATGTCTCCATTGTGGGACTTGCTTTTATTGTTTTTGACATATCACATACTCTATAGTAGCACTGCATGCAGGCGGGACATTCTCGGTAGCTTGCTGGGCTCTCCGAGAGGGATGGAGGAATTGAACCTGGGTCGGCCACGTGCAAGGCAAATGTCCTACCCACTGTGCTATCATTTTTCTAATAGTTTTATCTATCGTGGTATATGATGATCCCATCCTGATAGGAGTTTTTATTTTCCATTTTAATTTAATGTTATTTTCTAGGGTTTAGTGAAATATGCCAGTAAAGCATTTAATGCATAAAGACTGAGTTCAGTGTATGAGTTCAGTGTCTTTAGTAAACATATCATAATGCACACTAATAAATAAAATTGTATCTTCCAAGAAATTAGTCACTTTTATTTATGTGTTTATTTCGCTTTCTTGTGTTGTGTCCACACTCTTGACTCTATGCTCAGTGGGTCTCCTATGAGTGCTTAGAAGAATCTTTTTCTAAGTGTTTAATGTGTGGGTATAGAGTTGTTCATAGAATTCTTGATATATTTATAATATCTGTGTGATATTTGGTATAGAGGAATACACTTATGGTGCCTGTGTCTACCACCAGTTTACCTTCAAATAGTCAAACTTAACCAATGTCATGTTTCTGTTTATATATCAATTCGTGCATAATATCCTTCAGCATTTATTAAAGTAGTAGTCAAAAACCATACATTCACCCATTTAAAATATACAACTAAATTTCACAGCATTTCACATCTTATATTCATAAATGCGTAATACTTTTGTGAAAAGCTCACGTAATTTATGCTTTAGAAAGATAAATTTGGGGAAACTCCCAAAACAGTGATGGGAGGCCCAGGAGTCAGGAAGTCAGGACACCAATGATTTTAAGCAAGAGCTTAATGCTGCTTGGATACAATGATGCCAGTGATATTCAGGCCACTCTGAAAGTCTGGAGCTTCCAGGATGACACTTGAAATTGCTTGAAAATCTCCAGGATCTGTTTGGGATACCATATGATACCTTGGGAAATAAACATGCTAGAGCTATGCCCTAACTGCTTTACTGTCATCTGGCCCCGCAGAGCCATCTTATTTTCCACTTTTCATTTTCATTTAAGCAGTCATTTCAGCTAATAAATATTCAATAAACACAACTTAATGAATAAATGATAATTTATTAAATATGATAAAATAAATAGAATAAAGAGAGTCTCTTGCCCGCATGTCTGGCTGTCTTCCCTGGGGCCCCTCAGAGGGGATGGGCTCCAGCTTCCCTCACAACTCCGAGCAGAGCTCCCGGCGGCCGAAGACCACCAGAACCTAGCTACAACCATGCTCGAGGCCCCTTTCCACACATTCGGACAGGCCTCACGCATGAAGGTACCGGCAGAGGAACCCAGGTGTGTTTAATTGCATCAATGGCCAATATCCAGAGACTTAAAAGCCAGAAGCACGTGGCCCTGATATCTTGTACCTACTTTTCCCTCTGGGAGAAACTGGCAAGATTCTTAGAGTTTCCTGCCCACATAGAACAGCCTTGCAAGCTTCCCATGGTTTATTCATATGCTAACTCCAGTAACAAGCTGGATCTCATTCCCCTGACCCTGAAAGAGCCTCCAGTGGGACATCATTGGGAGGGCTGAGTTGAGAGAGACTTCTAAGATCTCAGGAAAAGGACGAATGGAGAGGTTACTGAGCCTGCTCGAGAAATTGATGATTCACGGGATTTCGTGATCCATGATTCGTGACTAGAATAAGTTTATGTTTGAGTACCAATGAAATCCTAATACATGAAAACTAAATTTCTATAACAATGTGGAACATGTTACTTACTATATTTAGCAATATAAATAGATTTGAGTGAGTCTAGGAACAGAATATTATGACTTTAATAAAAATAAGCAAAAACCTAAAGTAAAATTCTGAAATATACATTACTTCTTCTATAGAATACAAAAACTGAGTTCTGCTAAATTAATTCAAATAGGCAAGCTACCTATCCTCTTACAGAGTCTAAAATAGAATTTTTTAGACATTTGAGACATCAAAAATTATCTAAAATGTCAATAGTTCAAAGGAAATATTTCAAGAACGCTATTTTGTCACAATTATAACATTAAAATAAATATCCAACAAATACCCAATAAGCAGACACCCAAAAAGGTAGCATACTTCGCAGTTTAACAAGTTTTCTTTTTACCAATTCTCTAAGGTAATTATAAGACTGAACTGTTTGGTATACACTCATAGAAATCTAGGACACATTCCTTAATCTCCATAACTTTGTTCTTACCAGCCCTTCTGGTTATAAGTCTGCTGTCAAGTATACTTTATTCCACTGAGACTGAAATCCTTTACAGAATCTATGTTTAAAAATATCCATAAATCATCTGAAATACAGCTGCCTGTACTTTTGTCAGGAATAACAAAAGTACACTATATATAGCATATATATTTACTTTACTGAGTTAAAAAAGGATTAATCAAAATAGTCAATGAAATTATCTTCTATATAACTAAATCCAAAATTTATTAATGCCTTTTCTCTTACTATTTACTATCCTATATCATCAGGGTCCTAATTTTCTTTGACCACTTTCATCCTTTGTCATAACTGGTAGGAAAATAATAGTTATTTAGATGTTAGAATTCGTCTCAAATAAAGACTATCTTTTCTTCTTTGGTTTTGGAGATATTTTATAAGTCATACCTAGTTTACATATCTTGAGGATAGATGCTTTAATTATTTTAGGATTATATCCAAACTTAGTGATAGAGACTTTTATCAAGAAAATGTCTACTGGGAGATTAAGCTTTGGATAGTAGAGTTTCAGTATATCATGAACGTTGCCTGGCTTATAGAAAATTGTCTTTATTAGTTTCCAGTTTTTATTCCAAGATCAGAAACATCATTTCTTAATTCAACAAAGATTCTCTCAATCACTAGACCAGAGTCTTTTTTATCATTTGGTTTTCGAGAATAACAGTAAATAAATATGATGCAAGTAAATGATTATGCTAGATGATATCAAATATGAATGAGTTGTATAGCCACACCATTGTCTCATCTCCCAGCCCAATGTTAATGCAACAATTTGCCTTTGCAAAGGGATGACAGCAGTAAAAAAAAAGTAGCACTGTAACACTGTCATCCCGTTGTTCATCGATTTGCTTTAGCGGGCACCAGTCACATCTGTCTCCATTGTGAGACTTGTTTAGTCCAGAATTCCCTTTTCATGAAGTTGCATTGATAATTAGCACATAGAATAGGATCAATTTGTCCAAGAAAGAGAACCATCTTCCCTTACTGTGTCCTGTATCCAAGGACAGCAACTGCAAAAGTTTAAGGGTATTAGTTTGATATATAAGACAATTAACAGGCAGGTATGACTTAAGAATAGTGAAATAGTGAATCCTGGACAGAATAAGGCAAACACGGGGGTGGGGGGAGAGCTAGAAAGAGGGTTACATTTTAGGATCTTATAGATAACCAAAACATTAGAGACTGAACAGAATGACCACTCAATACTCCTATTGCAAACCACAACACCCAAAAGGAAAGAGAGAGATCAAATTGAAATGCCCTGTCAAAGAGGCCGGGTGTGGGGGTGGATGGGATTGATTGGGAGGGTGGGAGGGATACTGGGTTCATTGGTGGTGGAGAATGGACACTGGTGGAGGGATGGGCTCTCAAACATTGCATGAGGGAAAAACAAGCATGAAAATGTGTGAATCTGTAACTGTACCCTCACTGTGACTCACTAATTAAAAAATAAATAAACTAATTTTTTTAAATAGATTTTTTAATCTAAGTAAGATGGCAACTCATTGGGAAGTTTTAATTATGAAAGCTGAATAATTCAATTTACTTTTTAAAATGTCACTCAGATTACTTCATGTAAAATGTATTGCAATAGGAATTTAAAAAGGAAAATTAATTACACTATAATGCTCAAGTCAGGAATGATTTCATAAACTAAAATGATACAATGGAGATAAAAGAACGAAGAGATGTGAGAGATATTTTAAATATGTTAAAAGATAAGTTCAACAGTTTTGTAGTCAGTCATGTCTTAGTTTGGCTATTTCTCTAAAATTAAAAAGCATAAAACTTTGATCACATTGTTTTCTGATAGTCACTATCACTATCACTATCACTATCACTATCACTATCATCCCATTGATCTTCGATTTGCCCAAGCGGGCCCAGTAAAGTCTTCATTCATCCTAGTCCTGAGATTTTAGCATCTTCTCTTTACTTAAATTAAAATTAAAAATTATTTTCTGATAGTATAGTAAGAAAAATAAGCAGTCATAAACAATATGATAGATAACAAAAACAAAAATTCTTCTTATTCCTGCATCAGTGCTCTCATGAAGTAATATCACAGCTCTTCTCACAAGCAGGGAATTTTGTTAATTCACTTACTGAGTCTGGCTTGTCTAAATTACTCTCATTAGTCAACAGAACCAATGGATGCAT
Source organism: Sorex araneus (assembly GCF_027595985.1). Taxonomy (NCBI): domain Eukaryota; kingdom Metazoa; phylum Chordata; class Mammalia; order Eulipotyphla; family Soricidae; genus Sorex; species Sorex araneus. The sequence goes on along the minus strand of NC_073303.1, from coordinate 340,231,427 downwards.
AAAGTTGTACACAGTGAGGTTTCTCCCTCTGTCCCCTCCATGATTTGACAGAGCCATGTCTGACTTGCTGTCTGATAGGCAGTATGTAACTCCATTGTTCAGTCAACCTAGCCTAGAAGCATCCAGTTCCACAGTTAGGACACTCAACTGACTATGCTTCCCTAAGAAGTCTTAGTTAATACTGTTAGAAGAGAAATCCAGCTAAGGTCACACCAAATTGTATCCACAAATTCACAAGCTCAATAGATAGTTTCTTACAGAAACTAGGTTTAAAAATATATTTCATAAAGCAACAAGTTGAAACAGTGTCAGAGAAAATTAGAATTGGAAATTATTCAACACTAATCATAAGTGAGCAGAAATACAAAGTATAAAATTCTCCCAAATTGCAAAGTGTAAATAATTTATAATATGTATTAAAAGATAGCAATGAATCATTGCAATTGATCTGACAGTCAGGAGAAATAGTTCATCTAGATTATAATAAAAAATTGAAAATATGCTTATTTAAGGTCATAAGGAACTCTACATGCCATACTGTGGATATTATATATATAGGCATACACTCTCAAGTCAACCTGAAAAACATGATAGACTTTATTTTTACTTAAAAAGCTTATTGTAAAATATTTAACATTTTAAATTTTTCTTATTGAAGTAGAGAAATCAAAAATTGTCACCAGTTTATTCAACTTAAGTAATGAGTATTTGAAGTAAACTATTACAGATTTCTCTGAGATCTAGATTTCCTGAGTAAAATTCCTTTTCTGATAAAATAAAATACAAGCCAGAAATAAATTATCTATCTCCTCAATTATGAACATGGTATAAAAACTATAGTGCACATGTTTTAATGCCTACATTTTACATACTTAAATAAGAAACAAGAAAATTAATTTCTAGGTCTATATATAAACTATTGTTTTGACTTAAATTATTTAAATGTATTATATCTTTATAAGATATTTATATTTTAAATGCAAAATAAGAACATGTTATTAGGGTAATTTGGGAATGTCATTTTCTTCTAAGATTCTGTGATTTATGAAAAAACTTCATGCTTTCTATTTTATATAATACAATAACTATTACCTAATTTAACAATGTCACTATTCTCTCATTAAAAGTCTTTATTTGCTTATGTAATTATACACAAAGAACACTATTTCATTAAGTTCCAATCTTCTTTGTGACTGAAAGCAAGTGAATGGCCAAGACATCAGCTTATTCTATCTATTCAGTATAAGCTTCTTCCAAATCAATATTATGTGGTTACCTGTCAGGAAAATCAACCAAGACTGATCACCACAGGTGCACCTTCAACCTTGTTATTGATTTTACATCTTTGATTTATAAAATATATCATGATTTACAATTAATGTTATTCAACTGTGTTTGATTGCTTCAGTGTTTGAGGGGTTTTCTTATTGATTTGTTTTAGTGGCAGTCATATTAAGCATTCAATCAATGCTACACAGTTTTTGTAAGAACACGTGAACATGTTTTTATATTCAATTTTTTCAAAGTGTTCTTAGAAAAGAAAAAACATTATCAACTTATGTTAATCCATATAAAACTTTTAATTCATGCATTGCTACATATCAGTTGAAATGGTAATCTTAAATTATTCAAATAGGAGACTTATGATATAATAACAAATAATTATAACAGACTTCTTAAAGAATTTGTTCTCTAAAAGATATAACATATTAGTCTCACACAGAAAAACTATTTATGCATCTGAGTTGAAGGATGCAAAAACCTTAATCAAAACCAAAGTATTGTTTTAAAAACCTAGCTCACAACTTGAAATTCTATTTTTAATTTAATCTTTTGTTTAAAGTACTTTTTCAGAAATCAAAATTAAAACAAATCTACTGAGCAATCAATTCTTTGTCATAAAGTCTTTGTTTAAAGTACTTTCTCAGAAATCGAAATTAAAACAAATCTACTGAATAATCAATTCTTTATCATAAATTCTTAACTGGAAATTCCCTATGATTTAGCAATTATCAAAGTGAGGCAAATGGAAATCTATTAATCAGTGATAACCACGTTTAGATACTAGGAGTAGAAATTCAAACAAGCAGGATTAGGTCTAGTAAAAGTCAAAGAACCAATTTATTTTAACGTGAGCAGAAAATTTGTTGTTCACATTAGTAACTCTAATTGTGCAAAAATCTCACTCTGAATTCATCTGATAGTGCACCTGTGATTCCTGTACCAGTGCCCTCACTATTGGACTCAGAAACACTAAGAAATGAATAGAGCAGCTGTGCTTTTAAGGAACCACACAGAAGTCTCAGATACTCACCAGTCCGAAAATCACTAATTTGGAATAATTATCACAAGCTGGAGAAAATGATCCGTGAAAGGTTGGACTGTAAAACTAAGCAAACATAGAGTTCTTCATTAACACAGCACCTTCTAGAATATGCTTCAGAGGAGTAGCTGCAGCAAGAAAGTTTCCCCTGCTCTGTAGCAAGTATGTGACAAACAGCAGTTTCTAAAGATAATAAGTTTATGAGCAACATATAAAATAGCAAATAATATGTTATTGTGAAGAAAGTATATAATAAATATCAAAAAATGGTAAAAGATTAAGGAAAACCATATTTTTTACAAATGCTTTCATTTTCAAGATATCCAGGACTAATTCAGTTCACTTTCACTCAATTGGAATATCACTCTTTAATATTATAGAGCAATTATAACAAAATATAAACATATAAACATGTATTAAAACAAAATGTAACTTACTAACAAAAATAATAGTAAATAATGAGCTCATTAATCAATAATTTGCCACTTTTAATGCTTTATATTTTATTATATATAATGGTTTACCAAGCATTAGTTGTGGGCTGTTTTTTTGGGGGAGCCACACCTGGTGCTTTGCAGGGTTGAATCCTGACCCTGCACTCAGGGCTCACTCCTAGCAGCTTCCATACTCTGTGGGGTCTCAGGGATCAAACCCCGAGGAGCTGCTTACAAGGCAAGTAACTCCGCACTACGCTACCTCTTGACCTGGAATTGGGAGTATTTATGGGAACTTTCAACAAGAAAGATGTTTATAAGTAATCTTCTTTAGGAACAGAGTTGATACCAGAGCATATGGAGACTGTTCGACCTCATTGTACACAGTGTCAGTTCTAAATACACACTGGTCAATAACTAGCCACTAAAACCTCTGTTATGGTTTGCTAGTAGTTGTCAGATAAACTGAAAACTGGCTAGATTAGCGGTTAGACATCACCCCTTTCAAACACTATTGTTCTCTAGGGTGGAGCAATAACACAGCGGGCAGGGTGTTTGCTTTGCACACGGCCAACCCAGTTCAATTCCTCTGCCCCTCTTGGAGAGCCCGGCAAGCTACTAAGAATATCTCGCCCTCAGGACAGAACCTGGCAAGCTACCCAGGGCATATTCGATATGCCAAAAACAGTAACAACAAGTCTCACAATGAAGACATTACTGGTGTCCACTGGAGCAAATCGATGAGCAACGGGATGACAGTGATACAGTGACAGTGATTGTTCTCTAATTCATGTTACTGCTAACTAGTCCGGACTGGACCAATAGCACAGCAGGATGGGCATTTGCCTTGCATGCAGTCTACCCGGATTCGATTCCTCCATCCCTCTCCGAGAGCCCAGCAAGCTACTGAGAGCATCCCGCCTACATGGCAGAGCCTGGCAAGCTATGCCAAAAACAGTAACAAGATGTCTCACAATGGATACGATACTGGTGCCTGCTCGAACAAATCGATGAATAACAGGACGACAGTGCGACAGCGCCACAGTGAATAGTTGAGTATATGAAAAACCTTCAACCAGACAACACTGACTTTTGGTGCTATGTTCACAACAAAATACATTAGTAACCAAGAAGTCAAACTTAATTTTCATTATTTATGGGTGCTATATATTTAATTTGCATACATTAAAACACTTATATTTAAATTATGAATCATCAGTGTGGTCATTTTTAGCAGTCATTTGTGAACATGTACATAGTGGTGTATATTTAGAATTGCCGAATTCTCACTCAAAAAAAAAATTGAATGAGACATTATTCTACTTCTTACTTTATTCCTCACAGTATAATCAAGTCTATCTAGTGACATATTTTAAAATATCTGTGCTTTCTTCTTGTTATTTTTCTGCTTAATATTTAGTGCTAAAATGCTGTCTAATACTTGTAAGTGCAGGAAAGCTGTGATGTGTCTTTTAGAAATATATATATATATATATTAAACAATTTTGTTCAGGCACAAGTCAAAGTGATATAACTGAATTTGATATTAACAACTCAATAATATTACTAAGCAAGGTGTTTCTAAGTAAAAATATATATATATAACAAACATGTTGATCAAAAGGCAAAACATGTGATGAAAAACCTTCAGAAACATGCTATTTTTTATCTATGCCATTATAGGTAGGAAAAAAAACAGAATCTGAGCCAAATGAAACAGATTAAAATTTAGTTGTTCAACTGTACCCGGCTCTCCCTAAATACACAAGTCATCTGTTAAACAGGCTGTTTAAGTGGGAGGTCCAGATCTAGGGAATAGTCTGGTTCCAAAAAGCTCAGCTTTCCTTACTGTGAGCTGGGGACAGAAGCAGACCCTTAGACCTAAATTTTGGTCTGATAAAAATGTAGGCAATGTTGTTTATAGTAGTTATCTAAAATAATAAGACTAGTATTATTAAATAATAATAAGAGCATCGCATCCAAGATGTAGTATGTCTTAACTCTAAGTTATCAAAAGAAGGAGAGGCAGGATGATGACATCACATATGTAGACAATGCATATTTTTCTTGCTCTACTTGCCTGCAGTGTAACAGCCAGCAAAGGCAGTGGCTTAGTAAACAATGTTCTTCCCCATTGTTCTCTTACAGTCAGAAGTTCTGGAATAGTTTAATTGGATACTCTGGCCAAATTCTCACAAATTTACAGGCAAGATGTAAGACATTTCAGTTGAGTCTCATGACTCAATTGAAAATGGAGAATCATCTTCCAAGATTACTAAGGTAGTCATCGGTAAGTCTTCACCCTTTGACTATTGAATACGGAACTATACAACTTTGCATAAACTATAGATGACCCGAGTATTTTTGTGATATGATAGCTTATCTTAATTAGTGCAAATGACCATCTGCTCACACATGTAATGGGAGAGAAAGAATCATGATAGATGTGGAATTTTTATGAACATAAATCTGTTAGAGGTATATCATCAAGTCTATCATATTCTATTGATCAAACACACAAAGCATAAAGCTCTAAAATAATCTGGGATTAAACTACACAAACACAGTAGCATGAGATAGAGATCAATGGGTAAAATAACAACTATAATATCTTGGAGGCTGCCTTTCAACAGTGCAATCTGTGAATATTTCTATAAGACCAAAGGTAGAGAATCATCTGTGGAAAATGTAGCAACAAAGAAGGGAAAACAAAACAATATACAAGATATATCATAGTACAATAATTGAATGAAAGGAATACCATTGACAATATATTTTGCTCAGTAACCTGAAGAGACTAAGAAATTTAGTTGTCTAAAAGTGGTGGTTGAAAAAGGAGGAAGAACACTGAGAAAGTTGAGGAAAAGAATGGACATTAGTTCATAATATCAATAAAATATCTTAAAATCAATAAAATTTTCCAGATTAGTTCTTGATTTTAGAAAAAGCTGGAACATGAAAAAAAATACATACATATATATTTTTTAAATTAGGCACTTGATGTATTTCTGGAATTTTTATCAATCCATCACAGAACAACACACACACAAAAGCATAAATTTAAAAAATATAGAAAATACCATTGCTTAGTTCCACTGACACCTAACTTAAATGGATTTTCTGATTAATAGCCTTGCTCTACACTTCATTCACATATTATTTCCCAAACTCATGTTTGTAAGGAAATATTGCCACTAATAAATATTCAAGATGCTCAGTATTTTTCATTGTTAGGCAAATATCATACTAAGTGATAAGTAATCATTCATAGGCACGAAAACCTTATTAGATATGTATAGGTGGTACAACCTACCAATGGTTTATATTGGCAGTCTTCAACTGAAACTTCCTTTGAAACTTCTCTATAAAATTGCCTAGGGCATGGTGAGAATTTGTGCTGCTGTCACTCATTATAGGTATATATTACAGACGGAGTTAAAGTTTCTCTCTGTCTATCCCAGGAACTTATACACTTGGAGGTCAGGTTGTTAACCTTTAAACATCACACACATGCACTAGCACATAGAAAGAGATCTTCAAATATTAATTGCCACAAATCTCTTTCCTATCATAACACTAAATGCATTCAATAGTGTTTTATTCAAACAAATTGAATTCAACAAACATATACTGAAAACTTCTTATTTGACGTCCTGAAACTTGTCATAATTCAAGCTTTCTGCCCAAAGGCAAATTTTAAAGTGTGTCCTTAAATTGAAAGTAAAACAACATCAGATCCTTTTGCCAGTAATCAGCAGGAGCCAAGTTGGAATTAGCAATAACAAGAGCAGCCCAGAGAGTAAAGACAAATTGTTTTCTCAAAGCAGAGGCTTCCTCTTCTGGCAGTCTTTCATTTCATGAATTGTCTAGGCATGCACAGCTAAGTCATGGTATCATACTGACCGCAACTGGTACTTTCTGGCAGAATCTAATGTAACCTATCACAAGATGAAGTTGATACCACTTATATGATGAGGGCTACGATAATTGACTATTGCAACCAGGTTTGTATTTCATAATGTGTAGGGAAGAGTAGTAGTTTTTCTCAAAAATATTCTGAAAGTCTGATCACTTATCATTGTGTTGATGTTACATTTTGAAAATAATTTGTTCTAAACTTACTTTTAGAATCAATATAAAACTGTTCTACAATGAAAGTGATACAATTTTCACTGGGGATTTGATGCAATTATGCTTTGCACGTGATGCCTACCATTTGTGATGCTCTGGGTGAAATAAACACATACACAAAATATACACAAACACACACACATACACACAATAACAATTTATTTTAACAAAATAAAATTATCCCGATAAGGATGTGGCCCCATGGTTGAGTGCAGGCCCTGCATACATGAGATCTGAATTTAATTCCAAGAACAATAAGGAAGGAAGGAAGGAAGGAAGGAAGGAAGGAAGGAAGGAAGGAAGGAAGGAAGGAAGGAAGGAAGGAAGGAAGGAAGGAAGGAAGGAAGGAAGGAAGTTACAGAGGGAGGGAGGAAGAGAGGGACTCTTTCCTTACCTATGCATATATAAGAAAATCAGTTTTGTTTTGTTTTTAATTTTCACAATTTAGTTTCCTTAATAATTCTTACGGGACATTTTCAATCTTACTGAGCCATCTAGTCTGATAAAGAAAACTTCTCTAGTTACAAATCATAGGCTGGGGACTGAAGCAATAATATGGAAAGCACGATGCTTTCCTTGCATGTGGCCAACCCATATCCTGCCACCAAGTATGATCCCCTGAGCCTGTAAGAAGTGATTCCTGAGAACAGACAGGAGTATGGCTCTGTGAAATATGACTGGTGTAGCCCCAGATCAAACCAAATACAAAAAGGAATAATAGGCTGGGAGAATTTCTCAGATAGCACAGTGGGTAGGGTGTTTAATCTTGCACATGGCCGACCTGGGTTAGATTCCTCCATCCCTCTGGGAGAGCCCGGCAAGCTACCAAGAGTGTCCCACCCTCATCACAGAGCCTGGCAAGCTACCCGTAGCATATTCAACATGAGAAAAATAATAACAAGTCTCACAATAGAGACGTTACTGGTGCCTGCTTGAGCAAATCGAACTATGGGACAACAGTGCAACTAGTGCTACAGATACTTAACTTACATTTTGAAGCCCTGGGTTCTACTACTGGTGCCATGAAACAGAATGAAACAACCATCAAAGCAGAACAATAAAATAAACTTAACAGTGCCAACAGCAAAACTGTTTCCAATGATGAAGATTTTGGACATGCCATAATATGATTTTTAGGGTACATATATCTATTTGCCACTTAACCTCATAAGCATTTCTGATGCCAACAGAAATTACAACCGTTTGAAGTTTATTCAAGTCCAACAAAAATAAAATAAATAAGCTGAGAAGTGAGATTTAAAAAGAATAAATTAAAATGTACCCATTTTAACTTATATCACTAAAAAGCTGTGACTGATCATGCCTAAAATTCAACAAGTGATTGATTAAGTCCTTGATCAACAAGAGATCTTAATAATTGAAACCAGTGTGGTACATGGGTTTCCAACTATATGGTTAGAGAAATAATTTTTCATGGACTTGAGTAAAGATGACCCTTCACTGGTAAGAGGTCAGACATATTCCACAGTAAGGCTGCTCAGTACAAAAATGTTAAAGTTGTTCGGAGGTTCTACAGATGGAAAGGTAGGTCAAAGTGAGACAGGGTAATTCTTTGAGATGAATTGTAACAGGAGTCATTACAAAAGGGCTGAGATAGATTATCAGAAGGCACAGGGAACAAATACTCCGGGCCTGGTCCTTTCCTTTGGTGTTTGTAACCATTGTGACCACACCACCCTATTTACACCACTGCTTGAAACTGATATTTCTTTTCCATTCCCAGCATCAGGGGATGTCATAACCAAACTGAATGACTGTAATCTCCTCTCCCCTAGACTTCCTAGTGTGAGCAGATGCTGTGAAATCTCAAATTGTTATCTGTTACAATCAGAAAAAAATATATAGTTTATAAAGTGTAGTTTGCTAGGGGAAACCTAAATTCCAGGTTTTTTTCATTATAAAGTGAAGAACTATGTGAAAGCTATGACTATTAGAAACTTTTTGTTGAAAAGAAAGTTCTCTTCGATAAACTAAAAACTTAAGCTTTATACATGCAGACATAATTATGATCTTTGCTGTGGATGGGAATAAATTAATCATCACCTATGTATAGTCCCCATATGTATGTAGGATAATATAGAAAAATGTTAACATATTATTCCAAAGGTATTTATTGGTATCTACAATTTGCGTACAGAAACAGAATCGTGAATCAAATAATATCTCTACTCTCAAAGAATTTATCAAATTTTAAATAATTTTAAGTTCAAAGTGATATGATCTCAGATACAAGAACTTTCATCAGGAATTTATGAGATAAAAAGTTCCAGTAGAGTGAGAATACTTCAGTTGCCATAAAAAAAAATGTTTTTATTTTATTTTTTAACGGCACTAGCAACCAAATGATCAGGACTCCCTGTATATCTATATTGAAAGAAAAATCTCTGTGATCTTGTTTATGTTTATCATAGTAGAGAATGGTCTAGTCTGACTATGATATAAGACAGACTTTTGGAGGAAACAAGAAAGTTAATGGAAAGTGATTTGGAAAAAAAACAACAAAGAAATGTATTAGAAAAAAGTTTACTTTGAAAAAGTGTTATTCTTCAAATAAACTAGAGAAATTTTCCATTGTGTGTCTTTACATCATTTTTCTAAAAAAGTAAAGTTAGTATCCACATTAGTACTATAAGAATTTTTTTTTTTGAAAGGTGTATTGGGCTTTCTCCCTTCCCAACTGGAGCTCATAGAGCCTAGGACAGGCTTGTACTGTGCAGAGTTGGGACAGAGGCCATAGCACAGAGAAAAGCGCGAGATGTTCTCAGGCACCCTACACACCAGAACAAACCCTCCTTTTATTTTTTATTATTTTTTTAATTTATTTATTTTTAATTAGAGAATCACCGTGAGGGTACAGTTACAGATTTATACACTTTTGTGCTTATACTTCCCTCATACAAAGTTCGGGAACCCATCCCTTCACCAGTGCCCATTCTCCACCACCCGTAAACCCAGTGTCCCTCCCACCCTCCCCAATCCCATCTCCCCCCCACCCCACCCTGCCACTGTGGCAAGGCATTCCCTTCTGTTTTCTCTCTCTAATTAGCTGTTGTGGTTTGCAATAAAGGTGTTGAGTGGCCGCTGTGCTCAGTCTCTAGCCCTCATTCAGCCCGCAACTCCCTTCCCCCACATGGCCTTCAACTACAATGTAGTTGGTGATCGCTTCTCTGAGTTGCCCTTTCCCCGGAACGTGAGGCCAGCCTCGAAGCCATGGAGTCAACCTCCTGGTACTTATTTCTACAGTTCTTGGGTGTTAGTCTCCCACTCTGTTATTCTATATACCATAGATGAGTGCAATCTTTCTATGTCTGTCTCTCTCTTTCTGACTCATTTCACTCAGCATGAAACTTTTCATGCCCATCCACTTAACTACAAAATTCTTGACCTCCTTTTTTCTAACAGCTGCATAGTATTCCATTGTATAGATTTACCAAAGTTTCCTCAACCAGTCATCCGTTCTGGGGCATTCGGGTTTTTTCCAGATTCTGGCTATTGTAAACAGTGCTTCGATGAACATACATGTGCAGATGTTGTTTCGATTGTACTTTTTTGCCTCTCTGGGATATATTCCCAGCAGTGGTATTGCTGGGTCAAATGGGAATTCAATATCTAATTTTTTGAGAGTCGTCCAAATTGTTTTCCAGAAGGGCTGAACCAGTCGGCATTCCCACCAGCAGTGAAGAAGGGTCCCTTTCTCCCCACATCCTCTCCAACAGCGGTTGCTTTTGTTCTTTTGGATGTGTGCTAGTCTCTGTGGTGTGAGGTGGTATCTCATGGTTGTTTTGATCTGCATCTCTCTGATGATTAGTGATGCAGAGCACTTTTTCATGTGCCTTTTGGCCATTCGTATTTCTTCCTTGGTAAAGTTTCTGTTCATTTCTTCGCCCCATTTTTTGATGGGGTTGGATGTTTTCTTCTTGTAGAGCTCAACCAGTGCTTTATATACCATTGATATCAACCCCTTATCTGATGGGTATTGTGTAAATATCCTTTCCCATTCTGTGGATAGTCTTTGGATTCTGGTCACTGTATCTCTTGCGGTGCAGAAGCTTTTTAGTTTAATGTAGTCCCATTTGTTGATCTCTGTTTTTACTAGATTGCTTAGTTCCGTGTCACCTTTGAAGATACCTTTATCTTCAATATCGTGGAGGGTTTCGCCGACCTTGTCTTCAATGTACCTTATGGTTTGTGGTCTAATGTTGAGGTCTTTAATCCATTTTGATCTGACTTTTGTGCATGGTGTCAGGTCAAGGTCTAAACCCATTTTTTTGCATGTGGTTGTCCATTTGTGCCAGCACCATTTGTTAAAGAGGCTTTCCTTGCTCCACTTCATATCTCTTGCTCCCTTATCAAAGATTAGATGGTCATACATTTGGGGTTGTGTGTAGGGATATTCCACCCTGTTCCATTGGTCTACGGCTCTGCCTTTGTTCCAGTACCATGCTGTTTTAATTGTTACCGCTTTGTAGTAAAGTTTGAGGTTGGGGATGGTGATGCCTCCCATCATCTTTTTCCCAAGAATTGTTTTAGCTATCCTTGGACGTTTGTTATTCCATATGAATTTTAGGATTGCTTGATCCATTTCTTTGAAGAGTGTCATGGGTATATTTATAGGGATCGCATTGAATCTGTATAATGCTTTAGGGAGTATTGCCATTTTGACAACATTGATTCTCCCTATCCACGAGCAGGGTATATGTTTCCATTTCCTCATGTCCTCTTTGATTTCATGGAGTAGCGTTATGTAGTTTTCTTTGTAAAGGTCTTTTACTTCCTTGGTTAAGCTGATTCCGAGGTACCTGATTTTCTGGGGCACGATTGTGAATGGGATTGCTTTTTTCATGTCCCTTTCCTCTGCCTCATTGTTTGCATATATGAAGGCCATGGATTTTTGGGTATTGATTTTGTAGCCTGCAACTTTACTGTATAAGTCTATTGTTTCTAAGAGTTTCTTAGTAGAGGTTTTAGGCTTCTCTAGATATAGTATCATGTCGTCTGCAAATAGTGAGAGTTTGATTTCTTCCCTTCCTATCTGGATGCCCTTGATCTCTTTTTCTTGTCTAATAGCTATCGCAAGTACTTCCAGTACTATATTGAAGAGGAGTGGTGAGAGTGGGCATCCTTGTCTTGTGCCTGATCTCAGAGGAAAGGCCCTTAGTTTTTCCCCGTTGAGGATAATGCTTGCCGTAGGCTTGTGATAGATGGCTTCGACTATCTTGAGGAAAGTTCCTCCAAACCCCATTTTGGCGAGGGTTTTCATCATGAAAGGATGTTGGATCTTGTCAAATGCTTTCTCTGCATCTATTGATATGATCATATGGTTTTTATCTTTGCTTTTGTTGATATGCTGGATTATGTTGATTGATTTCCGAATGTTAAACCATCCTTGCATCCCTGGGATGAATCCCACTTGGTCGTGATGTATGATCTTTTTGATGAGTTGTTGGATCCTATTTGCTAGTATTTTGTTGAGGATCTTCGCATCGGTGTTCATCAGGGAAATTGGTCTGTAATTTTCTTTCTTAGTGGTGTCTTTGTTTGCTTTTGGTATTAGGGAGATATGTGCTTCATAGAAACTGTTTGGGAGAGTTCCTGTTTTTTCAATTTCCTGGAAAAGTTTGAGGAAAACAGGCAATAGGTCTTCTTTAAATGTTTGGAAGAATTCGCCAGTGAAACCATCTGGGCCTGGGCTTTTGTTTTTGGGGAGGTTTTTGATTACCGTTTCAATTTCCTTAACATTGATGGGTCTATTCAGGTATTCCAGGTCTTCTTTCTTCAGTGTTGGGAGATTGTAGGAATCAAGGAATCCATCCATTTCTTTTAGGTTCTCCTTTTTTGTGGCGTAAAGACCTTCAAAGTAGTCTCTAATGATCTTTTGAATCTCACTGGTTTCTGTTATGATGTCCCCCTTTTCATTTTTGATTCGATTTATTAGAGTTTTCTCTCTTTCTTTCTTTGTGAGACTTGCTAGCGGTTTATCAATCTTATTTATTTTCTCAAAGAACCAACTCTTTGTTTCATTGATCTTTCGGATTGTTTTTTTGGTTTCGATGTCATTAATTTCTGCTCTAATTTTTATTATTTCTTTCCTTCGGTCTGGTTTGGGGTCCTTTTTCTGGTCCTTTTCTAGGGTCTTGAGTCGTGCAGTCAAGCTATCTATGTGGGTCCTTTCTTCCTTCCTGAGGAATGCTTGGAGAGCTATAAATTTTCCCCTTAACATGGCTTTAGCTGCGTCCCATAGGTTTTGGTAGCTCCTGTCTTCATTCTCATTTGTTTCTAAGTATCTTTTGATTTCTTCCTTGATTTCCTTCTTGACCCACTCATTGTTCAACATGGAATTGTTTAATTTCCAGGTGTTTGATTTGATTTTCCGTATTTGTGGGTGGTTAGCTTCTATCTTCAGCGCATCGTGGTCTGAAAAGATGGTTGATACAATTTCTATTTTTCCGATTCGATTGAGGTATGTTCTGGGGCCCAGTACATGGTCTATTTTTGAAAATGTTCCATGTGCACTGGAAAAGAATGTGTATTCTTTCTTTTTGGGGTGTAAGGCCCTGTATAGGTCTATTAGGCCTCTCTCTTCAATTTCTTCATTCAGAGTCAGTGTTTCCTTGTTGAGTTTTGTTCTTGTGGATCTATCTAGAGGCGATAAGGCCGTATTGAAGTCTCCGACTACAATTGTGCTGTTAGTGATGTCCTCTTTGAAGTCTGTTAGGAGTCGTTTTAAATATTTAGCCGGTCGTTCGTTAGGAGCATATACGTTTAAGAGTGTGATTTCTTCCTGTTGTACATATCCCTTGATAAACAGAAAATGACCTTCGCTGTCCCTTTTGATCTTTTTCATCCTGAAATCTATGTTGTCGGATACCAGGATGGCCACTCCAGCTTTTTTAAGGGGGTTGTTTGCCTGGAGGATTGTTTTCCATCCTTTGACTTTGAGTCTATGTTTACTCTGTTTGTTCAGGTGTGTTTCTTGCAGGCAACAGAATGTTGGGTTTAATTTCCTGATCCATTTAGCCACTCTGTGTCTCTTGATAGGTGCATTTAGGCCATTGACATTGAGAGAGATTATTGTGATGTGGTTTTGTGTCATCTTTCTGTGGGATTTGTTGTTCTTATGGGGCTCCTCCTTGTCTTACAGTAGCCCCTTTAGACCTTCTTTCAAGATTGGTTTTGAGTCTATGAAGTTCCTGAGCTGTTGTTTATCCGAGAAATAGTGTATGGTTCCTTTGAGTTTGAGTGAGAGTTTAGCCGGATAAAGTATTCTTGGTGAGGCATTCATTTCGTTGAGTTTTTTCACTATGTCCCACCATTGTCTTCGGGCTCGGAGGGTTTCTTCTGACAGATCGGCCGTAAATCTGAGGGGTGCTCCTTTGTATGTGATTTCCCTCTTTGACCTTGCTACTTGTAGAATTGTGTCTCTATCTACAGCATCCGCCATTCTGACTATGATATGCCTTGGAGTCTTTTTATTTGGGTCTCTTTTTGCTGGCACTCTTCGGACTTCTTGTATCTGGACGCCTGCCTTCTCCAGCTCTGGGAATTTCTTAGTAATGATGTCTTTGACTATGTTTTTTTCATTGGGGTTACTTCCCTGTGGTTCTGGTACTCCAATGATTCTTATGTTGTTCCTCTTGAAGTCATCCCCCAGGGCTCTGATTCGCTCTATAGCCATTTTGAGGTCTTTGGCCATTATTTGTTGCTGTCTGTAAGCTTTCTGCAGCTCATCCTCAAGCTCGCTGATTCTGTCTTCGGCTGTAGTCATTCTGCTGTTGAGGGCTTCTAGTGAGATTTTTATTTCATCTACCGATTCCTTTATTTGTGAGACTTCCGTTCGAAGGTTTGAAATTTCTGCTCTCATTTCTGCTCTCATTTGTTCCTGTATTTTCTTGGTAGACCGTTCCAGCGCTTGATTCATCTCCTCCCTTAATTTATTGGATGTCTGTTCCATAGTTGCTTGGAGTAGGTCGACTCTCCTCCATATTTCCTCTCTGAATTGTTTATCTGAGAGGGCGTAGATGTTGGGAGACTCTTTTGAGGTTTCTAGTATCTTTTCTTCTCCCTCTCTTCGTGGAGGGGATTTTCGCTGCTTCTTCATATTGTCAGGGAAGTGTAGAGTTGGAACCTTGTAGTTATTTATTCCTCTTCCTTTTTGTGGGAAGAAGGGGCTCCGATTGTGCTAAACTTCCCTTATTCACTGATAGCTTTTATACTGTCAGCCTAAGCTAATGGCTATTTTGCGTAAATGTTTGAGATCGCAAAATTGAGTTTTCAAAGGAATACACAGTACCGATTGAGCTGAGGTAGCAAAGAATAACTGCGGCCGCGGTAGTGTTGGCTGCTCCGAAAGTAGGCCACGCCCACTTTGAGACCACGCCCACTAAGACACAGGCCAGGCCCCCAGTGTCTTCCTGTTGATGGGGGGGACGGGAGGGCGTGGCCGAGGGCTGGTCCTCGTACCTGATGGACGTGCGCAGTTACAAGCCGGTTCAGGAGACAGGGTGCGCCAGGCGAGCAGGGAGTGACATCAGAAACTCGGGAGACGCAGATGGCAGCGGGAAGTGGGAGAAAGGGAGGGCGTGGCCGAGGGCTGGTCCTCGTACCTGATGGACGTGCGCAGTTACAAGCCGGTTCGGGAGACGGGGTGCGCCGGGCGAGCAGGGAGTGACATCAGAAACTCAGTACTATAAGAAATTAAAGAGCATAAGAAAAGGAGTACTGAAGGGCTGCAGCAATAGTTCAGTGGATATGGTGCTTACGTGGCAAGCAGCTCACCCAAGTTTGATTTTTGGCACCCATTATTGTCCACAAGCCCACCAGAAGTGATCCCTAAACTCAGAGCAAGGAGTAAGTTTTGAACACAGCCAGGTTTCCCCAAATAAAACTAAATGAACATGAAGATAAAGAATAAATTAAATTTAAATGCAATACCTATGTTTTATATGTTTGTATTTTATTTATGTAACTATATTCTGACTGATCAAGTATTGGTATATTTTATTTGTGGTTTGAGAGGCCACACTCAAATAAAACCCTTATTTCTTGGATTCATAATCTATATGCTATTTAATATCTTATATTTTGATTTACAGTCAAAACTAACTGACTGTAAATCTATTCACCTTCTGTGGTAATACTTTTGGTAATATAGCTTTCTGTGCTTTAAGAAAGCTGAGTTTCCAATCTCGCTATTAAAAATAAACATATCTCTCTTTTAGCAGTCCCTATTGGTAGAACTCATAATACTTCCCATTTAAATATAAACCTTGTAAATACCAAAATATTTATTATAGAAAAATGCTTTTTATTCTACTTTGATATTATACTCATGCATTGAATTTTTCCTCCTCAGGCAAAAGAAGTTAACTATTCTGAGAGAGAAATGCAATTTAAAGACTATTTAAAGTGATTTAACTTTTTTCTTTAACATTCAGTTTAAATATGAAAGGAAAAAACTCATTCCCCAAAACTAGTATTTTAATTAGTGCAAATTGAGAATTTTGTTCGAGCTATTAGGAGTGAAGCTCCTGTAAATTGGCGATAATGTTTAAAAACTTTATTTTTGCAAAATATAATATGTCACTTTATAATAGCCTAGAAAATGGGCTAAATTCACTAAAACCGCTTCTTTGTCTTTCTCTTAATCTATTCTTTCCTCTTTCTATTCCTTTCTCTCTCCATCTTCCTTTTTTATTTTAGCAACTGTTGTGAGCTGATCATGCACACAGGGTGCACGTGAAATGATATTCTTTAGGTTTAAAATGAAATGAATTCCCTCAGTGACTTTCAACAGTGTACACTGTGGGCTGTCAGCTTGCCTTCTGGAAAAACTGACACTAGGCTCCCCTGGGCCCACTGAATAGAATTGTTGTGAGATAGCATTAGTGCTTGGAGCAAATGAAAGTGGGAAGCACGAACTACTTACTTGACACAAATAAAAAGGCACAGTTAGCTGGATTTTAAAGCATAAGAGGGGGAAAAAAGCGGTTGACCTCTCTAAAGAGTTCAGTTTAATATCTTTTCTCAAAAAGACACTTACCAACTCATGAAACATGAATACTACTCCTAATTGGGTTTTAAAGGAACCAAGTTATTAGTTTGTTAGACAGAAATAACCTAAATAGATCCAAACAGGGTCAGTACTGGTCCAGATGGTAAGCAGAACTGGGCAAGGAAGTGGGGCTACTTGATTCAACATAATGTTTCTGTCACAAAAGGAATATGATCAACATTTGAATTAGAATTCATTGGGTTTTATATAGTGTTGTTCTTACTTTTTATATAACCAAATAAGTTTTAATTATTTATGAACATTTTCCCTAGTAGATAAAATATGATATTTAGTATGTCATATTAAGGTAGCATGATGTTATTTTTATTTTTTGATGGGACACACTGGCAGTGCTCAGCGCCTACACCTGGATCCATGCTCAAGAATCACTCCTAGAAGTGCTCAGTAACTACAAAGGGTATCGGGATAGAAGTATTGTCAGTAGCAGCGGCAGCAGCCACGCGGTGAGAGCCACCCTCTAAGACCCCTACACCAGGAGGTAGGACTTTCTTTAGTGACGTAGCCTGTAGGTGATCCTGGGAGGGGAGGTGTTCCCGGCGCGCCTTCCGCCCAGAGATGAACCAAGAGCCGCGGCACGAGAAGCAGAGCCTCCCGCCTACTGACTGTGATCCTGAGGTCTCCTAACCCATTTTGGCACCAGAGCAGATTCTTGCAGCCATCCATTTTGACTGTGAACTGAGATAAAATATTAGAAACCCAAAACCGCGCGGCCGCTATTGCGGCCGCGCGGACTCAAAGTCTTCACCTTTACCAAGGAAGAGAAATTATTAGATGATGCTTATTCAGCAGGCCTGATTGTTGGGGAAAATTTCCAATCAACAATAGTGAGTTCTGTATGGAAATATGAAATGTACTCAATATATAGAGAGAATAATGGGAATATCATCAGCTACTTAGATGGGGGGAGGGGTGGGAGGGGGGTGTATTGGGGTTCTTGGTGGTGGAACGGGTGCACTGGTGAAGGGATGGTGGTTTAATCAGTATTTGACTGTGACTTAAACCTGAAAGCTTTGTATTTTTTTTGTTTTCACGGTGGTTCAATAAAATATTTCTTTAAAAAAAAAAAAAACAGAAGTATTGTCAGTAGCATGCAATGTAAGAAGTGATTAAACTTTGGTTCCATCTTTCTGGCTTCATCCTTTATAGACATTTGAAAAGTAACCATTTGTCCATTTTGGGAGAGACATACTCATATTTTCAACATTACTATGATTTTAATATATGTGCTATTGAAACAGTCAGAAAGCAGCCAATACAGATGACGTATAACTACATTCAATATATAAGATGAAGAAAAAAAAGATAGGTATCTGAAATGCATGGAATTGTATAAACCAATATTAGTTTAATTAAAAACATGTATACTTATATACAAAATATGTGACAAATTATTATCTTGATAAAACAAAATTATAATTTATGAAAAAATAGGATTCTAACTATATTGTTTGATGCATAATTACTTTTAATCAAACTTTAGTTACATCCTGCATTTGGCAAAATCAATTTCATGAATATCTGTTCATACTGTCAAAATTGATCAAATCACCACATCTACCTTGTTATTAAATTAAATATTCACTAGAAAAATAGGCATAGATATAGACATTTCCTGACTTAATACCCATTTTTAAAATTTTGTTATGGCATGAAAGCTTCATTATACAGTAGAAACAAGCAGAAACAGAAGTTGCAGTGAGCTGTAGCTCCAATTCAGTATTTTTAACTTACAGTGCTTTAATGGGCCACAACCCCATCTCAAATCTAGAATATCACATTCTGTTTATATTAATTAATATGATTGTATGTGAAATACTGGATAATATCAAGCTATAGAGTCTAAAATTTACATCTGCCATCTAACTCAGAGTTGTTTTGTTATATTACTTCCCCATAAAGAAAAAGTCATCTTATGATATCTAGTACGTAATGAGCATTTATAATATCCCAAATGAGTAAAATTGGCTGTTATCTTCTGCCATGATCCCATAAAATAATAAATAATGTTGTAGCATAATTATAGAAGGAATATGACAAGTTCAAAAACCTTTCTGTTCAAATAAATGGACAGAAACCAAGACAGGCAAAAAAATGTAGATTTCTGGGCAACTCATGTAAAAGATCAGAATGTCCTACAGATGAAGACACAGTGCAACAGGCTGGAGTACATCCTTTGCATGTAGTAGTCTGGGTTCAATTCTGGTGCTTTATGGCCATTCAAGTACTACAAGGAACGAGCCCTGAGAAGAGTAAGGAGTAGTAGCACTATAGCACTGTCGCACTGTTGTCCTGTTGTTCATCGGTTTGCTCCAGTAGGCACCAGTAACATCTCCATTGTGAGACTTGTTACTGTTTTTGGCATATCGAATACCCCACGGGGAGCTTGTCAGGCTCTGTCATGTGGGCGGGATACTCTCAGTAGCTTTCCCGGCTCTCTGAGAGGGACAGAGGAATTGAACCCAGGTCGGCCATGTGCAAAGCAAATGCCCTACCTGCTATGTTATCGCTACACTCCATTATATGTCACAATGAATTAATTAGCCAATTCATTGACTGAAAGTATAACGAATCTCTTCAGCTAATACCTCTGTGTTCTGTTAATAGTTATAAAAATATTCCACAAAATGGTTTTATATGATCAGAACAACTAAAGGATAAAAGAGAGAACAAAACAAAAGCTTGCTTATTTTTATTCCCTGTAGAAATATGCATTGTGTTCTGCAGTCAATAAAATTATCATAAAGAAAAGAAAGCATCTCAGTTATTTAATCTGGAGACAGAAAGAATATATTCTAATTATTCATATAATAGATGAAACTATTATTGCAGTGATCGACAATGCATTTTATTTTCATTCAATTCATCATTCATATGTCTATTCTGAGCCTAGTCCCTTTGCTCATGGCTGAATTTAATAATTTAAACCCACCACTTTTCCCTTTTTTTTTATCAAATTAAATGTTAGGAGAGTTAAGGAGTATGCCCTGAATATGTTGAGTGTGGCACAGAAAAAATGAATAAATAAAGGACCCAGATCTCCAAAGAGCAAAATGTACTCTTGAGTTGCATTGAGTTGTATTCTACACTCAAACTAAATTTTTTCATTAGCGATTACTTCAATAAATTTTTTAGGTAAAATTTTAAGAATGTTTTTTAGAAAAAAGGTATCTAATAAAAATTAACAGAAAGGTTAGTGTGCATGCCTTGCATAACCCAAACTGTGTTTGATCTCTGGAATACATGGCCCCAAGCACTCTGGTTATAGTCCTGGAAGCCACTAACACCAATTTGATGACCTGAGAATCCCAGGGCTGGGTCTGTACAACACAGTGTCCTCATTAACATTAATGATCGGTAAGTTCGGCTGAGTCTTTCTGGGACTGAGATCTGGAGCATCTGAAGCACGTCTGTTGCCAAATAAATCTAAAGAATTATTTGGAAGACTCCTATTTCAAATAATGTTCACAGTTAATATTAGATAGCTTTAATGGTGAGTTGATTCAGAAATATAAGTTCTAGTCCTTTTATTTAAGATAATCCATTTTTCTCTTCGAGTAAAACTATTGTAAAGAATAGGTCTATGTAGAATTGTATTATTTCAATATTGCACAAGCAATCTAGTGAAAACAAAATCTAAATGAAGAGTAACTGATAAACTGTGACATCTCTTAATCTTGAATTCAGTGACTCGGAATCTTGCCTGTCTCAACCCGACTTAGGAGCTTTAAAAATACTAAGGAATGGGCCACACCCCATTTCAATTTAATCAGACTCACTAAGGGAGGGACCTAGTTTCTAAGTTTTCCCAGGTGAATCCTTAATGAGCAGCCAAACTGAGAACCAGCATCTAAATTGACTTGACTGAACTCATCTCTCTCCCAACACCTCTTAATTAGACAATTACTTCTAGTCCCTTATTTTAATCATGGTGAATGATGTCAAGAAGCAATGGGTCACCTGACAGGTAGTCAAGGTGCTCTTACTTGGAAAAGCAAGTTTTTGTACTTGGAAAGTTATGATGTTTATTAAACTGTATGAAACACCTAACTAATTAAGTAGTATTATTCTAGATGTATCATGCTCCCGCTTCACTCCTTGTTCTTGACATTATTTTCTTTAAACTTTGAAAATTTACCTCAAGAAAACCCTGTTCAGCAGCTGAAAGGCATTTTCAGAATGGTGCACAGTCTCAGAAAAATATTAATTTTCCTATTTGGGTTAGAATTGACAAAGAATAAGTAGCAGGGAAACTCCTCAATCAAGGAAAAGGCTTTGCTTTCGTTTCAATGGATAATAGCCCTGCTAAGAAACTGTGCGTACATTACAGTTCATCAGGAGTCAAATTCATCTGCTGTCAGACTGTCAGAATCTCAACAACCAGCTAAACTTCAGCCCCCAGCCATGGCCAAACCAATTTCAAGGAGTTTAGAGGAGGAGCCAGCATCAGAGGACCTGCAGAAAAAGGCCCTTAGCTAATTTGAACATAGCTTGAGGATGCATTAAGGACACGTATTTTACCCCTCTTTTACAGTCTGGGGATTGAGCAATGCCAGGAACTCATCCTTGGACTAACAATATCCTTTTTTTTACCCTCTCCCATGCCTCTGTCTCAGGCATGGAGTTGTGACAAACCCCAATGCTCAAGGCCTCTACTAACTCACAAAAAAGTGTTTTTTCTCATACATAAGCTAGGTCACACATCTGTGACTGCCTGTAAATCTGACCCAAAAATAGTTGTTTTCCCCTGCTGAAGATGCCTGACAGAAACTGTGATGCTCTTGCTCCAGTGCTCCTTCTTGTTTTTTATTTGCCCCCCCCCCCGGGAATCATTGCTGAAACCACTACCTCTGCTTTTCCAGGAACAGCTCTGCAAACCTTGACCCAGACACATGAATTCTTGAAAATGTGACTAAATGATTCTCATCACCTTTGGATAGTGTAGGGCAATTGGACTCTTTTCAATAAGCACTGCTCTTTCCACAAGATCAGGTTAAATTTTTAGAACAACAAATGAGACTGTTTTGTGATTGGAATTGTTTCTCTTTCTATTTCAAATTTGTGAATTTTGTCAACAGAAAAGGGGGAGGTGATGGATAACATTGTTCATCCTTTCTCCTCTACCTCAACAAGGAGTTTAGGTTAACTAACATCCGTTCTTTTCGTGTTTATCATTCACTTCACCTAATCAGACCCTGTGAATTATAAAGTCAGATTTTTCAGAGAATTCTGGATTTTGTATTTGTAAGTAAAGTATTACCTCTCTCTCTCTCTGTCTCTCTGTCTCTCTGTCTCTGTCTCTGTCTCACTCTCTCTATCTCTCTCTCTTTCCCTCCCCCCTCTCTCTCTCTTTGTGTCCTTTGCGGTTTACTTTAGAGGAATGTCCTATTTTATATAGACACAGGAAGACCGCTAATACTATGGTTTTGTAACTTGGGAATAAATTGACTCTGAATATTTACTCCTGGACATCTGTCATATTTACTCTTCTCAGTTGCCCTTAGTTCCCAACACCCCAAAAGAAGAGTCCCAGTGAGGGAGTTGGATGGTCCCATGGCAAGCTGTAAGCTACCCTGGAGTCGAAAAGGGACAAGCCATAAGGTACCCTGGCATCAAATAGTAACAGGCCAACCACCATAAAACTAAGTTAAGAGCATGGTCATGGACAAACTCTGTCATGACATAATAAGTCGATAAGGACCCTGCTGGGGTTAACAAGGACTAATCTAGACTGAAGGACTGTAGTCTGGGCTATACAGCAAGATGTCCCCAGGAGAGCCAGTCTTTAAATGGCTTAAATGGCTTTAAACATATCTCTTACTGTGATCATACAAAATGACTATAAATGCTACTAAGAAGTAAATTTAAGATTTTTTAAGACGAATTTGGACTAAGGAAAGAAGAAATATGCCTTTAGATGGAATTCTGCTAGCCATATAGTACTTAGAGGTTGTTTCTGTTGTTTTAATGATGCATAACAACAGTTATACAATGTATACTTAGCATCAACCCAATAAAATATACATATTGGCATAAAAAACTTCATATCAGACATATATATGATATATTAGCATGAATATATATATAGATCTAGGTACACATTATTTATTAATAAACAAAAATATATAGAATCAATTTTGAAATTTACCATTATTACTTCTGGCATCTTAAAAATTCAAATACTGTGAGTTCAAACAGTCTGGGTGCTCATTACATGCATTTTTTTGGTGGCCATAAGCTATCTCCCAACTCTAGCTGGCCGAGGGCTATGAGCAAATGACAGAGGAAACACTGCCAGGCTAGCTCGTAATCAATCAGCTACCATTTATTCCAATCTCTATCACCATATCATAGTCACATTCCACTCATTCCAGGCTCACAGTCCCCCCATTCCTGTCTCACACTCCCCTCCCAGTCCCTTGTGCCCCATCTCACCCCCTTAGTTCTAGACCCAATCCTCAGAAGTTGGGGGGTAGGAATACACACAGTAATGGTAGCACAATTAACATATGTAAAACCCTTCCTTCTGGGGAAGCTTTTTCTAGGACAAAATCTTATTCTGCTTTGAAGAATGACTTTCTTGTTTAACAATGTCTTGAATAGTCCAAAATTTGAATAGAGAGCATTAATTAAAAAATAAAAGAGTAAAAGGATAAATAAAATTGGACCAGGTTAAAAAAATTAAAACAAGTTAAAAATTGTTTGCATATTTACCATCTTACCTATGACATAAAATTCACCAGTTTTCTTGAACTACTAAGTACATTTCTGTAAGAAGTCATGCAATTAGAAGGAAATGTTTGTAGAACTCTGACTTTGTCAAAAAAAGTCGAAGAACTGGGAATTCTTGTTTTTTTTTTTTTCTTTAAAAAAAACAATTTCAGAACTGTAACACGGAGTAGTGTGTTAGAAAGAAGCATAGCATAGATTGGCACATTTTCTGTTATTATTGAAATTTGAACCTCAAATGGGAATTTAAGATGTGTTCTGTCTAATCTAGACTCAGTCTAAAGTAATTTTCCCCCGGTGCCACATTGTTTCATCTTTGACCCATAATGGCAGAGGTCATCAATTCCAAGCAGGTTTCCCCAAGCCTGCCGGTAACACAGGCTACAGAGAGACAGAATAATCAAAGACTATATGGAAATGATCCAAGAGACATCTACCCAGACCTGTTCCATTTATACTCCTATTTTCCCATCTAAGAGCTTACTCCTCTAGCTCAGCATCAACGTGCATGCCTAGAATAGAAACCATGCACTTGAGCACGATCAGATTCTCTTTTCCCCGGGGATAGAATAAACTTAAACTTCCTCATAGTTTTGAATGTGTTAATAGTATCTACCTTTGCTGTTGGTGCAATCTACATTAATCATTTATGCTTTTATTTAATGAAAACAATATTCATGAAAATTAGTTTCGTCTTTGCCATCTGAGCAACTTATTATGAAGTATTGTTCCTTGAACAGTTTTTAACTTTAATATATTTTAATTAAACAATGAAAGTTGAAAAAAGTGTCCTAGAAAACATGAATGAATAATAGTATTTTTTTAAACCTGCCCTTCAGGAGTTTTTTGTATAATCATACACAAATAGTTGTATGCCATGGTGAAATGTGAAATTGAAGACAGTTTTAAGGCAGTGAAATTTAAAGACAAGGGCAGTTAAATGTACCATCTGCAAGGATGAGTAGATTTAAACACTGTGTCTTGGCTAACTTCCTGAATTCTCAAAGGAATGCTGAGGATGTAAAATCCAGGTGGACTCAATTTTTCTCAAACCCCAGTCTTTAGCAAAACTAAATGAAGGGCACTTCCTCCATAAATGTTTAATATGCTTTATAAGTTAAGTGGCTAACCTAGAGGTCATGACTAGGAGACCTAGATTATTTCTATAAGCACATGTTTCATTAATTTCCTACCAAAGTGTCTTTATTACTTATCTATGATGACCCAAGGCCAAATATTTCCTTGCTTACGGACAAATCAATAGTCATTTGGTGTGAGATGAGATCGCTGAACAAAGAAGGTACTTTAACAATTTAATGTGAGAGAAAATATTTAAAATAATGATCAACCACTCACTAAAAGTATTGAAAGGTTGATTAAATTTTAGAGGTGGCTATAGAGTATTTTTTTAAGAATTTTTTTTTAGAATTAACTTGTAATTTACGAAAATTTAACTTGAAAACCTGTTTTGTTAATAGAAGACAAATCGGTTAGTTAAAAATAAATAACATGATCATCTCCAGCTATTACTGTCATACTGGTCTCTTCTCTAACTTACCTACCCTCAGCCTCACACATACTTGTGGTTGATTCCCACCAGTTTCCAGTCCACCTAACCTCTGTTTTCCCTGGCCATGGATATCAAGAACTGAGTGGTCTTTCAGTACCAATTTTATAAACCACAATCTCCAAAAGGAGAGAGAGAGATAGAGATAGAGAGACAGAGAGAGGGGGGGGGGAAGTACTTGCCATCGATAGAGGC
Source organism: Sorex araneus (assembly GCF_027595985.1). Lineage (NCBI taxonomy): Eukaryota > Metazoa > Chordata > Mammalia > Eulipotyphla > Soricidae > Sorex > Sorex araneus. The sequence goes on along the minus strand of NC_073303.1, from coordinate 340,205,958 downwards.
AGGCTGTGTGGTGGGGGCAGTGGGCTGATGGGAGCGAAACTGGGGACACTGGTGCTGGAAAATGTACACTGGTAGAGGGATGGGTATATAACTGAATCACTGAAATTGAATTATGACCAGCTTTATAAGGGTTTATCTCAGTGATTCAATAAAAATGTAAAATTTAAATAACAGCCCAGAGATTTTTAAAAAAAGATTGTTAAGAAGAATGAAAGGATTAGCAATGTGTTGTGTGAAACTTTGAAGAGTAGTTCATGTGTAATCACAAGGTGGCTAGGGAATCCTGTGGCTCTCTCTTGCCGCATGCGTTCGGTGGTCTTGCGCCGCTTCCCCACCCAAGACGGCCAATGTCATAGGCAGACAAAGGAGGAAACAAGGGCTGGGCTGGTTGGTGATCAGTTGTCATTTATCCCATCCTCCCCACATGCCTGTTCCAATTTCACTAAGCTCCCCATTCTAGTCTCACACTGCTCCTCATTCCCATCTCCTTCTGTCTCTCCTGCTGCTCTCTCAGTTCTCCCACTCTCTGCTGTAGTCTCTCGCTAGTCTCTCTCCATCTCCTTGCATTGGGGGTAGCAAGCACACCTAAGGTCAGGTAGCACAATCAACATATGAAAGTCCTTCTTGATCACCAATCAGGCTCAAGGGCAAAATACCAGCTAGAGGTTTTTCTCCTCTCTTTAGTCCAATAACTTAATTAACATCACAATTGAAATCTTAATTCTACTTCTTAATATTAGTTATTTTGTATGGACACAGTAAGAGATACATTAAGCTTGTAAGGTGGCTCTTTGGGACACCTCACTATGGATCTCAGACTACAGTGCTCAGGCCAGGTTATTCTTTCCTAACCCTACCAGGGTCCTAATCTAGTTGATACTTTTTGGATCATGACAGAATTTGTCCATGACCATGCTCTTAACTTATACTTAAGTGTTATGGTGCATTGGCCTGGCCCTTTCGATGCCAGGGTAGCTCACAGCTTGCCCTGGGTCCATCCAGTCCCTCACTGGGACCCTGCTTTTGGGGTGCTAGGAAGTAAGGGCATCTGAGGCTTAAGTTGAGAGAACAGATGCTCAGGAGTGAGTATCATTCAAAGTCAATTAAATCACAGATTACAAAAGCATAGTATTAACTTCCTTCCTGGGTCTATACAAAAAGGACATTGCTCTAAATTAATATGCAGAGGACTTAAGGAGAAGAGAAAAGCAGTATTTACAAGTTAACAGAGTCTGATTAGGAGATAAAGTTGATTGACAGGTTGGGGGAGTAGAGCACAAAGAAAGAGGTTACAGATAAACACTGAGGAATGGGAGCACTGTGATGGGAGGAACTCAATAAACCTAAGCTCATTGTGGCAAGGCAGAAAGGACAAACCAATGTTATCCTACAGTTCATGTTGGGGGAGTAGATTCTAGTTCCAAAGTAATGTCATTTTAATTCAAGAGATTGGAGAAAAGAGGATGACAGACACTGGTATAGCAACTGAAAACTCCTCTTCATTAACTACAAAGCAAAAATGGAAAATAATGACATGCAATATTACAGTATGATAATAAAAAACTTTATGTATACCTATTCTGATAACCTTACTCATTGGACAGCATATTTATTTCACCATTATGAGCACAGAAGTGTTAGAGAGTTTGGGAGAGTGTTGATAGAAATGGAATGACTCTTTTGCATCATACAAAAGAAGAAACAGACATTTTTGAACCCAAATGACTTCTAATAATTTTGGGAATCTCTACTGTATACCAAATAATATACACTTGCCAAAGTATGTGAAAAGTATAGCACACTTAATGAACTTCAAAATGGTTCTTTGAAAGATCAGGTTGGCTGCAACCCACAGTCAAGAGGTTCCTATCTGCTTTTAGAGAACTAGAGAATGAAATCTGTGCCTAGTCAATGAAAGGGTTTTTTTTCTAACAGTTGCAATATTCTAAAACAACCAGAAACATGCTTTGCTTATTATTTCCAAAAATGTCCTCAAAATTCTTTTGTGTTTCTAGGACATTTCAAGGACATTGCGTTTTTTCCCTTCACTTAACCTAGAGATGCCATGGGCATGAGGAGTAGCATTTAAGCTGCAAACTCAAGTATTTCTCATTCTCTATTTGACTTATTATTATTATCATATAATAATAATAATATAATAATAATAATAATAATAATTATTATTATTATTATTATTATTTTATTATTGCTTTTTGTGTCACACCCAGAGATGCACAAGGGTTAGTCCTGGCTCATGTATTCAGGAACTACCCCTGGCAGTGCTCGGGGGACCATATGGGATGGCTGGGAATCAAACCAGGTTGGCTGAGTGCAAGGCAAATGCCCTACCCCGTTGTGCTATTGCTCCGGCCCCACCCTCCTTCTCTATTTGACATATCTAACTTCTCCATAATCTCAAGTAGCCAACAGCAGGACCTGCCACACATGCAGAGAAACTGTGTATTTGTGTGACTATCATAACTCTCCTATTATTTTTCCAGTGACAAAACACTTATGAGCAATGTTTCTGAAATGACATTTGAGATGACCAGAAATAAAAATCCCCAAGTCAGAGAATGTAGTTCTCTAGATCTCCACAGTAGTAGTGATGTCAGTAAAGCTGGGTTTGTGCAATGATTTTATAACTTGAACAGAATCCAAATCAAGTTATCATCAAAGCTGATGAAATTCACTTGTGACAAAATCAATTCAGAATTTCAGAGTCCCTGATAAAACATTAGAGAGAATATTTTCAGTTTGCATACATTCTCCTTAATAAAGGAAACTATATCTCAGATTCTTCTGCCTGTGAACTCAATATATATATATTTATATATATGTGTGTGTATGTGTGTATGTATGTATATACATAGATATAGTTTTCAAATGTTATTAAGAGGTATGTTTTAATTTCTTATGAACCCATAATGTTGGCCTCATATTTTGATAGAGAAAAATAGATTTATAGTAATTTAAACAGAATCCATAGTTTCAAAATGAAAAATATCTAAAATATAGCATTTATATACAAATTAAAAATTATTATCATGTATTACCTAGAAATTTCAAGTGATTTAATCAATTAAAAACAATCAAGAAAAAGTTAGCATAGTAAATTATCTTTGTGCTTGTTTGTTTAGGACCACATGTAATATGCTTGTTGGATGCTCCCAGAATGCAGTTTGTGGGTAACTCCCTGTGGTGCCAAGGACTCAGCTGGGTTTCTACTGGCAAAACATGTACTGGCAAATCATTTCTAACCATATTCATGACCCCAGTTCTAATTTTTGAGGATGGTTATCATTATAATAGTTTTGGTAGGGATTAAAATGGTAGCACAGCAGGTAGGGTGTTTGCCTAGCACATGGCCAACCCAGGTTCGATTTCCACCATCCCATATGGTCTCCCAAGCACTGCCAGGAGGAATTCCTGAGTGCATGAGCCAGAGTAAGCCCTGTGCATCTCTGGATGTGACCCAAAAAGCAAAAAAATAAAAATAAAAATAGTTTTGTTAAATAAGAACAAAACTAATAATTCTGATTCAACAGTTAAAATTTATTTTGTTTGACTATGCTCAGGGTGATATATTTATAAATTAATCTTTATTAGAAACCAATGAAGTAAGCAATCAATATTCTGCTCTGAAACATGAAGTAAAAATATAGCAAATTTAATTAATGCTAGAAAGCTGCAAAACTAGTAGTTAATTGAGCTACAGGATGAACACAGGAAATCTAACTCTTGAATATGTGCTTAAAAATCCCCAGAATACTTGGTAAATATAGAGGAATCCATATTATTCTTCAATGTTAAGACTTTTATGCCTGAATCAAGGATTTTAGGGAAAACTACCTGTAAGCTGACCTGATATTCAAATGATACTTGATATTATCATAAAAAATATGTCGTAGTCAGAATTACATCAGCTTTGTGAGTTCCTTCAAGTTGCTGTATGGTAATAATACTATTGAGGGGCTACTCTAACACAAAACATCCATTAGTATCCATTATTATCAACCAAACTCATCACAAAAATATGCTAAGCCCCTTTCATCATATTTCCCCAAATTAAGTTCAATAGAAATTGACCTTAAAAAGAGATATAAGTTTGCCTTAAATTTTAACATGCGATCACATATACACACACAAATTAAATCGTATTCAAATATTAGGATTAATCTGGCAATGCAACACAAGTTCCATTCTTCTAAGTAATCCGAGTTACATTACATGAGTGCCCCTAAATTATAAATTTACAATATATTTGTCCATGTTTACTAACTTAAAATTACTTTTCACGAGATGATTTTATAAAATAGACAAATTTATCACATATGAATGGCATGTAAAATTTATTGATACTATAGAATGAATGAATATAACATGTCATAAATAGTGCATTATTCTATGTTGAAGTGAACTTTTTTCCCAGAGGCATCAGTCAGGAATTTGTGATCAAAGAATTTCCACAGAACAAATCACCTTTGCCATTCTGACAAGTATTGGGAGACATTATAGAAGAATAGTGTATCGGTTTTCAAACTTGATATAAGATTTTATACAAAGATCTATCTTTCAACTTTACACTGCTAGAAATTTTGTAAAAATACTAGCACTGTAGTAGGGGAGATGGTTCACATAACTGAGCACATTCTCTGCATGTGGTGATTCAAGGTACCTCATATTTCCCTGAGGATAGTTGTGGACATGCTTGTACACTCCCCAAACAATTGTAAAAAGAGAAGAGAAACAGAAGCATTAACACTGATTCATTACCACCGGCTCCCCAAAAGATCTAAACTTAACTCACTGTTACATCAGAAGACAAAAGAATTAACTTATATTAAAATTGTTATATCTCATTTAGAATAAAAGGTCATAGCTAAGTAGAATTTAAACTATTAGCACAAAGACAGATATTATGAATAGGTTGGAGGAATAGAAAATTTATAATTGGGGCCATAGCGATAGCACAGCGGGTAGGGCATTTGCCCTGCACTCGGGACAACCAGGGTTCAATCCCGGGCATCACATATGGTCCCCCAATCACTTCATGGAGTGATTCCTGAGTACAGAAGCAGGAGTTACCTCTAAGCATCTCCAGGTGTGATCCAAAAAGCATGAAAAAAAAAAAATTTACAACTTACTGCTGTTGCAGATTTCAGTTTTTTCAGGACAAGATTCAGACCTATATCATAAATTTTTGGCTGGTTGCATTGTTTGTTTATTTAATTATTTATTTTTGCTTTTGGGGTCACACCTGGCTATAAGCAGGTGTTATTCCTGGCTTTGCACATAGGAATCACTCCTGGTGGTGCTCAGGGGACCATATGAGATGCTGGGATCAAACCCAGGTCTGTCTCGTGCAGGGCAAACACCCTACCTGCTGTGCTACCGCTCCGGCCCCTGTTCTGTTTCTTTTTATAAAAAAAAATCAAACCTAAATATCGAAATTTTCCTGGAAAAAAAAACTTCTTTCAAAATAGCATAAGCAACAGTGCTTTGGCAAAACTAATAATATTTCCTTTTCCATATGGAAGTATCATATTATTGAAAACAAATTAAAACACAAACTGAACTAATTCTCAATTTTCTATTATATAATGAGTGAAAAAACAGTACTGTCTTATGACCTCTTACTACTTACACTTGAATACCTTTTAGTAGGTGATCATTGATGTATACTTACTTTCTTTCCTCTAAGAACTTCAGGTCAAGTGTTCTTGAAAGCTCATGTACAGATCTGAACTGAAAGGCAGCAAGGAGGCTGCCTTTTTTTTTTAATTTCAGAATTTCTTCTTACACCAAATGGAGATCAAGTATGTGTAGTATGCCCACACCAACTGGGATCAAGTATGTAATGCCTGCTTCCTCGTGTCTACATACAGTGGCTTTAATCCTCTTCAGTGAAAATTTATTTTGACTCTATCAGTAAGGGGTCCCACTACTCTAGACCATATGCATAGATTATTGTTAAAGATGGGAATTTATACAATGAAATGTTAGCATGGTTTTATCTTCTCTGTTACTATATCCAAAATAAGATGTAGTGGTATGATTTGGACATAGGTTTTGTTCAAAGTTGGGTCAAAAATTTTACAGTACAGTATGATTGAGAATCTATGACACTAAATTCTAGTTACTTTCATAACTCATTTTACTGAGATTATTAAAGGAATTAATATCAGAAAAATATAGATGTTATAGTTTTCATTAGGCATTGGGTCAATGGTTGTGAATATGGTATTCTTTATGAACTCATTAAATTGATATTTTATTAGCCCAAAGACAAATATTTAATTATAACATAATAATATGTGGTAAATTTTAATACAAAGAAGAAACTGAATGCTAGTGAGATAGTGCAGGGGGAATGGCACTTGCCTTGCATGCAGTTGACCCTGGTTTAATCCCTGGTCCCTGGCATCTTATTTTTGCTCTTCTGAACACTGCTGTTAGTGACACCTGGGCACAGAACCAAGTTGGATCTGGCCTAAAAAACAAGACAAACAAATCAAAACAAAGAAGCACTTAAGTAATAAAAATGTCATGTTAGAATGAGAATGATAAGAAAAGACCTAAAAAAAACAAGAAGTAAAGAATACCAGAAATTTATGAGCTAAGTTTTATCTTAAAAGGTTAAATGGAAAGGAATGATATGAAGTAGAGACAGCTGATACATGTACATAAGCAAGAGACAATGACATGCACCACTTAAGGAACCCACGCATAGCTCAAATATTGTATGGCGCTTAAAGTCAAATTTAAGAAAGCATTGTGAATAAAGGAAATGTAGTAGTGAAGACTGGAAGAAACTCATCAACAGAATGAAAAAGTTTAAGTTTTATAAACTAAGAGTAACAGAAAGCTTGTTACAGTTTTTTTGTTTGTTTAAATCAAGATTAAAATTGTGTGATGAGAGGATCACCATGTTTTAGGATATTTTTTAGATCTCAATATAGGTTTATGAATCTTTTGGTGTCGGAAGTCCTTTCATAAATTGCTGTGGTCTCTATGGAAAATGATATGAAGTTTTTTTGCTTTTTTTTTTCTTTTTGGATCACACCTGGCGATGATCAGGGTTAGTACACCTGGCGAAGATCAGGGTTAGTACTGGCTCTGCATTCAGGAAGACTTACCCCTGGCGGTACTTGGGGGAACATATGGGATGCTGGGAATCGAACCCGGGTTGGCCATGTGCAAGGCAAATGCCCTATCCTATGTGCTATCACTCCATCCCCTGAAGTTTTTTTTTTTAAAAAAAAACAGAAAGTATACATATATATTTCATTATCCCACAACATCACTGGTTGGTGTTTATGTGAACAATATTGGAAAATACTAATTTGAGAGAACAGCTACAACAAATTATTCATAGTACCATAATTTTCATTAGACAGATCATGGAATCAATTTAAATGCCCATAACTAAAGACTAGATAAAGAACGAAGGGCTAGACTGGGGTCATTGGTGGAGGTGAATGGGCACCAGTGGAGGGATGGGTAAACGAGCACTGTATGAGTGAAATGCAAACACAAAAGTTCATAAGTTTGTAACTATACATCACAGTGATTCTCTAATAATTTTTAAAAAAACATATATATATATATATATATATATATATATATATTGCTTTTTGGGTCACACCCAGCAATGCTCAGGGGTTACTCCTGACTTTGCACTCAGGAATTACTCCCAGCAGTGCTTGGGAGACCATATGGGATGCCGGGGATCGAACCCGGGTCGGCCACATGCAAGGCAAATGCCCTACCCGCTGTGCTATCGCTCCGCCCCCCTAAAAAAAAAAACATATTTTTAAAGGACCTAAGTTTCAACTGAAATTTTTTTTGCAAGCTTAATTATGTCAAAATGCAACAAAAATAAAACTTTTAATGTATGCTTTAAAAAAAAAGTGGGGCTGGAGTGATAGCATAGCGGGTAGGGGGTTTGCCTTGCATGCGGCCCACCTGGGTTCAAATCCCAGCATCCCATATGGTCCCCCGAGCACTGCCAGGAGTAATTCCTGAGTGCAGAGCCAGGAGTAAACCCTGTGCATCACCGGGTGTGACCCAAAAACCAAAAAAAAAAAAAAGAAGAAGAAGGAAGTATGTGAAGCCCATGTGCTGCTTGTGCCCACATAGCTGACAACATGTTTCTCCCATCTCCCCTCCTGACATGTGTACTTTTCTATCCAATGCTAAGAAGTGTGTAGGGGATTCTACTCTCCAATATCTCCCACTTTCTTTCCCTCCTTTTTTCATAAACCCCAAATAAAATATGATTCTACTACAAAAAAATATATATGTTCAATGGAATTGAATTGAATTTAAAAGAACGTTCAGTGAAATTTAAAATAATGAAATTGTGCTTTTAGTGATATCTCTTAAAAATAAAATTGTACTTTGGGGGCACATTGTGGTCAAAACAATTTCTTTTAGAAAATAAAACAAATCAAAACATGAGAAAATGATTGTTGAATGATCTTACTTTATGTAGAATCAAAACAATGAAAAAACAGTAACTGCAAAACACAATTATAAACGATAATTAAATATGTGAAATATTGTGGTAATTACAATAGAATAGTTGCTAGGAGGAATGGGTAGTTATGTTGATAGTGTGACAGTCATGCATGTAGCTTATTATGTGAAGGTCTCCCTAAGTCTTATAAACATATAGATGCTAGTATTAAGAAGAAATGCTAAATAAAATTTGACTAAAAAAGAATCTGGGGGCTGGAGTGATAGTACAGAAGGTAGGGTGTTTGCCTTGCATGTGGCCAACCTGGGTTCGATCCCTGGCATCCCATATGGTCCCACAAGCACTGCTAGGAGTAATTCCTGAGTGCAGAGCAAGGAGAAACCACTGAGTATTGCTGGGTGTGACCCAAAAAGAAAAAAAAATCTGTAGTTTTCATTTGATCCAGTCATGGCAGAAAACTTTAAAAGTTGAGAGCTGGGGAAAAAAAATCATCCCTAAAATAACAAAAAATATAATTATTTCCACTCTATCTTGGGACATGTGGTGAAAAAGAAATGGAAATGTACTAAAAGTAAGACACAAGTGTAGTTTCTAAATTCACCTGAAGAGTTTAGAAATTGTCTTCCAAAAATATGCAGCAACAACAAAATAGAAAGAAAAAGGGGGTTTTGTTGGCAAAGAAACAGTTGGAAAGCAAACCTAACCAGCACAGGTGGTAGCACAAGCTTCAAAGGAAGGCTATGAAGGTCTGATTTTATGCCCAGTAGAATTGGAGCGACATAACATCCAATAGACTCAGCAGTTTTTCAGAAAATGCATGCATACTTATGAGGGACAACAGTGGGATGCATAGTTGAGAAACATACAACGAGCATACCTGGCAGATACAGAAAGTGACAGAATAGCAATGCAGCATTTTCATAAGTTTGTTTTTCAAAACACAAATGAAAAGAAAATAACTCGAAATGAAGGTGAAGTTCAATAAGCAGTGTTCCTCAATGAGTACCATACTTCCAAGGGCTTGGGGTTCTTATCAGTACAACCTCCTTTTGATGGAGGAGGATGTTGAGGAGTTGGGCTATACCTGACAGTGCTTAGTAGTTAATCCCAGTCCCTTTCGTGGGGTATCATTTGTGGTAGAGCTCTGGGAACCATGTAGTACCTAGGAGTAACCCACCCTCATGAATGCAAAGCATGATCTCCATCTTTCTACCTATTGCCAAGGGCCTGTTGCTTCAGGCTATCTTTGCTTGTCCTGGCCTCATAAAATCAAAATTATGTAAAACCATGGCTGTCCAATGGAGATTACAGACCTAATGCTAGTTTGTTTTAGCTTTTTGACCCCTTAGAATCGTTCTACACCCACTTCGCTGCGCCCGCCCTCCAGTATGACTGAGGAGGACAAGGGACCTGCTTTGGACACCAGCAGCCCACATACCTGCAGTATGTGATTTGAGCGTTTCCGCCAGGCCGCCCGTGAGGGGGCCCGGCATTTCTCTTTTTTTTAATCTCTCTCTCTCTCCCTCAACCTCTCCTGGGCACAGCACAGCCTCCACCCCACTTCTCTGAGCACAAAATGGAGACACGCACCCAACTGCACGGCGTGGCTGGCAGGAGATCGAGGGCGGGGAAGTACCGGTCTCCGCCTACCTTGGACACTTTCCCACTTCCGCCTGTGCGGGGGCCCGGTATTTCTCTAGGTTTTCCCATCTTATGAGCACCATAAAAGGGTAAAAGATTGTAGCGATAGAATTTCAGGCAGAATTTTCCCTGGACTTTATACAGAAACCCAAAACCGCGCGGCCACTGCCATGGCAGCGCGACCTAATATCATCTAATCATCAGCAATATGAAATGGTTCCTTTTTAACGGGTCGGACTTTGGTGGGAAACCCTAACAAGAATAGTAAGTTTTTTGTTGAAATATTGAAGGCAACCAAAGTGATAGCCATCCCTATAGACTGAACTAAGCCATACCCCCACGCCAGCTGAGAAGAAATATCCTTCTTTCTCAGGAAGAAACGCGGCGTGGCGTTAACCATAGTATGATGTCCTGGTGGCATGGGTATGGGATACAAGGGAATAAAGTATTATGTACATGGAACAGCGGGACGCTGGTGGAATCTCGAGTCGGGGCCGATACCAGCACACTACTTTTGGTTCCAGAAACTGCAGACTTTCTACCAGACTACCAACTAAGCCAGATCCCCACGCTGGCTGATGACAGGAAATAACCATCTTTTCTGTTTTTTTTTTTCCTTTGTCAGGCAGCGTGGTGAATACTAAACAGGGGTGAACTCGGTGGCACGGGACGAGGGGGGAAAAAAATAGAAAATTTATGTAACAAACAATGGGACTTACTATCTTTACATTCTCAGCAATGGAGAACTATCAAATGATTCCTTGACAATAGGACTGCCTTTTTCCTTTTGGCGGGAAACCCCAGCAACAATAGCGAGTTATGTGTTGAAACATAGAATGTAACCAAGATAAAGTGTAAACGAAATGAAACATCAATTACAAGGGCGGGGGCGGGGTGGGGCTGGAGGGGGCGGGAGGTATACTGGGGTGGTTGGTGATGGAATAGGGGCACTGGTGAAGGGAAGGGTGTTTGAGTATAAAAAACAAAGACGAAAGAAAAAAATTTAAAAAAATTAAAAAAAAATAAAACTGGATGTTTCACACACACAAAAAAGAATCGTTCTACAGTTGTTGGCAGCTAGGGTTACGGGGGAGGGCGTGGGGGAGGGGAGAGGAGTGTAAAATTTCTTTTCTTTTCTTTTTTTAAAATTTATTTTTTTTTATTAGTGAATCACCATGAGTTACAGTTACAAACTTGTGAACTTTCATGTTTTCATTTTGTTTATATCCCTCCTCCAGTGCCCAGTCCCCTCCACCAATGTTCCCAGTATCCCTCCCATCCTCCCACCCCATCCTCCCACCCCACCCCACCTCTGTGGCAGGACATTCCCCCTTGTTCTCTCTCTCTCCTTTTGGGTGTTGTGGTTTGCAACAGAGGCACTTCATGGCCATCATGTTTGGTCTACATTCTATTTTCAGAGAGCATCTTCCATCCTGTGCAGGTCCTCAAACCACACTTTACCTGGTCTTCCCTTCTCTACGCGAGCTGCCCCTTCCTCCAGCATGTGGGGTCAGCTTCCAAGCCTTGGAGCCAAACTTCTGGTCCTTATCTCTACTATTATTGGGTGTTAGTCTCCAAATCTGTTATTTAATTTTATATTCCACAGTTGAGTGCAATCTTTCTATGTCTGTCTCTCTCTTTCTGACTTATTTCACTTAGCATGATACTTTCCATGTTGATCCACTCATATGCAAATTTCATGACTTCATCTTTTCTAACAGCAGCATAGTATTCCATTTTGTAGATATACCAAAGTTTCTTTAACCAGTCAGAGGAGTGTAAAATTTCTAATAGTTTTAATTATTCGATTACAAAACTAAAATCCTGAAATGTTAACCTATTTTTTTAAAATTGGTACCAAGTCAGTGCAAACCCAAACTTTTTCACAAAATAAGTTCACTTAATTAAAAAGAAAAATTTAAGGAAAAATAATTTTAAAGGAAAAAAAAGCCTAATATCATATAAGAAAAATACTCCATAATGATAACAGAGAGATAGCAAAGCTAGGGCACTTACCTTCGGTAGGGCCTACGGAAGTTCAGTCTCTAACACTACATATGATCCCCTGAGCTGATCCACAGGTTTGATCCCTGAGCACAGAGTCAAGAGTAATGCCAGAGCACTGATGGCCTAATGTCACCTTCCGCAGGTGAGGTGAATACTTATCAAGGAACATATCCAATAAAGTGATGATAGCCGCACAATAACATGTTTAGATTTCCAGAAATTTTAATAACAGTGACTTTAAAACTAATTACAACCTTTAATTTTAAAGTGACATGATATTCAGAGATTAGATGCCATTAAGGCATTTTTAAAGGATAAATAAGCAAGTCCATAAAGGAATCAAACTGAACTTGTAAGAAAAAACTGAAATGCAACTTTAAAGAGTGAAAGATGAAGAAAATCATTCATGAAACATTATGGAGAAACAAAGATGAAACATATAAATATCAATTGAAAATGTGAATGCAAATGAGAAATTACTACTTAAGTAAAATAGATGACCATGGAGAAGGAAAATAAATAATAATAAAATTGTGTCAGGTCAAGGTCTAAACCCATTTTTTTTGCATGTGGTTGTCCAGTTGTGCCAGCACCATTTGTTAAAGAGGCTTTCCTTGCTCCACTTCACATCTCTTGCTCCCTTATCAAAGATTAGATGGTCATACATTTGGGGTTGTGTGTAGGGATATTCCACCCTGTTCCATTGGTCTACGGCTCTGCCTTTGTTCCAGTACCATGCTGTTTTAATTGTTACTGCTTTGTAGTAAAGTTTGAGGTTGGGGATGGTGATGCCTCCCATCATCTTTTTCCCAAGAATTGTTTTAGCTATCCTTGGACGTTTGTTATTCCATATGAATTTTAGGATTGCTTGATCCATTTCTTTGAAGAGTGTCATGGGTATATTTATAGGGATCGCATTGAATCTGTATAATGCTTTAGGGAGTATTGCCATTTTGACAACATTGATTCTCCCTATCCACGAGCAGGGTATATGTTTCCATTTCCTCATGTCCTCTTTGATTTCATGGAGTAGCGTTATGTAGTTTTCTTTGTAAAGGTCTTTTACTTCCTTGGTTAAGCTGATTCCGAGGTACCTGATTTTCTGGGGCACGATTGTGAATGAGAAGCGATCACCAACTACATTGTAGTCGAAGGCCATGTGGGGGAAGGGAGTTGCGGGCTGAATGAGGGCTAGAGACTGAGCACAGCGGCCACTCAACACCTTTATTGCAAACCACAACAGCTAATTAGAGAGAGAAAACAGAAGGGAATGCCTTGCCACAGTGGCAGGGTGGGGTGGGGGGGAGATGGGATTGGGGAGGGTGGGAGGGACACTGGGTTTACGGGTGGTGGAGAATGGGCACTGGTGAAGGGATGGGTTCCCAAACTTTGTATGAGGGAAGTATAAGCACAAAAGTGTATAAATCTGTAACTGTACCCTCACAGTGATTCTCTAATTAAAAATAAATAAATAAAAAATAATAATAATAATAAAATTGCTATTAATAAGCATTATTGGACTGGAACCATAGCACAGCAGGTAGGGCGTTTGCCTTGCACACAACCGACCTGGGATTGATTCCTCCATCCCTCTCAGAGAGCTCGGCAAGCTACCGAGAGTATCCCGCCCCATGGCAGAGCCTGGCAAGCTACCCATGGCAGATTGATATGCCAAAAACAGTAACAAGAAGTCTCACATGGAGACGTTACTGGTATCTGCTTGGGCAATGTGATGAACAACGGGACGACAGTGCTACAGTGCTACAATAAGTATTATTATGTGGGGGAAGGAGTTTGTGCCATAGGTGACTGCTCGGAGTTTCTTCCTAACTCTGTACTCACAGTTTAGTCATATGTGCTATAAGGGATCAAACTTGCATCTTTCCCAGTCAAGACAAGTGACTTGTTCTCACCACCGAGATGTGATCCCGGGGGCCGCACGCATGTGTGGCCTCTCCGCAGCTGCACAAGCGTGAATCCAGACCCAGCAAAACCTCTTTCGGCATGGGGAACTCCTCACAGAATGTCTCCAGCCTGAGAACTAAGCCTCGGCCCCATGCCCGCCCAGGAGGGGAAAGGTATTTCTCTCTCTCGCCTCTTTCTCTCCGGGGATGAAGGGCGTGGTGGCCGCCATATTAAGACGACCACAGATTGGGTTTTCAAGCCTGCAATTATCTAATATCTGGAAGAAATCTCCCTGGACTTCTTGTTAAAGTACAGAAATTCAAAACCGTGCGGCTGCTACTGCGGCCATGCGACCTTATTTGTCTTCACAATAGGTCTGAATCTAGTGGGGTACTCCTAACAACAATAGTGAGATTTGTGTTGAAATATTGAATGTAACCAAAGTAAACAGAATGTAAAGTGAAACTTATCAGTTGGAAGGTAGGGGGTGGGGGGGCGGGATGGGAGGCGTACTGTGTTTTTTTTTTTTTTTTTGGTGGTGGTATATGGGCACTGATGAAGGGATGGTTGTTTCAGCATTGTATAACTGAGACCTAAGCCTGAAAGCATTGTAATCTTACACACAGTGATTTAATAAAATAAAATTTTTATTAAAAAAAAAAGACAAGTGACTTACCTTCTGTATTCTCTCTGGCTGGAGGCAGAATTATTTAATAAGAAATTAGCTGACAATTTGGCGGAAATGTTAAAAGTCCTAACTACTAGAACAATATGAATTTTAACATAATAAATGACTACTAAAGAATATTGTATTGAACTACAAAATAATACAGAAAAGAAGAAAATCTAAAGAGACCAACAAACCCATAGATCACTTTCAAAGAAGTACTTGCTCTGAGGACAACCTTCTCAAAATCAACAAAAAAGACCAATGAACTATTTTCAGTATGTTTAAGCTCTCATAGGAAAATTTCAATCCCTTTAAATAATCATAAAAATTGAGGACAAAGTGTACAAAATTAAAAAGTCTGATTTTTTACCTCTCATATAAATTCAATTACTACACAGATTTTTGCAAAGAGGAGACTGAGCCCAAAATGAAAATCTTACTCAGATGCAAAAGTGAGACAATCACAAATATAATGATTGAAAAAATTTAGAAGTGATGATGAGGGAGGGAAATTAAAAATATGACTATTATCTTAGGTGACAATGTCATGGAAAATATGAGAAGTACAATCAAAGCTAAAAAGATTAAGATTCAATAGTTCTTCATGGTATACAAATACCATAAGCATTTAATATATTTCAATTATGTAGATTACAAAACTAAACATAGTTTAAATAGAAATAAATTAATAGCATCCTAATTTTGTAGGAAATAAAATAAATTAAAAAAACTAAAAATCTAATGAAAGTCTAAGAACTAGAAAAGGAAATCTACTCTATGAATAAAAAATGGAAAATAGAATGAAGAAACACACCAAAAATTATAAGGATTATGAGAATGGCAAGTGAATAAAGCATCTTATTAAAAAAAAAAAACGGACTGGAGCGATAGCACAGTGGGTACGGTGTTTGCTTTGCCCATGGCTGACCCCGGTTCAATTCCTCTGTCCCTCTCAGAGAGCCCGGCAAGCTACCGAGAGCATCCCGCCCACTAGGCAGAGTCTGGCAAGCTATGCATGGCATAATCCATATGCCAAAAACAGTAACGAGGGTCACAATGGAGATGTTAGTAGTGCCCGCTGGAGCAAATCAATGAACAATAGGACGACAGTGCTACAGTGCTATTAAAATGTAGAAATCTCTTGGCTACTGTCACTGTCACTGTCATCCTGTTGCTCATTGATTTGCTCGAGCGGGCACCAGTAACATCTCCATTGTAAGACTTGTTGTTACTGTTATTTGGCATATCTAATACCCAAGGGTAGCTTGCCAGGCTCTGCCATGAGGGCAAGATACTCTCAGTAGCTTGCTGGGATCTCCGAAAGGGGAGGGGGAATCGAACCCGGGTTGGCCGCATGCAAGGCAAATGTCCTACCGCTGTGCTATCACTCCAGCCCATCTCTTGGCTAAACTTTTTAAAATTATACCATCATGCTATATATAAAACTCAAATTAGAAAATCATTACACCAAACAAAGAGATAGCTCAAATGGGCTAAGTGCATGTTTTGTACTTAGAGATCTAGGTTTATCTCTATCACCATGAGCACCCTAGGAAATCACCCCTAAATTCATAAGTATTGTAGGATATGAGTTCAGAAACCAAAAACAAACAAAATAAATGAAACAGAGATGACAAAAGCAGGGAGTTGGAAAAGTAAATCTCATATATAGTCATCAAATGAGGGTGGAGTGTAGAGAAAAGTACAGTCCTAATATTGTTTTTAAGAATATCTCTAAGACTGTAGAGTGAATAAAAAGTATTTTTATAGTAATAACACAAAAATACTATCACTTATAAGATATTTCTGAACCTGAAGACCTGGAAAATAGTCCTTGAAAAAGACAAATCCCATTTCATTGCTTAGTGTATGCTACTCAGAACACACTCCATGGCTATGCCAGAAAACATGCACAAGGTGGTTCATGATTGCACAAAAGTGTAAACAGTGTAATTGTTGACAAAAAAGAAATGGGTGGTTAAGTGTATATTTGTAAAACTAACTTTTTGAAAGCAAAAATAGACACCAAATATTTGTATCTACATGAATTAAGCTCAAATGTAATACTGAAGAAAATCATTATTCCTAATTTTATCACTACAAATTTAGACAATACCATTTTGTTCATTGTCCATTGGTACATGTGTAGATGGGAAGGTATATAGATGTGTAGTAATGAGAGCTGATGGAGAGTCAACTATAATAGGTGAATACTACCAATTATCACTGAATTAGAACTTATATTTGGATGTATAAGGATATATATACCTTAGGACTCATATTTGGATAGAAAACATCTGTCTTCTGGGGTTTCGTCTCTCACAAAATATTTTCAGGGAACTAAAGCTAAAACTAAACTGTAAGTTTTTACTCTGACTTTCCTAAGAATAATGGCAAAAACGCATGTAATGTAGACGTGAGCAGTAGTTCATGAAATGCCTTAGGAGCTGCATGATTACATAAACTTTTGGGGGGTATCAAATTGATAGAAAATTTATTTTATCAAAGACAAACCCATTGCTTTGAAATAACAGTAACATTGAAATCCTTAGAAGTGAATTGATTGCAAACCTAGTCTAAAATTTAAAGCACATTTAAAGGATAGCAAATGTGTTTTCATTTAGTGTTTGACTTCAGCATCCTGGACAAGAATGAGAAAAAGTGTATTAAAGAAGAAATATTTTATGTCTAGTTCTTAAGCAACCAGTTTATTCTGCCAGTTTTTGCTACTAAAAGGTTCTCAATTCAACACAGTCCACAGGTAATAATAAAAATGAGAATCCCTTGCTTGACAATAGAAACTTTGACATAAAGTGCCCTTTTAAAGCTGTGTCCAACTCATCTTTAGGCAAAGTATGGGACTTAATGGCTTAGAACAGTTAAAGGATGTTTCAAATATTAGTCCTAATTTCTAAAAACAAACAAAAGTGATGCTTACCTGGATTGCTGCTTACGTCTCTTTGCTCTGCGGGTGTATCAAACAAGTGACTCGAAAATGTTTCTCAAACAAGCATATAATAACTAAGAATTATTCACTGAGTACCCTAAATTCAAAGCTTTTGTTTAAAAGCTTCACTAATAGCTTAGTCCTGCTTCAATTTCTGTGTATGTATGTGAGTTTGTGTGAGTTTTTGTGAGTGTGTGTATGATCATGCATTTTGAAATAACAGAATCTCCTAAACAGGTCTTCATAAATTGGTAGAAACTGGAAGGGGATACATAATAAAACTTTGACTTGACATTTGAGTCAAACAACTGAAGTTAAGGACATAATAGTGATAAAAGAGAGACATAACCAGAGTTCTGCTAGGAAGTAAATTTGGCTATGAAATCATTTTAGCATTCAATACCGAGTACAACAAAATTAATAGAGGATACCACCACCATTTTTATTATACTTTCTGTATTTATATCATGTTTTGTTCATCATAATCATCTGATCATCAATTTAATGTGTTGGAATTTCGAAATTCATTCTTTATGACATTTAGTATTGTGAGACACCAATATTTAATTTATTCACAATCATATCAACTGGCATTTAATACCTCTGAATATAAATGGTGAGAGAAAGAATAAATGACCCATAAAAGAGATAAGAAAGAGAAGAATTTGTCAATGAATCATTTGATTCAACTATTGACTTATTAGAAGGCTAGACGGAGCACTGAAAAAAGATGATTCATGGGTAACCTAGATATTTTGGGGGCTTAGGAGAGTTTTAGCTATTTATTGAGTTGAGTACCACAGAAATAAAGGTAGGGATGGAAATATGAAAATTAAATGTTCAAATAGTAACATATTATATAAGAAAAAATTAAACAAAGATGATTGCACAAATAACAATATTCAATAGATATTTTGAGAAAGAGAAAAATAGAAAGTCAATAGAAACAAAATTATAGAACATATGAAAGAACACCACATAAAATTATGTTTTGCAGAACAAGAGTTCCCTAGGTTATGAGACACAAGACAAGGAAATATTTGTGGCGGTAGTAATGGTAGATAGTATTTTTTATATACCTAAAATCATTTTCAACAAAGAGCACAAGAGTGGGTACATAAGAAATTAATACATGCAGATTATTATAAGATATTACATAATGTGAGGAATGAATATAGAATTTGAATATGAATATAGAATATAAATATGAATATCGAGTGAATATAGGATATAGGAGCAAAATAATCCACGCAGATCATGACATCCCCTGTATTGATTATAGATTCATCTAATTCTTAAAGTTGTGTCATACCTAAAGGGTATTCTTGTTATCACTGTTACCACTGTCATCCCATTGTTCGTTAATGTACTCGAGTAACATCTCTATTACACTCATCTGTGATATTTAGCAGCCTCTCCTTATTCGTCTTTCCCAATGATTGGAGGCTCTTTCAGGATCAGAGGAATGAGACCTATCATTACTGGTTTTGGCATATCAAATACGCCACAGGTAGCTTGCCAGGCTCTGCCATGTGAGCGTGGTACTCTCAGTAGCCTGCCGGGGTCTCTGAGAGGTATGTATCTTTTACTGTATTTGGCATATGAATATGCCATGAGGAGCTTGCAAGGCTCTCCCTTGCGGGAAATAGACTCTTGGTAACTTGTCAGGTTCTCCAAGAGGGAGAACAAGGCTATTAGATGTTTTGTTCTATGTCCCAATATGTCCCGGTCGCGCACTTCCAGGAACTTGGTCTTATAGTCTCTGGATGTTGGCCATGGGTGGAATTACATGACACTGAGGGCAGTTTGTGGGTGTGGCTGCCAAGCTACTGGAAAATGGGAGATCTGGGTGGAAAAGGCCCAGAACCAATGCAAGCAGGCTTGGAGATCTCATCCCCGGGTTCTGCACTGCTAGGTTCTTCTGCCAGTCCCTTCATGTGTGAGGCTCATCTGAACGTGTGGAGAGTAGCCTCAAGCATGGCTGTGGCCGGGTTCCAGAGGTCTTCAACTGTCAAGGCTCTGCTTGGGGCAGGAAGGGAAAGGCAACCTGTCCCCTCTGAGGGGCCCAGTGAAGACAGCCAGGAGCAGGGTATTCCTACTATTGGAAATATTTTTTATTTTTAATTTTAAAGGGAAATGAAGTTTTCATGTTATAAATAATAGACTACAGGAAATTAAGAAATAAAAATTTATATAAACCTGTGGAAATTGCTTTGTGTTAAATTATTTGCATTATTACCCTTTTACTTATATTTAATAATTAAATATATTACTCACATATGGGATTATTAGTAAATGCATTAATCTCACCATAATATGTAAAGTGTTTCTATAAAATTGTAACAGATATCATCTGTTGAGTGCAGTCCTTATAATTTATTTATTTACATGCTTCTTTGGCCATACACAGTGGTGCCAAGGCCTACTCCTCTGAGCATGGGTGACCATATAGGGTACCTGCAATTCAACTCAGGTTAGACAACTGTCATATCTTTATGATCCCAGTGTTATATTTTTTCAAATATATCCTGACTTTGAAGAAATTTAAATATTATCTATGATCATCATCTTGGTTAAACAAAATGACAAACTTAAACTACAAGAACTAGAAGGAATCCAGCATTATCGATTTTCAGTTTATCTGCTTTCCATTCCTTTATTGATAGGTAGATTTTTCAAATGTAAGTTTTTAAAATAAATATTTACAGACAACATTTTACATTACAAATACATTTTAAATGACGACATATTACATGTACTTTTTTTAACTGTCATGAAACATTAAACTGATACAATATTCTTCTAATCAAAATAATACACTAAGGAAACCAGTAAAATTTGTGTTTCAATGAAATTGGATGCTTGAAATTGACCCTCCCCTGTATGAACCTGTCATTCATCTTCTTGCCCCCACACCCTTATTACATCACCCCACCCTTCCTATATCCTCTCCATGAGTTATCATTCTTGTTACCCAATTGCATGTCTGGACAAGAAACCACTCATACTTGCTGCATTTAGTTGATTTTTTCTCAAGATTTTCTGAACTCATCCTTTTTTTTTTAATTTTTATTTTATCACCATGTGGAAAATTACAAAGTTTTCAGGTTTATGCCTCAGTTATACAATATTCAAACACCATCCCTTCACCAGTGCCCATATTCCACCACCAAAATCCCCAGTATACCCCCCGCCCCCACCCCTCACCCCTAACTGTATAACTGATGAATTTCACTTCCTTTTCTCTTTACCTTGATTACGTTCCATATTTCAACACAAAACTTACTATTGTTGTTGGAGTTTCCCCCCAAGAAAGAAAGCCCTACTAAGGGAGCATTTGATAATTAGTTTTCCATTAAAAGATTGTATGTTTTCAGTTTTTAGAAAAGGTTCGGATGTGTCTCAGTTCCGCATCCCGGAGCCGTGTTAGTTGCTGCTCAGTGTCACCTGGGCTCCATCTGGAGAAGGTGTGCTGGCTGTACCTCCTCCATCTGGATCCCCGGTGTTGCTGGCCCCGTTTCGGTTCCGGAGCATTCTCAGGGCTGCGTTGCTCACCAGAACGCCGGGCTGCTTCTCTGTTGAATGTGGCAAGATGGCGCCAAGGGTGGGTAGAGGGAGTGACTTGAACTGATCCTTCATGGCCTACTCCTGAGACTCTTTTCCAAAGACTCTAACCTTTAACCTCCTTCATTTTGCATACTTTGGCTTTTTACATTAAAATGGAAAACATGAGAATTCTCAATTAATTTTGGTTTTTTTGCAAAAACAAACAACAAAAAACAAGACAGTGCATCGCTCATTTTCCTCATAATGAATTCAGAACTATGTAATTCCTCCCTTTAAAACTTTCATCAGGGGCTGGAGCAATAGCACAGTGAGTAGAGTGTTTGCCTTGCTGGAGGCTGACCCAAGTTCAATTCCCAGCATTCCATATGGTCCCCTGAGCACCACCAGGGGTAATTCCTGACTGCAGAGCTAGGAATAACCCCTGTGCATCGTTGGGTGTGACCCAAAAAGAAAAAAAAATGCAAAACTTTCATCAGATCCCCTTTAAGAATATGGAATGCGATGAATTTGAAGTGAAATGAAGGCTTTCAAAATTTAGTTGGATGAATCATGAAAGTACCTGTGTGGGATAACTTATCTTTGATCTCAAAATTCCCTGCTATGTGACTATTATTTTCTCCATTCCCCTAACAGCAATGATCTTGCTCAGATATCTACTCCAAATTATCAGACTATGCTGTTTGCTATATCAGAGATGTGTTCTCTATTCTGTCTAAAACTTTGTTCTTTTTACAGCTTTGCACTCCTCCTTTCATACTCTTGCGTCTAGCAACTTTTTTTTTAAAATGTAGCAGTACTCCTTTTTATTAAGCCATTGACTAAGCTCATTGAACTGGGCATGAACTCCAAATTACTTTTATTTTTTAATTTCTAATATTGAATCACCGAGAAGTAGTTAAAGGCTTTCATGTTCCAGATTCAGCAGTATAAGGATCAAACACCCATACCTCCACCAATGCAAACTTTCCACCACCAGGTCCCAGTATATCCCTCCTCCCCCAATCCAGTCCTCACCCTGCCTCCATGGCAGGCAATTTCCTCAATACTCTCTCTCTCTCTCTCTCTACTTTTGCGCATTATAATTTGCTCACATTTTCCCACCACCATTCAAGCCTGCCTGCCAGACGCAGATGCTTGATCATTTATTGTCCATTGTTCATTTTAAATATCTTGGGTGCCACGGCAGCATGATTCTGCAATCCTAGATTATAAATGGTTGGGTTCTAGAGACATTTCTGTAAAGCACTACTCTATTTTGCGATTCAAATGGGCGTCCCTGGACCTAGGTTGCTGGTATCTGGAGGCACATTGTAGGCTGACAGCCAGGCCGATGAGCAGATGGGGAACGGGGGCGGGGGCGACAGCCCAGTGCCTCAGTGGCTATGCGGCATGGAGATTTAATCCTGGAACCCGCATACATGGGCCTTGCTGGTGGAACTCTTGGTTACCGGGATTCTATCTGGAGGAGGCGTTATTCTATCTGCACCTGCTGCATCTGGGGTGCCCTGGTGAAATTGGCGGGGTATGTGTCCTGAAGAGATCTCCGGCTCTGTGGTGTCTTCCAGGACTTATTGCTGTGTCTTCAGACCAGGCTCTAGCAACCCTTTGTTTTAATAACATCTTTCAATTACTTCCATGAGATGAGTAGTAATCTTTCCTTCCTTCAAATCTTTATCCCACTGTGGGTTTTTCTCTCTAAAATAAAGAAAAGGAAAGGTGGAGGACAAGAAGAAGGCACACAGGGGGTGGAAGAGAAATTCACCCATATACTAAGTAATGACTGGAGCATTAAGTATCTGTGGATCGTGTCTGTTTTTCTGTTGGATGAAAAACTGGAGAAGAAAAGACATTTCCTTCATCTCTCTGTGCCCTAAGAGGACATAGTCTAGGACTTCCCACTCTAGATTCTTTCCAGTAATCTTTAAATCACATCATTAAATAGTAGAAGACTAATATCCATGGCCTGGGAAAACAGAGGCCAGGAGTACTGATCAATGGTTGAATTAATCACAGTGTGTATGGGACAGAGGGTCGGTAAGATAGAGAAGAGACTAGTATGGCAATAATAGCTGGGAATGTTCGTGCTGGACAAGATCTGAGAGTTAAATGTAGGTAAAAGGATAATTGTGATAACCTCTCAGTAATAATACACCACAATGCCCAAACAGAGAGAGAGAGAGAGAGAGAGAGAGAGAGAGAGAGAGAGAGAGAGAGAGAGAGAGAGAGAGAGGCACATGCCACAGAGGCAGGCAGGGGGAGGTAGTTGGGGGTGGTGGGAGGGAACCTGGGGATACTAGTGCTGGAAAATATACACTGGTGGAGGGATGAGTTGAAATACTGTAGGATTGGTATCTAATCATGAATAGCTTTGTAAGGGCCTATATCACACAGTAATTCAATTATGAAGTTAAAGAAATTATATTAGGCACTGAAAAATTATTAAGTTTTGGCATCTTTTCTTCATAACACATAAACTTCATTTTTAAATCAAAATTCACTTACTAGTGAAGCAAGTGTTGAGCATCTACTCCTTGCCAGTAGGGCTTTGTGTTGGGATGTACAGTTGAAAGAGGCAGTATGCAGATGTTGTGAGGATCCTAAAACCAGCATGGAATGGCTGCATACAAAAGATTAACAATATAGGTGATTTGGGCCTGAAGAGATAGCACAGCAGGTAAGGTACTTACCTGCACAAAGATAACTATGCTTTGATTCTCAGCAACCATTTGGCTTCCCAAGCACCACCAGGAATATTTTCTGAGTTCAGAGGAGGGAATAACCCCTGGCATTGCTGAATGTAATTCCAAACAAAAATGAACAAAGATAATAATTGGATGATTCCCCAAACCAGGGATATGAAAAGTATAGGAAAGCGAGATGATGCCTCATTGTTGTTTTAATTTGCATCTCTCTGATGTTTAGTTATGTAGAGTATTTTATCATGTATCTTTTGACTGGCACACATTAAAAACAAACAAAAAAATAAAATAAGAGCAGCCAGTGCTGGCATGTATGTAGGGAGAAAGGGACTCTTCTTCATAATTGGTGGGAATGCTGGACCAGTTTTCTTTTTCCTGGAAACTATATGGGCATTCCTTAAAAGGTAGAAATTGAGTTTTCATTTAACCCATCAATAACACTTCTGGTAATATACCCTGGGGGGTAAAAACAGCCAGCAGAAATGCCAATTGTGCATCTCTATTTATTGCTGCACTATTCAAAATAGCCAGAATTTGGAAACAACCCAATGCCCGAGAAGAGATGACTGGATAAAGAAACCATGATAATTCTACACAATGAAATATTATGCAGCTGTTAGAAAAGATGAGTGTAAGGATAGGGACAGACATAGAATGATTGCACCAATTTGTGGAATATTAGAAAGAAAACATAATATGAGACTAATACTCAAGGAAAGTAGAAACAAGACCCTGGAGATTTGGTCCAGGGAGCCCACTTCAAGTACTAGAGAAAAGGCAGTTGGGTTAAAGAAGGGTCTGTTATGACAAAGATAGTTAGAAACGATCATTTTAATTAAGAACTATGTGCTGAAAGTAGGTAAATGAACAAGCATGATAATTCTAAGTATCTGTATTACAAATCATAATGTCCCAAAGAAGAGAAAGAAGAGATAAAGAGAAAGAATGAAAGTGCATGCCATAGAGACAGGCTGGTGGTTGGGGTGGGGTGGCAGAAAAGAAACTGGGAACATTTGTGGTGGGAAATGTCACTAATGAAGGAATGGGTATTAGAACATTGATGATTAACATCTAATCATGAACAGCTTTGTAACTGCGTATCTCACCATTATTCAATATAAGAAAACAAAAAAGAAAAAAAATGGTATAGGGAAGCAGAGGATACAGTCAAAACTCGTAGCATAACTTTACAAATATCATTACACAGTGAAAGATATTCCACTCCTTATCATAGTTATAAGTGTTTTTATACATATAATTTAATTGAACCAATAATCAACTTTATAATAATTTTACTCCCTAAAATAACTTCCCTTTGTTTTTATTTATTTAAACTAGCAGGAAGATTTTTGCTAATACAACCAAAACAACAGATATAGCTTCTATTAATATTTGCAAGTTTAAAAACCTATTTAACTTCTTCAGTAACTATTCCATAATAAAATAAAAAATTAAAAATATTTGAATTACATATTCTGTAATGCTATTCACACTGGCAACAAACTTGAAATAGCTAATATGGGATTACTATACATTAAGATATCAATTTTTAATGTCTTGTTTATCTTATAATCAGACTAGCAGAATGTGTGTACATTTCTAAAATAAGAATTTAAATACATAATAAAATGTATTTAATATTTTAGCAAAGAAATATCAAATTGTATGGCTTATTACATATATGGCTCTAACCTAAGAGCCCCAAAATGGCTATAATATAAAAAAATCTCTATGGGGTCAGGTGAATACTACAATAGGGTGGGCATTTGCCTTGCAGGCAGCCAACCTGGGTTTTATCCTGGGTATCTCCTATGTTCCCCAGAACCCTGCCAGGAGTGATCCCTGAATCACAGAGCCAGTACTAAGCCTTGTGCAGAGTAAACTGTTGGTGAGCTTACCACCTCCCTCCCCTCCCAAATTTACTATGGGCTATTGAGATAGAACATTGGGTAAGGCACTTGCCTTACACGGTTAACCTGTGTAAAATCGCTGCCACACTCTGCCAGGAATTAACCATGAGCACAGAGCAGGGAGTAACTACTGGGAGTGGACCCCCACCAAAAATATTATATATCACTGTATCACTGTCATCTCCTTGTTTATCGATTTGCTCAAGCGGTCACCAGAAATGTCTTCATTTGTCCCTGTCTCATGCTAGTGTAGCCTGTTGGCATCTGCTTTCTCCAGGAACATGAAGATCAGCTTGTTATTACTTTTTTTTTCATATCAAATATATCATTGGTAGCTTGCCAGGCTCGGCCAAAAATATTAATACGATATAATAGAAAAATGTCAAGCCATCAATATTTCAGGGCTATTTTACATTTTAAATCTTTTTTTGAGTTAAGTAATAAACTTTTATGTTATAAAGAAAGATTTCAGCTTTCCATATGTTACCACCATATGTTATCATGTTATCATCCATATATGTTATACTGAATAAGAAAACTCATGGGTGAGGCTGGAGTGATATCGCAGCAGGTAGGGCATTTGCCTTGTACTAGGCCAACCTGGGTTAGATTCCCAGCATCCCATATGGTCCCCTGAGTATTGCCAGGAGTAATTCCTGACTTTAATAGCCAGGAGTAACCCCTGTGCATTGCTGGGTGAGACCCAAAGAAGCAAAACAAAACAAAACAAATAAAACAACAAAAATAACCTCAGACTTTGAAATGTTGATATACAGTTATAAGTCTAAAAATTCAATAAAACATATAGCTGGGGTCCATAAGAGATTGTACAAGGGTTAGGGTCCTTCCTTGAAGGTAACTAACTATGGTTTGATCCCTGGCACCCCATTTTGTCCTCTGAGCACAGAGTCAGGAGTAACTCCTAAGCACTGTCAGATGAATACCAAGAAATGTCTTAAAAAAGAACAAGTCTGAAATTCATGGTGGGTCTTCTTGTGAAGATCCAATATGAGAATGCTATTCAGGTCTACCAAAGAGGAATCAAAAGAGCTATGCTTGGAGTATCATGTTTCACTCAAGTAAGAGAAGGAATCTGGAATTCCGACCTCCATCAACGATTAAGAATCAGGGACACTGTCTCATTTGCCAAGGCATCAAAAATCAGATGCACCAGACATCCGATGGATTAGAGATGTTACCGACTGGATTCCACGGGACATCAAAAGACTGAGTGACCACCCACCTACAAGATGGTCAGACTTCTTGTCAAATCCCTGAATGGAATGGTTTGAGGCTCTTTGTGTTCCTGGAGCAAGCATATACCATTGGGTTACACTAGCACACAACAGGGAGAGATAGAGATGTTCCTGGCACCAGCTATAGCAAACCGAAGATCAACAAAATGACAATTGACAAGTCAAGTCATATAAACAAAGGTATGGGACTCAGTCAGTTCTTGATACTTCTAATGCCATCACTTCCCTCAGTTCTTGTGTGCTTTGTTCCTTCATTTAATAGCCTTCAACTGTTTCTTGGAGTATGTTGTTGACATCCCAGAGTTGTTACCCCACAAGTTCTGTAAGCCACCAATGGTTGAAATCACTTAAGTCTTATTTAATGCCTTTATTGAACATTTGTTATGTGTTCCCTTTGAATATGTATGTTTTGAATATGTTTAAATGTTCTCATGTGTCATTTATTTTATAACGTCTCATGCCATGAATCCTAATTTGTTTGTTCATATTCCTGTA
Source organism: Sorex araneus (assembly GCF_027595985.1). Lineage (NCBI taxonomy): Eukaryota > Metazoa > Chordata > Mammalia > Eulipotyphla > Soricidae > Sorex > Sorex araneus. The sequence continues at coordinate 340,178,379 of NC_073303.1, read as the reverse complement.
ATAATTACATTTCATAGTTATATTTTATCTCAGATATCATATCATTATGATATTATATTAGATATTATGGTATTTTAATTTTTGGACATCAGACAAAATATTTTATACTTTTATTTATCGAATCTCAGAATTTTAGAGTTTTTTAAATAATCTTTTCAGTATTTTTAACTAATAATTGTCTTATCTTTGTCTACACTAACTCATCTGATTATTTTACTTTTCTACTAACTAATATATATGTATATATATGTATATATATATATATATATTTGTATTTTTGGCTGGTCCATGGTTTTTTACTCCACAGTGATGCTCAGTGATGAGCTTCTACTCTGAGTGATGGTTCATCTGACAGTGTGGAAGTGATGGTTCAGTGTTTGGGCCTAGCAGTGCTTAAGATTCCCAGGATCACTCGTGATACAAGGAGGGCAGAAGGACGATATTTGATTCTTCAGAACCATGAGATTAAACTGGGAGCCTTTCACATGCAAGGTAAACATTCCACCTAATTGAATTTGAGCCTGGCAAGGTCCCTGGGGCATATTTCATATGCCAAAAACAGTAACAACAAGTCTCATAATGGAGATATTACTGGTGCCCACTCTAGCAAATTGATGAGCGAGGGTACTACAATGCGACAGTGCTATCTTTATGGACCTTGTTACAGTTTTATACTTGTAGCAGATCGGGGGTGTAGTGTATTAATGTGCAGAGGTGCCACTCATAGCCATACTCACCCTGTCCAATAATGCAGCCTGACCGTTCAGTTCTCAGGTCCCATGGTGCAGTGCTGCCTTTGACGTCCTGTGTGGCAGGTCATCGAATTCCTATATACAGCAATGCCCAGGAACTGTGCAGTTCTAAAATCAAACTCATGACCTATATTCTTGATTTTCTTTATTGATTGAGATCCTGTGGTTCACATAATTTAAATGGACTGGAGTGATAGTACAGCGGGTGGGGCATTTGCCTTGCAGGCAGCCGACTCTGGTCCAATTCTTCCATCCCTCTCCAAGAGCCCGGCAAGCTTCCGAGAGAATCCTGACCACACAGCAGAGCCTGGCAAGCTAATGGTGGTGTATTCTATATTTAAAAAAAACGTAACAAGTCCCACAATGGAGACATCACTGGTGCCCACTCGAGCAAATTGATAAACAACGGGACGACAGTGCTACAGTGTTACCCCCATACCGGAGTCTTGCTTGTAGAAACTCATGGTCACCAGGATTCCATCTGGAGAAGGTGGGGAGACTGGACTTCCTCCATCTGGGGCACCCTGTTGAAATTGGCTTAGTATGGGGCCCAGAGGATTCTCCAGTGTACTGGTGCCCACTGCTCAGGAAATACAAAGTTAAACCACAACACATTACTTAACATGGTTATTGTCAGAGAGAGAAAATAGAACAAGGATTGGCAGAAATAGAAACCCTGCAAAGGGTTGGTATATGTGCAAATTGGAAAAGGCATTATGAAAAAAAAAAGAAGTCTCTCAGAAATTAAAAAATGTAATTATCACATTATCCAGCAATCCAATTTGTGGATATATATCCAACGATTATAACCAAAACATATCCAAGGTTATAATAATAATACAACTCTGGGGCTAGAGAGATAATGCAGGGTTAAGGTGCTTGCCAAGCTTGCAGCCAATAGCAGTTTATTCCCAAGACTTGCATATAATTTCCTGAGCACTGCTAAAAGTGAACCCTAAACAGAGAGCTATGATAAAGCCTCAGCATATGTCTGTGTGTTTCCCCACAAAGAGATCATTTCCTTAAAAGAGATCTGTAACTCAACCAGTGATACTGTATTATATGGGTAATGACTGTATACTGTAACACTATCTTCCCATTGTTCATCGATTTGCTCTCTAGCGGGCACCAGTAATGTCTCCAACTTGTAGTTACTGGTTTTGACAGATCAAATATGCCATGGGTAGTTTGCCAGGCTCTGCCTTTCAGATGGGATACTCTCGGTAGCTTGCTGGGCTCTCTGAGAGGGATGGAGGAATCAAACCCGGGTCGGCTGTGTGTAAGGCAAACACCTTACCCTCTGTGCTATCACTCCAGTCATGGGTAATGACAAAGGGAGAAAAATCCAGAATTATGAATGTGTTTAACTTTGAAAAGAATATGATGAAATGAGAATTGACAGAAAATGGTAGTTTGTAAAACTCATCAATAAAAGGATTATGAGAATTCTTTGTTTTGGAAAAATTGGTATTGCATGGGTATCTTAAACTAGTTATTCCAAAATGGTATAATGACAGAATGTGGAAATTCTTGGAAATATAAATGTTTATAGGAACAGCATGTTTAAAGAAACAGCAAAAAATAGATTAAGAGAGCAAATTATTGAACAAAATAGAGAATCCTAGAAAATTTTCTGGGGTCTAATAAATAATAAAAAACAAAGAGATAAAAATCAGGAAAGAAAAAAATAGAATAGACTCAGTTTAGAAGTCTCATTGTTATAGTCCATATGGAAAAAATAGGGGAAAAAGATTTTATTTTGTAATTTCTAAAAATATTGCACTTAAATTTTTATGTTAAAGACCTAAGTTTTAGTAAGTCAGTCAGTCTTACACAATTTTGCACAGTCTTAAAAATGTAAGAGCAAATTAGAGCAGGTTATCTATAGATAACACTTGATGACTAATCTATAAATGCAAAATTAACTTCTAGAATAAATGTAAAAGTTTCAAAAATTTGGCTCAGAATTTTTTTCTTCACATCTAATTATGAAGACAAATACACAAAAATAATTTGATTTCCACTTCTCTTAATTTTTTCACATATTTGTCACACAACTGAAACTTTTCTTCTTTGGATTTTAAAAACTCTTCAAAATATAACTATCTGGGCTGGAGCAATAGCACAGTGGGTAGGGTGTTTGCCTTGCACACGGCCGACCCGGGTTCTATTCCCAGCATCCCATATGGTCCCCTGAGCACCGCCAGGGGTGATTCCTGAATGCAGAGCCAGGAGTAACCTCTGTGCATTGCTGGGTGTGACCCAAAGAGCAATATATATATATATATATATATATATATATATATATATATATATATATATATATATATATATAACTATCATGTTTAACCTTTCCTTATATAGACCTTGAAAATACTGATGGAAATGTCCTTATGTATTATCAACGTGATTTATGTGTGTTGCAGATGGTATTGTTATAGATTATTTTTATTATGTACCTTGATACATCTGGATTATTTTTAAGGATTTGAAATTTTCTATTCTTTTTTTTTTCTATTTGTCTTAAATGTTATTCACAGAGCTGGAGATAGAATCCAGGGACTTGCACATGCAAAACATGCATGCTTCATCTGAGCTATGTCCTCAACCCTACAATATCTATCTAAATGATATTTGTCTGAATCACTGTCACTGTATCACTGCCATCCTATTGATTTTTTCGAGAGGGCACCAGTAACATCTCTAAGTGAGACTTCTTGTTACTTTTTTTGGCACATCGAATGCTCCACAGGTAGCTTGCCAGGCTCTGCCATGTGGGCAGGATACTCTCTGTAGATTGCCAGGCTCTTCGAGAGGAGCAGAGGAATCAAACCCAGGTCTGCCTCGTGTAAGGCAAACACCCTACCCGCTGTGCTATCACTCCAGCCCTTTGTTTGATTAGCGGTCAAAAAAATTATGTATTTTATGATGTTGCAAAAATATTATCACCTTAACATTGCACAGTTTTAAGAGCATTTAGGTTTCTTATATACTTAGAACTTATTATTTGTGTATTATGTTAAGAAGAAATTTCATCTTGTTAATCTTTTACATAGATATAATTACTCATTTTAGTGTAGAACATATTAAATATCACTTTTTCTCATTGATCCTCTTAACATTTTTGTGTGACATTCTCTAAGTTATGAAGTCTTCTGCTTCATTTGTTGGTATATTTGTTTAACAACACCATAATCTCCATGGTGTCTTTATCATAAGTATTTTTATCTGCGGAGAGTCTCTTGCCTGCATGCCTGGCTGTCTTCCCCTGGGCTCCTCGGAGGGGATGGGCTCCAGCTCCCCTCCCCACTCAAGCAGAGCTCCCGGCGGCCGAAGACCACTGGACCCTAGCTGCACCCATGCTGGAGGCCCCTCTCCACACGTTCAGACAGGTCTCATGCATGAAGGTACCAGCAGAGGAACCCAGGTGTGTGTAATCCCATCAAAGGCCAACATCCAGAGAGAGACTTAAAAGCAAGCTCTCAGAAGCACTTGTAGATATCTTTAGCCTACTTCTCCCTCTAGGAGAAACTGGCAATCCTCTGAGAGTTTCCTGCCCACATGGGACAGCCTTGCAAGGTTCCCATGGTGTATTCATATGCAAAATCCAGTAACAAGCTGGATCTCATTCCCCTGACCCTGAAGAGCCCCCAGTGCAACAGCGTTAGGAGGGCTGAGTTGAGAGAGACTTCTAAGATCTCAGGGAAAGGACGAAATGAGATGTTACTGAGCCCAACCAAGAAATTGGTGATTAACGGGATATCGTGATCGTGATCGTGATTGTGATTTTTATCTACTAGGGAATATCTTCCAATGTGCTCTTAAAAAATTATCTCATCTACTCTTTTTTTTCTTTGTAATCTGTATCCTCATTGTTTAGTTGTGACTCATTACTATCTTAGACTACTGCCTTTCAAAATTGTAATAGCTAGGGTTCTTAACAATACTTTAAGTCCATCTTTTATCACTCTTATAACTTATCTTTCCAAACATTTAGGTTAATTGTTAAATCCTTACCAACCTGTTCTGCTTGGCTTAACTCATTCCATCATTTCCTTGAGAGTAATTTTTTTAAGTTACTAACATATTGTTAGCTCCATCTCCTCTTATGTAGCTGAGTTATTCAATATTAACAGTAATCTCACTTTTACTATTAACACTTTTCTTACATGTACCACATGTATTAATTTTCTCCCAATTATTTTCAACTATATGGCAATCCTTGAAATTCTTAAATAAATTTTCAAGTAAAGGCTGTAAAGCATTATAAAAACTGAATAAAAGTAGGCATTAAATAAAACTCAACTACTTAACAGAATTTGCATATCTGGACTCTTGATCACAAATTTATCTGTGACTACTATCTTATTTCCTCACTAGAACTCATTCCACTTTTGTGTATTCCAGTGCATTGATAATGGGTAAATAAATCACATTTTATTTATTGAGCTAAATTTAACTCCTGCTGAATTTATGTGCATTGTCTCTAATTGGAATCTCTAGAATTGCTTATTAGGCTAAGTGCTGCTTTTCTCACATATTATATATTCCTTTAAAATCAGCTACCGTGATACTTTGTATTTTCTCTTCTCCAATCTAGATATTGACATTATATATTATTTTCTTCTCATTTTATTTAAGACAAATATTAGAGTGTTTGCTTTTAGAAAAAAAATGGGGCTCCTACAAATATTGGAAGGATAGATTTCTTCAATCAACATTGTTTGCATCTGCTCCTTTAGAAAAAAAAATACATCTTTGTTTACATATTTTTGTTTTAGTCTATTAGTTTGTAACTTACTCCTACATTCACAATAATTGTACTCTCACCACAAATTTCTTCACTTGATCTAGCATCTGGATTTGTACATAGTATTCAGATTTACCATTCTTCTTTCTACCCTCTGCAGAAAACTATTAGTCTCCTTCTCCTTTTTCATTGTATTCTTTAATTTTTTTAGCATCTTACATAGTTTTCTAAAATATCCTCTGTCTTGAATATAATCCTTCTCCTTTCTTCATTCTCCTTTTTCTTTTTAATGTAAAATCCTCTCTATTGATGGGAAAGTTCCTTTTCAAATGCATTCCTCTTAAAGGTATGCTAAGATTCTTTTTATTTTGAGAGTTCTTATATTTCACAGGTCTGACCTTGTTTTCTGAAATATAATATGTGAATTTAACTAAAGCATGATTGAATAACAGAAGTTTTTATAGTGATAGTATTTCATTTTACCAACCTTAGAGTTATAAATGGCTTTCATTGAACAGGTAATATTTGTAAACTCAGCTGTAAAAGTCAAAAGAAATGATAAGTATGGTATTAGTAATTTGAGTCAAGCAGGTGTGCTTCATTTCAAAACAACCTTGAAGCCGCAAATAGGTTATTTTCTTTTTAAATTTGGGCTTGGATTGTTAGGAATCTATTATGAATTTTTCCCAAAGGAATCATTCTTGTATATGACAGCTTGTTTCTGCAAATCAGTCCATCATTTGCATGTAACCTACTTAATAAATGGAATACTCTATGATTTCAATGAACAATAACAAAACTTAGAAAACAACTGTCCAGTTAGAAGTTTAGTGAGTAAGGTAAACTGAAAGGAAAAGCAGATATTCTCTATATAGTAAAGGCTAATATTAAATTAAAAGCTTGCTAGTATATAACTAACCATGAACGACAGAATATACCTAAATATCATAATAGACTGCTATCTCTTCATAGCATTTTCTCTCTGCATTGCCTCAATAGTTGAGGATGGACTACCCAATTTGTTGTTGTTGTTGTTGTTGTTGTTGTTATCCCTTCACCAGGGCACATTTCCCAGTACCAGTTTCCCACTCACCCTAGCCCCATGGCAGGTTCTCCTTCTCTCTCTCTCTCTCTCTCTCTCTCTCTCTCTCTCTCTCTCTCTCTCTCTCTCTCTCTCACACACACACACACACACACACACACACTTACTCTTTCTCCTTCCCTCTTTCTATCACCTTTTGGGCATTAAGTATGCAATATGGACACCGAAAGATTATCAGAAAAATTACTTTACCTAACTTCAACACTCAGTTCATGTCCAAGGTAATCATTTCAACTATTATTGTCATACTGGTCTCTTCTCTATCCTAACTGCCTTTTACTCCATGCACACTTTGGCAAGTTTCCAGTCATGGACCATCTCTCTTGGCCCCTGCTTTTCCTAGCTGAGAATATTAGTTTTATACTATAACATATATGCATATATATTTACTTGTATTTATTTATTTTATAATATTTGCATTTGGCATTCCTTCAAATTTTCTTGAAGCAAGCAATGTAAAATTAGTTTGTTATTGCCTGTTAAGAGGGCAGGCTAGGATGGGGGGTAGGAAAACAGAGACATTGGTAGAGGGAAGGTCACCTTGGTGTTGGAACTTTGTATGCCTAAAATAACTATATTATGAACAACTGTGATAAAGTGTTTTAATAATCATAAATAAAAATAATTTTATACCATTTTTTTTGCTTTATGGGTCACACCCTCGATGCACAGGGGTTACTCCTGGCTATTACACTCAGGAATTACCCCTGGCGGTGCTCTGGGCACCATATGGGATGCTGTGAATTGAACTGGGGTAGGCTGCATGCAAGGTAAACACCCTACCTGCTGTGCTATTGCTCCAGCCCCTATACTAAATTTTAAACATAGCTATTTACTGCTTTGTCCTACCATCCAATAATTAGGCTTCACCATACTTGCATGCCACATTAGACATAACTTCTGAACTGTTCCTTGTGAAACTAAGGCGGAACTCCAGTGCATGAGTACCTTATTGAGAAGGAGTGGCTTTTTCATCTTCCTTCTTCAGCTCTGAGAAGCAGTAACTGCGCGTTTCCTAAGGTAAAATGCTCCCAGAGGTCTGTCTCTGTTCTCTACCCATATGAGGAGGATATCTCTCCTAATCACCAAACTATCATTCAGGCTGTTTCAAAAAACAATTTGTATGAGCTGCTTTCAGCACAGCATTTATTACAAAGCTTGCAATCATTACTAACTTGCATCCTGTTGTTTTACTTCATTCTCTGATAAGGAATTAAACCCTGTGTAATTATTAAACATCTTCTCTAGGGACTGAAACTTTACAAAGAAAGCTAAACTTTAGTCTTTTCATAGTTGTATAAATTCCTGAAACTAATATATCTGGAAGGCACTAATTAATAATATAACCTAGATTTTCAACTCTATTTGCTATCTTTGTTTTCCTTCTTTTTCATTTGTATTTATTTGGCCACATGTGGCAATGCTCAGGGTTTGCCCCTGACATTGTACTGAAGAATTACTCCAGGAGGGACCCAGGGGACAATACAGGGTGCCAGGGATCAAACCTAAGTAGACAGTATGCAAGTATGTACAGCATTACCTGCTGTACAGTGTCCCCAGCCCTGTTTTTCTATATTAAACTGGCATCGTTAATATTTTCTACTGTTTGACTATCATAAAAATTAGATTCCATTCATGTATCCTGCTTATTTGAGTACATAATTTTCTAGCCTCTGATTCATTTTCCCCAATCTCTTGGAAAATTGAATACTAAGTCCTTCAGCTGGCCCTCTTAGTTGTGTATTTTTTTTAATTAAGGTTTTGCTACAATATTAGATACAACACTCATGTAATCAATGCAAAAATATATGTTTATATTAATGTGAATGCATAGATACACATATTCATTACACAGATGCAAATACCCATGATACTTATATGCATATGTATATAGTAGTGGAAGTGTATATGTAGCTTATATTTTTATATTGTGAACATTTATATTTAGAGAGGCACTGATATTTCCCTATACAATTAAAAAAATTGAGTATATTATATAAAATAATGTGGCTTAAGAGAAACCCAAAACTTTATAATAAATATTTTTAACATCTACTGACCCTTAGGAAAACATTTTTGGAAAGGGACCAGGTACAAGCCCAGACTAGCCTGGCAATAACTCTCAGCCTGTCATTTTATAATAACTCGAATTGATTGAATGTGCCCTTGCAAGCAAGCAATAACAAGGGAACATTTTCACAAAGGGAAAATATATGCAAAGTTGTTAGTCAAACATTAGTAATGTTTCACTCTACATGTTATATTACAAACATACAAAAATATGGAAATGTCATAGGTTCTCTTTAAAAGTCCTGTATACCAAGTTATCTATCTTGCTTTCTAGCTAACACATTTAATGAAAAAAAATGTTTAATTGGGAGCTTTATATAGATTTAAACCTGTAGAACACTATGATTGCTATTTGTTCATAAATTTAATTTAAATTTTATTAAAAATAAATAGCTGCCAAGTATTTATGCTGTAAGCTCAACAGCAAAAATAGGGAGCAGTAAAAATTGTAGGAGAACACAAACCCACCATGTCACCATTAGTGATTTATTACAGCTCTATCAATCTAGAGACCTCTAAAAAGGAGCCCAAAAGTCATCTGTCTTTGTGGAAGATAGAATGTCATGCAGTTCACTATAAGGCAATAGAGTGCAGTAGAGCCTGTGGTGAACTGCAGAATACATGCTATGTCCTGAACTAGTGTACACATATTGTTTGTTAACTTTTATTTCCAAAAAATCACTTCTTTGCAGAAGTATAAATATTGAAGCCCAAATTGTACTGATAATAAACATTGATTTTTAGAATTGCTGCAAAAATATGCATCAAAATCAATAGAATTATGTAGAATAAAGATTTTTATTGAAAGGCATAGATATCTGTATACATAGATTTAATAGTGTACAATTAAAGCAATAATATCTGACAGACTGTGATATACTAGAACTACTTCACTATTTATAATAATGTAATTTCTTTATATTTTCTAGAATATAAGTATCATAGAAATTGGTAATAAGATGATAAATAATTTTAAAAGTTATTTTTGTAGGTATGAATAAGAAGCAAACACATTGCATATTTGAAAACTACTATATTAAATATAAGGTCATTTTCTTATCAGAAATAGTTTTAGAATCATTTATAATCATCACTATATTTTTATATAATTCTAATTACATTTCTTTGGTTTTTGTTTGGGGGTGCACACTCAGTGGTGCTCAGAGATTACTCCTGACTCTACATTTAGGGTTTTTCCTGTTGGTGCTTGGAGAATGATGTGTGGTGCTAGGGGTTAAAGCTGGGTTTAGCTGAATGCAAAGAAAGCTTCTGCCTGCTATATTGTCTCCTATTCAGGATTCCTTAAAATTAGCATAGACAAAAATTTCATAATTCAACAAATACATGTTTTTTTATGCGTACCTGTGTGAGTTTATGTGTGGGCTATTATTTGTTTTTTCAAATCATAAGGTATGTGAGTGACTTGGTAGTTTATAGAAATAGATAATAAAATCTTCAGTAAATTAATTTAGGTTCTTTAATTGTTAGAAATGTTTTAATCTAAAATCTTCATTTCATTTGATAATTTATATATAATTTATATTTAATCTAAAATTTTTCTAAATAATTCTTGATTCAACAGATTAAATGCTTGGGATAGATATTATTTCACAAGTAATGTAGTCATGCTTAGAAGGAATAAGGCACAATGAAAGGATTATATTTTGAGTATGAGAAATAGCTTGAATTTATGGTGTGATTTTACTAATTTCCAGTGTGTGCTCGAATGTTTTTAATAATAACAATAATTAATAATTTCATTATTTAATTAGTATCCATGCATTCATTTTCTTCTATCTCGAATTGAACTAAATTAGTCATCATTATATCAAGCTATGTAAATCTCTTTTATTATATGCATTTTATTATAAATCTAATAAGTTATAGATTGATTCAGTATACAGTCATTTTATATTGTTTTAGTTTTATATATGTTCATGCATTTCTGAACTTATTAAGTAGAGGTAATTAAAATTTGAAGCCTATAGTTCATGCCTAGTGAAAGATTTAATGGAGTCTCTAGTATAATAAAAAAAGAAAAAAACTAGCTTCTTCAAGGGACAGAATGTCAGATTCAATATAAACTACTAAATGTATTTGTTTGTAAGTAAAACACCTTAAAACACTTTTTTTTTCTTTTTGGGTCACACCCCAGCAATGCACGGGGGTTACTCCTGGCTCATACACTCAGGAATTACTCCTGGCAGAGCTGAGGGACCATATGGAATGCTGGAAATTGAACTGGGTTGTCCGCATGCAAGGAAAACGCCCTACCCGCTGTGCTATCACTCCAGCACCAGCAAACACATTTTAAGACAAATGTGTTGTACTATTTTTATACTCAAATTATAATGATTTATTTCCTATGTCAGATTGTCAGACATGTTTCCTTTTTTTCCTAGCACTTGAATATAGCACCTCCAGGATATGTTATCTTTATAATCAGATTTATATAACTATATTGTTACTTAATTTTGCAGAAGCCAGACCACTTATATATAAATTATTTTGTCAATTGGTATAAATAATTTCTTATATAACCTTTACTTCTTAAAAGTCAATGTTTTGGAGGGCCTGAAAGATCATACAGTAGGAGGAATATGTGGGCATTTGTTTTGCAAGTAATCAACACATATTCAGTCCCTCATATTCCATATGACCTGCGGAGTACACTGGAATCCCTTAGTATCCCTAGAGTACCACCAGGAATAATTCCTGAGTGCAGAGCCAGGAATAAGCCCTGAGCATCTCCACTTATGGCCCCAAACAAAGAAAAAGTCACTATTTTTGTTTCTGCAGAAATTACTTATTTTTGGCTTTGAAATTGTTAATTACATTGTAAACTAAACATAAATTATGTTTCCATTTGAAGTTTATCTCCTTAATATATATCACACAAGTAAAAGTTAATTATTATTTAAAATATAAATTTGACTAACCTTTAATTAACAAAATAAGTACAACTGAATGAAAGCCTATTACAAATATCCAATAAAATCAATAAAATTAGTGCATTTTTTTCTTTTTTTGGGTCACACCTCGCAATGCAGAGGGGTTACTCCTGGCTCTGCACTCAGGAACCACCCCTGGCGGTGCTCAGGGGACCATATGGGATGCTGGGAATCGAACCCGGTGGGCTGCATGAAAGGTAAAGGCCCTACCCGCTGTGCTATTGCCCCAGCCCCCAAATTAGTACATTTTATAAAAGAAAATATAGTTCTGATTACACCATTAAGTGCATGTAAATCATGAAAATTATGTTTATAATTTATAAATTGGGCTGGAGCGATAGCACAGCAGTTGGGTGTTCGCCTTTCATGCGACCGACCGGTGTTCGATTCCTCCACCCCTCTTGGAGAGCCTGGCAAGCTACCAAGAGTATCTTGCCCGCACGGCAGAGCCTGGCAAACTACCCGTGTGTATAGGATATGCCAAAAACAGTAACAATAAGTCTCTCAATGAGAGATGTTACTGGTGCCCACTAGAGCAAATCGATGAGCAATGGAATGACAGTGACAGTGATTTATAAATTACTGAATTTAAATCCATTGCAGAAAGGAAGCATTTGTTAGTTTTTACTCATTGATGATAGAAAGTTGCATTTTAGAGAATTCAAATGTTTTTACACTTGAATCCTAATGGCAGTGGATAAAATTCTTCATATAATTTTCTGTTTTTTAGCACTGTGTTGTTCTTATTCTTTGCGTCATACAAATGTAGCTGCACAATATTTCTATTTGCCAATAATTGTTGTGACCTCTAATGCAGTAATCCATTTTAATGTAAAGGAATGTAAGGAATCAGGGTCAATATTTCATATACTTATATGATTCAGCAACTCCTGTGAAAACAGGGGACATTAATAAAAAGATTCCTAAAGAAGCTAGTACATAAAAATGATGAAAGAAGAAAAACATTCAAGAAATCAAATTGGAAAAGACTTTTTGTAAAAGAAAGCAAGGTTAAAACTGAACTTGATCATAAGTGGAAGTTCATTTTTTTCCGATTTAAGGACCATGAAAATTCTCCTCCTGTCACATATTGTATGAGAATGCTGCCATCAAATTGTTAAAGATTCCTACAAAGAGAGGATCTATCTATCTATCTATCTATCATCTATCTATCTATCTATCTATCTATCTATCTATCTATCTATCTACCTACCTATCTATCTATCTATCTATCTATCTATCTATCTACCTATCTATCTGTATGTATACAGACAAATCCACATATAATTTTATACGGTAATGGAAAGAATCAAGAGAGGAAAAATAGCAAAAAAATTTTTAATAAATCTATTAATATTCGGGCTGGAGTGATAGCACAGTGGGAAGGGCATTTGCCTTGCAGGTGGCTGACCCGGATTCAATTACCAGCATCCCATATGGTACCCTGAGCACCGCTATGAGTAATTCCTGAGTGCAGAGCCAGGAGTAACCCCTGTGCATCACTGGGTGTGACTCAAAAAGGAAAAAAATAATCTGTTAGTGTTGAGTTTGGGCCACAGCATACAGTTCTCAGAGATTATTCTCAGTTCTGTATTTAGGAGTTGCTCCTGGGGTGTTGGAAGTAACTTTGAAGACTATGTGGTTCCACAGATCAAACCTGGACACCTTCATGCAAAGCATGCATATGGTTGCTGAACCATCTCTCTGCATCCTATATATACAAAAACTCTATGAACATTTTGAGCAGCTATTATGCATAGGTATTATCTTAATGTACAGGAGACATACTTAGTGAAATCAACTAAAAATTGTAACTGATGAACAATATAAATCAGAATATGTGAAGAAGAATTGACTGACAATTTTCCAAGAATATATATTTGATCTATATAGAAAGTTTTAAAGAAATATATAAGCTGAAATAGTAATGTGTGTATCTTCTTATTATTTAATTTCTACTTCTTCTTTAGTTAAAAGTATAAATACCACAATAAAAGAATTCATCTTAGTAATTTTTTTCTGAATCCTACAGAAAATTATAGTTCCTCACCTACTGCTCTCCAAAGAATGTTGTTTCTTTTATACCATAAACAAAGGGATTGCTCCTTTATCCCTATCTCAAAAGAAAATGGAAAAGAAAAAGATCTTCCTAAGGTCATGTCTTAATAATAGTCAAAGAGAAAGATATTAGGCAAAAAATTGTTCTTCTTTATAAAAAAGTTTTCAACTTTACAAAGTTTCATTTTCAAAAAATCTTCTAACAACTGGCTAAATCTGGAGCACATTTTTAGAAAGTCTTAAAACTGCCCAATTGCTATAAATTTGGAAAGTTCAGAGAAGTCACTATACCTTTGTGCACCAGCAGTTTAATACAACTGTGTTTTACTGTTAAAAGACATTTTTTCAAAAATTTCAAGCTAAATTTTCAATAAAAGGATAAATAGGGAATAAGAATTGTGTCTATGTTTATTAACAAATAAGAATTTTTAAAGTCAAGCTAACTTTGTCTGGCTTTATTCATGTCAATAACAGATATTGTAGAAATTGCAAAAATATGTTTCAATTTGATTTGTTTCTACTTTTAATGAACTTCATAACTCAGAGGTGTAATCAGCAGTATACTTTTAAGTGTTTAACAACAGGATTTTTTTAGTAGGTGCTATATTCAATGTCTGGTGAATTTTGTGATGTCAAAATTTCTGCCAAGGCTACAGATTTTAATTCACCAATATGACATCATTGAGAATGGAACTAAAAACAACAGCATGCACTCTATTTCATGAGATAGGAGGAATGGGCATCAACTTAAACATCACTAATTTATTTTATCGCGCACACATATATAAATATATATACATATTTATGGATATATATTCTATTAATTAAATGAAAATTTTAGTTAGCATTTGTGAATAGTAATTCTGGAAATTCAATTATAATTGTCCTGGACTTAGCAGCTTAGCAGTGAAGCCCTTGCCTTTTATGTGTGAGATCCTGGACTCAATCCCTAGTATTGCAAAATCTAATAATCATAAATATCATGATTATTATTTATGTTATTACTTAATTTAACATTAATTTTCACTATCTGGAAAACTATTTCAAATATCCTGTTACCAAATAGGGTCCTCTATTCTCTTCTGCACTTGAGATCATTAAAGTCACCGAAAAGTACACAAAGGGTAAAAGAGAGACAAAGTTCTGGATGGATGTGCTATTAAGAATAATACATACCAGGATTGAACTGCAAACCAAAGAAATGTAAGGAGTCTTTCATTTTTGCTAATAAGGAGATGCATAAAATGGGTCTTGGAGCATTACAATTGAAAGAGAACAATTGCCTTGATCTTATTCTACTTTTTTTTTTCAAACCTGGCAGATTGACTCAAGGCCAGAAGCAGTAGGAATCATTTAAAACTAAATGTAAGATGCTATATCACAATTTTAGGGTTATTGAAATCTAAAAATACAACCCAATAAATAATACTATAGGGTTAGATAATACAATTATGACAGTTAAAATAATATAAAGAGAAATAATAAATATTGGAGTGCAAAACTCTAGAGGCCTTATGCATTCAAAGTGTGTCTTAGAGAATTCCATTTTGGGGTATAGTTTGTAAGAAATTGAGATATCAATACCTCTATGTTCACAAGAAAAGAAGTGAATTAAAATAACTAGATTCATAAGAGAATTGCAGTCACTAAGACAACCACTGTCTATGACATAGTGACTAAGGGGAAAAATTAACAACAAAAGTGAAAATGTACCAATGTCTACACTGGAACCAATACTAGATAGGAAAACTTAACTATAACTAATAAATTGCTAAAGATCCAGCATAGTAAAATGTTAGAATTTAAAAACTTCTGCAGGAATAAGTCATAGAGATAGCTCAAAGGGCAGGAGCATATGGTTTGCCTGTGATGGACCTAGCTTTAATCCCTGGTACTATGTGTCCTTAATCTTGTTGGGAATAATTAGGCTAGACAAGATCGGAGGATTAAAATTAGGTAAGGGATATTGTTGATAACCTTTACGTATCATTACTGCAAACCACAAGACCGAAAAGGAGATAGAGAGAGAGAGAAAGAGAGAGAAAGAGAGAGAGGAAGAAGAAGAAGAAGAGGCTTGCCATAGAGGCAAACTTGTGGTGGGGGCTGGGGTTGATGAGAGCAAACCTGGGCACACTGGTGTTGGGAAATTTACACTGGTGGAGGGATGGGTGTTGGAATGCTGTATGACTGAAATCCAATCATTAACAGCTTTGTAATGGTCTATCTCACAGTGATTCAATAAAAATGTTAAAAACAAAAAAGGGTGACTCCTCCCTCTTAACCTACCTTACATACACACACACACACACACACACACACACACACACACCGTGATCTAGATCCCTATTGAGCACATTCAAAATAATTTCAAAGCCTCCAAAATAAAAACTCCAGTTGTCCCAGTTTTACAGCATATGTTTGCATTTTCCCCAAACTCTTTGAAGAAGAAACTGGAAAGGAGGAAAGACTTACATTAAAAGAAATAGAAGGGGCTTTTGGACCCGGCTGTGGAAGGAGCATGATGGAGGGGCCCGAGGGAGCGCCCTCGGACCCCAAGCAGCCCACTGAACTAATTCCGGCATGGGACCAGAGACCCCACGGCGTGCTGAAGCTGTGGGACCCGGGCATCCCCCAATTCTTTTAACCTGTCTCTCTCTCAACTCCTCCCTCCTGAGCACAGCGCAGGGGCCGCGGTTTTCCTGAGCGCAAAACGGAGTCGCCGATTCAGCCAAAACAGGACGTGAGCGCGCTTGCGGGAGTCCCCAGGGGGCGGGGGCAGCGACCCCCGCCCACCGCAGTTAGATACTTAAACCCACCTCCCCCACGTGTGCTTCCTTTTGGACCCGGCTGTGGAAGGAGCATGATGGAGGGGCCCGAGGGAGCGCCCTCGGACCCCAAGCAGCCCACTGAACTAATTCCGGCATGGGACCAGAGACCCCACGGCGTGCTGAAGCTGTGGGACCCGGGCATCCCCCAATTCTTTTAACCTGTCTCTCTCTCAACTCCTCCCTCCTGAGCACAGCGCAGGGGCCGCGGTTTTCCTGAGCGCAAAACGGAGACGCCGAGCCTCTCTCTAGGTTTCTCCATCTTATGAGCACCATAAAAGGGTAAAAGTTTATAGTGATGTTATTTCTGGTTGTACTTTCCCTGGACTTTATACAGAAACCCAAAACCGCGCGGCCGCTGCTGCGGCCGCAAGACTTAATGTCATCTTAGTATGAGCAATATGTAATGGTTCCTTTCTAATGGGGCGGACTTTTGTGGGAGATCCTAATAGTAAGTCTGTTGCTGAAATATTGAAGGCAATCAAAGTGGTAGCCATCTCACTAGACTGAACTAAGCTATATCCCCACGCCGGCTGAGAAGAAATTTTCTTCTTTCTCGGGAAGAAACGCGGTGTGTCATCAACTACAGTGTGATGTCCATTAAGCAAACAGACCTGGTGGCGTGGGAATGGGATATAAGGGGAAAAATTATGTACAAGGAACAGCGGGACGCTGGTGGAATCTCGAGCCGGAGCCGACACCAGCGCAAGACCGTCGGTTCCAGAGACTGCTTGCAGATACTCTACAAGTCTATCAACTAAGCCAGAGCCCCACGCCTGCTGATGACGGGAAATAACCATCCTTTTCGGTTTTTTTTTTCCCTTGTCAGGCAGCGTGGCGATTACTAAAACAGGCGTGAACTCGGTGGCGCGGGGCAAGGGGGAAAAAGAAAAACTATGTAACAAACAGCGGGACTTAATATCTCTATATTCTTAGCAATGGAGAACTATCAAATGCCTCCTTGGCAATAGGACTGCTTTTCTTTTTTGGGGGAAACCCCAACAACGGTAGTGAGTTGTGTGTTGAAACATGAAATGTAATCGAAATAAGGCGTAAACGAAGTGAAACATATCATGTGCAAGGGTTGGGACTGGGGAGGTGGGAGGGGGCGGCAGGTATACTGGGGGGGTTGGTGATGGAAGATGGGCACTGGTGAAGTGAAGGGTGTTTGAGAACTGTATAACCGACATAATCCTGAGAACTATGTAACCCTCCACATGGTGATTCAATAAAATTAAAAAAAAAAATAAAAAAAAAAAATAAAAGTTTATTCCATTAGCTTCAATACTAATGGAGTACTATCTCTTTTTTAAGACAAAAACCATACTGTTTGGATTACTATAGCCCTAGGGTATAGTTTAAAGTAAGAGAATATAATGCTTCCCATCTTATTTTTCTCTGTCTTCCTTTGGCTATTTGGAAGTGTGTGGGGTTCCATGAAGTTTAATAATGTTTTTCCTATTCCTCAAAGAATGTGCTGAAATTTTGATAGGAATTTCTTTGAATCTGTATAATTTTGGTAAGGTGATCATTATAGCAATTCTACCAATTTTGTGATTCTCCTAGCACTTTCTTTTTTTCAACTTACTTTATTGAAAAATACAGTATATAATGCATATTATACATAAAATATGTACTAATGAACTATTTCTATTTTTCATAAGGCTCCAAGTCAAGAGCAGATATTATCAGCTAAATTTTGGAAATTAAAAAGTATACGTGGATTTAAAAAAAAAAAAAAGAAAGAAATAGAAGGGAAGAAAGCATGGAAGAAGAAACAAGAAAAAGAACAGAGGGTATAATTTTTCAAAGGCATAAAAATCTTTATCTGGACTGCAAGAATGGAGTTGATGCCAAGGAAAGTATCATGCTAAGTGAAATGGGTCAGAAAGAGAAAGACAGACAGAGAAAGATTGTGCTCATCTGTGGAATATAAAATAACAGAGTAGGAGAATAACACCCAAGAATAGTAGAAATAAGTACCAGGAGGTTGGCTCCATGGCTTGGAAGCTGGCCTCACATGCTGGGGGAAAAAGCAGTTCAGATAGAGAAGGGAACATCAAGTAAGCTCTGGTTGGAGGACCCTCTCCAGAGGGGAGATGCTTGCTGAACGTAGACTATAGATTGAACACGATGGCTATTCAGTACCCCTATTGCGGACCACAACACCCAAAAGGAGAGAGAGAGAGAGAGAGAGAACAAAAGGGAATGCTCTGCCAAAGAGGTGGGGGGGAAGGAGGGATGGGATTGGGAGGAGTTGGGAGGGATACTGGGCTCACTGGTGGTGGATAATGGACACTGGTAGCGGGAGGGGTGCTCGAACACTGTATGAGGGAAACACAAGTATGAAAATGTGTAAATCTGTTTCTGTACCCTCATGGTGACTCACTAATTAAAATATTTAAAAAATTAAAAAAAAGAAAGAATGGAGTTGATGCCTCACAGTTACAATGCCAAGTCCCCAATCACATGTATCACCTCCACACCTCCACGTGGGATGTAACTGCATTGGCTGCCAACTCTAGTAGGCCCATGTCACACACACACACACACACACACACACACACACACAAAGACACACACACACATATGTTAGTGCTCCGGAATGTGATTCCTATAAAAGGAATAGTAATTATAATTCCAATTCTGAAAATTCTAAAATATTCTATGAGAGTTGTGCACTGTAAGTACAGTATCAGAGAGATAAGAGCAAACCCCCCCCCCAAGGTGATGGATTTCCAGAAGCCCTTCCTTGGTTAGTTACTTTGTGACTGGCAACACAATACAACTTCTGTGCAATATTCCTCTCCTATGTCCAAAGGAAATAGTCATGAAAGGAAAAACTTAGCACTTTCTTTGTTTTATTTCTACTGTTTCTAACATCTATATACTTCAGATTGCAAAACAGAAAGTGATCACCAGGTAAATAGCAAGATTTTTATCTTAGTTACTTTTATATTTTTGAGATTTAAGAGGAATCAGTGACTTGGGGAAAGAAAGCACTAAAGAGAAATAGAAATACCCACTCTGACTCTATAAAATCAGAGAAGTCTGGAAAGCAATTTAATCTAGGGAATGTTGCAAATCTTGATTAAAGTTATCATTTACTGCCCAGCGCAGATACTGTTCTATCAGTGAGTCCAGGTACACCATCAGCCACATCAGAATAGCATTGCCTCCAGGGAAATTTTGAGACCTATCTCGTTATACGCTAAAACATTTTCAATACCTAGACTTCAATATTATGATGATGAATATAACAAAAAGGTAAAAAACTGTATTGCACATTGATGGAAGAATTTAAAAAATTGCTGTCAGCTGAAACCAATGAACAGAAACCAACTGTGTTTAGAATAGCAGATAAACTAATGAGAAATTGCTGAGAAAAAGTCTAAAAAGAAATTGCGTTTTATTTTTATATTTATATTATTTTGTACTATTTGAATTTTTTTAAACACATGAAATTTCTGTAAATTTATGATACTATATCATAGATGCATATATATGTTATATGGACATATATCATACATATGTAACATATCTATTCCAGATACCTATGATATATGCATACATCATACACCTATAGATTTGCTATTTTTCACCCAATTCAAGTTATGTTGAAAATGTTATACACCCCCAGGAAAAATCTATAAATATATAAGCGCTTGTAATATATCTTAACATTGCACTCCATTGTAAAATAGATGAACTTTAAGTCACAAACTCTGGAGATAATGATAAATGTCATTATCATTTGGTAATGCAACTACATATAAGTATATCATAAAATAAGTTGCTTCAAGTTAGCACATATGATAGGCTAAAGCAATAATTGAATTGAAATTGAAAAGTTAAAGTGTAAATAGTAAGAAAAAGTAGTATCATATGTTAAGAAGCAAATAATTTGCAGTAAAGCTCTATAGATTGTTCAAATCAGATTAAATGTACATAATGTACAACCAAATCAGTTTTCATAAGTTGTTTCTGAAATTTATATTTATGAAAACTATTATACAATGATTAAATGTGGATTATTCAAAATCTATAGCAAATAGATAAGAAACCAGGAGGTGAAAAGTGAAGAACTACACCTAGTTCATTAAGAAATGCAGCCCCAGTGCCAGCTAAAACATTGCATTGTGTGAAATTCCATCCATCAATGTCACATCTGAATGTAGAAAAAGAACAAATAAATAGATTGACTATGCTGATTAGGGTCATGATAACCTGGTTACTACCTTTCTTCCATGACCGCCTCTCTGCCTCACCTTTCATAGTTGTAAATAACCATGCCCAAAAGGTAAATGTTTATTATTTCTTTAAAAATCTATGATATGCTAGCCAAGGCATAAAAAGAAAAATGCTGCCTTTCCTATTACCCGGTTTTCCTAGTGAGTTCTTACTTATTTTTCCCTGCATGCAACTGATGTTAATTGTAGAGAAATTTTTCTGCCAAGGGACACCTTTATGGAATAGAGTCTAGAGAGAAGTTCAGGGACTAGTGCGGTTTCAGCCCCTTTATCATATGTGGTGCCCCAAGCAATGCCTAGAGCACAAAGCCAGGAGTAAGTCCTGTTGGACACCTGGCCGTGGTCCAACACCACCCTGACCTTCACCTCATTCTCCAAAAATAGAGAAACAGGCAAGCCATGATAGCTTTAGAAGAATTTGAATTGTTTGATTATCAAGCTTTGGCAATAGATATGAAAATAGCCCAACATTACTTATAATGAAACCATCTTGTATCTTGGTTATTCCTATGCATATGTGTGTGTGTGTTTGTGTGTGTGTGTGTGTGTGTGCACTAGCACATGTGTGGTGGAGTAATGCTTTCTTTTGGGGAAAATCTGAGTTGAAATAGTTTCCCTAGAATAAAAGGAAAAAATGCATATTTCAGAAGCATGACAGAAATGAAATTTTCCTTCAGGGAATATGGGGAGAAGAAATGTTAGCAGGGTAATATTTAAATGTAAACATTAAGTACATCAGAATATTATCAATCATTATAGATATATTCAGTGTTAGCAAATATGCTTACTATACCAAAGGGTACCAATTGACCTTCATTTCATTCCATCTAGGATAACTCTTAGTTTTCTGGATGGAAATAGACACCAGCTTAGCCAACATCAATTATTGGGACTTAATGAAACTTTGAGTAAGATACTATGGCATTACCAAATAAGATTATTTTCAGGAAGCCCAGTTGCTGTAATCTCTTTCCTAAATCATGTAAAGTGCTTTGCTGAGAGGGTGGGCAGTTGCATTTTGAAATGATTATTAGATGCATAGCTTTTGCAGTTCCAACAAGTTATTTAGAATAATAAACAATAGAGGTGTCTTCTTTTTTGAGGGGAGGCAGTGGAATCTGAAACTTTACTACACATTGTAAATGATTTGATATACTTTAAAGTTAGAAAAATAGTGCACAGCAAATAGGAATTAAGTTAATGGCAACATGAAAATATTCAGGTACAAAACTTAAGGTAAGTTATCTTTGTAGAGAAAGCAGTTTTCATTGTTCAGGCAGAAGTAACATGACAGACAGAACCTAAAGAAGAAGGCATTAAGAAGTCTGACAGTGAATCTTCACAATGGGTTAATAAGGATGAAACAATATAGAGTTCCTTCAGGTCTTTGATTATTTGTTTATAGGTATGAAATACCTCTATGGACTTGTTGCTCAGTATGGCATGTTCTCTAAAACTCTATGTAGCAACTTAGAATTGAACTATGACAAAGAACCCAATTAAACTATGACAATATATGTGTATATAATATACATATTATAGCAGTGTACCATAATCTCCTACCCCCGCACCAGGCTTTCTTCACCGGGGCCCCTCAGAGGGAGACAGGTTAGGTTTCCCTCCCGAGCCCAAGCTGAGCCCAGCAGCCAAAAACCTCCAGAACAGAGCCATAGCCATGCTCAAGGCCCCTCTCCACACATTCAGAAAAGCCCCACGCCTGAAGGAACCGGCAGAGGAAACCAGGCTTGCAGAACTCGGGGCTGAGATCTCCAAGATTATACCTATATGTTCATTGCAGCACTGTTCATAATAGACAAAATCTGGAAACAACCGAAGTGCCCTAGAACAGATGATTGGTTAAAGAAACGTCGGTACATCTACACAATGGAATACTATGCAACTGTTAGGAGAGATTGAGTCATGAAATTTGCTTATAAATGGATAGAGTCCCCCCATTTTTCAATAGCTTAGCAGTCACACCCACAAAATGCCCCCAGTGCCATGTAATCACATCAATGGCCAAGATCCAGAGAATATATAAAACAAAGCTACCAGAAATATGCTGCAGCTTAGTCTAGCCCACTGATATACCTAAAGAATCACACATCTTTTGTTTTAACATACTTGTTTGTATTCTCTGGTATACATTCTCTGTCCCTCTCGGAGAGTCCAGCAAGCTACCAAGAGTATCCTGCCTGCATGGAAGAGTCTGGCATGCTCCCCGTGGTGTATTCAATATGTCAAATACAGTAACAATAACAGTTCTTATTCCCCTGACCCTGAAAAAGCCTTCAATTGTTGGGAAAGACAAGTAAGGAAAGGCTGCTAACATCTCAGGGCTGGAATGAATGGAGACATTACTGGTGCCAAGCTCAAGCAAATCAATGAACAACAGGATGACAGTGATACAGTGATATAGCACTGTAGCACTGTGGTCCCCTGTTCATCAATTTGCTCGAGCGGGCACCGATAATGTCTCCATTATGAGACTTGTTGTTACTGCTTTTGACATATAGAATTTGCCACTGAGAGCTTTCCAGGTTCTGCCACATGGGCGGGATACTTTTAGTATCTTTCCAGCCTCTCCAAGAGGGACGGAGGAGTTGAACCCGACTCAGGTGCGTGCAAGGCAAACACCCTACCCACTGTGCTATCGCTCCAGTCCATACATAATATATATTGCAATATATATATATAATTTAAACTCATTCTTTTTTAAAATTCTATATGGAAACTGAAAATGTATGCCTAGTTCATTATAAATATTTTTCCTGCCCTTTTAATACCGCATGTAATAAAGGTCTTGTAGTCACTGTAGATGCATGATCTTTTAGCATGAATTATTTATAATATGTGACAAAAATCCATTTCTGAAAGTATTATTTTCTTTTAATTTTATTAGTGTAAAGTGACTTCAAAGTTACAACTCAAATTTCTAATTCTCTGAGAGTTTTTGTCACGATGTAAGACTATTTGTCGGAACTATTCCATACATAACTCCTCAATGGGATCAATTTGTGTTAACTCTTTTACATTGATAAAATTTAAATGGCTAGCCAATCATCATGTTTTCAGATTTCTAGTCTTCAGTATTATGTCCAATTGATGTGAGAAAAATACGTCTTAGGATTGATTTACACTTCTTAGGATTGATTGTGTGTCTAGATATAGTCATGACATCACTAACCTCACTTTCAGGTACTTTACATTTTCCATTGCTCAAGTAATTGTTAAAAAGTCTTTCACAGTCTAAGATTGAAAACAGCTACTTTAAAATGCTATTACATGGGTTTGCAAGCAAAGGCAACACTGATAATAGAGTGAATTTTTTCAAGAAGAAAGCCATTCTTTTGTCTCTCTTATCTTATTTACATTCTCAATGTGAACCCGTTTTCCAAAATTGAAATCTATCAAAATTTGTCTGCCTTTAGCACAACCTATAAAAAGTTTTGAATTTTTATTATTTTATAGTAATCCTACTTAGAAAATAATAGGAAAAATCATGTAAGTTTCTTAATTAATGTAAAGCGTATATGTTTCATTTGTCCAATGGTATAATTATCTTGTCTGATCATAATGCACTTTAGTATATATAATCTGGGGCTATTTTTATTTAAAAATGTATTGATTTTTTTCTTCCAGTAAACATTCATTTAGCCAGTAAACATATTTAAGTAGTTACCAGAATACTATGCCCCAATGGTTTAGTCAAACTACTGGTGAAAATTTTTCTTCTGTTAGAATTCTAAAAGGCAAAAATACAGACCTTTGAAACTTACAAGGCTAAGTATATTCATTCATCCAGAAAAAATTGTCAAGTACTGACCAGGTTTCAAATAACGTTTGTGATCAGAACATAAATGCTCACTAAATATTGGGATCATATCACTTAGGTATTTACACACATACATATATATTTTTTGACAAATTGTAGCATCTGATTATTTATAGAGAAATCAGAAGATTTAATATCTTATCTGGTCTTGTATGTTATTCTTGTATGTTAAAATAAATAACACATAGTATGTCAGGAACTAGATAGATACATAGATAGAGGAAGCAAACAGAATGGGTAGTTAAAAAAATGGCACCTATAAACACAGACTGCTGGAACCAGGAGGCAAATGCTGCCTTGGCAGGGGTCCCCTAACTAATCCTTTCTGTTTCCATTCCTGCAAGAATCTCCCCTTGTGAAAGCTCATTACAAAGAGGTTTGTCCTGGTAGATAAACTGTGTAAAAGTCTAACTCATATAGTTTAAGATACTATGGCATTTGTCCCCTCAAAAAGTCGTTCTTTTGATTATTATTAATTCTAAGCAATAAATATTGTACATGGAGAACAAACAGGGCTCTCCATCTATGAAGCTGTTATTCCCCCCAGGCCCTATGCTTTTTGTCTCTGATTTCTGTCTCTTCTTAATCCTTGTGGAGTACCTGCTTCAAACCTGTCCACCCAGCTTGGGTGTCCAGCAATGACAAGGCATCTTTATTTCTTTTGCTGCTGACCCTTCCATCTCAGGCTTGCATACATTCCATGTGATATAAAATACCACATCCTTTTACAAATCTTGGTATTCCACAAGTAAACCATAAATGCTTCCTTGTCAAAAATTCAAGTTAATACTAACAAGGATTGATTGTGTGCTTTTTGTTTCCTAAATCAAAGCCCTGAAATTAAACTCAGTTCTCCATTTGAACAGGACAGTCAATTCTACTTAGATTATTGAGTTTGAGTTCCTTCTTATGAATACAGCAGCCTAATAGGGTTAGCTATTAAATACCGAATTTCCTTTAGATGAATATTTTTTTCAGACACACACACAAAGACTAATGTCTTGTGAGAAATTATAATCATATAATATACTTGTAGTGATTTGACATCATTTAAAAAATATTTGGTTCCCTTGACTCATTTTCAGTTCAGTGTATCACAGACACACACACTCACTCATTCATTCACTCACTCACTCACTCACTCACTCACTCACTCACTCACTCACTCACTCACTCACTCACTCACTCACTCACTCTTTCTAGCCTTCTAATACATTTTTTATTGATTCTATCATACACCAAAAACTCAATAAAGTACACAAAGTTATAGTAGGGTAGACAATTATCTGTGGAGTGTGTATCAATAGTATAAAACACATTTAAGTCAAAGTCTTTGTTCTTTGTATCTTTGGAATATAGAAAATAAGATATGTAGGCTTTTCAATCATGTCATGAAGAACTCTAAGTTTTAAATCAATAAAAGAAATTGACCATGGAAACATGCACATAAATAGGTGAGACAAAAAGAAAGCCAGAGGGTGATAGGGGTGAGAGATTAAACGTAGAGAAAATTTCAAGAGTTTTTTAAAATGTAGGTAAAAGTTAAGCAGAAAAAGAAATAGAATATGTTCATTAGATTCACTGACATGGAGATTGTTAGTGACCTAGGTGAGAAATAGCTGGTATTATGATTGAAATGGAAATGAAACCCAGATTGGAATGGGCTGATGAAGAATGAGTAACATAGAAGTAAGCATTGTCAGTATAAAAACTCATGGGCATGGAAGGAAGATAGCAAGTGTAGAATAGGGGATCTCTGTATCTCTGTATCACTGTCATTCCGTTGTTCATCGATTTGCTCAAGAGAACACCAGTATCGTCTCCATTTATCCTAGCCCTGAGATTTTAGCAGCCTCTCTTTACTCGTTTTCCCCAACAGTGCCACATTGGAGGTTCTTTCAGGATCAGGGGAATGAGACCCATCATTGTTACTGTTTTTTGGAATATCAAATACACCACTAGGAGCTTGCCAGGCTCTGCTGTGCGGGCAGGATACTCTTGGTAGCTTGCCAGGTTATCCTAGAGGAAGAACTGGACTACAAGAGGTTGTGCGGCCACGAAAGCAGTCATGCACTTCTGAGAGTTTTGCTTCATAGTCTCTGGATCTTGGCCATTGATGGGATTACATGGCACCAGGGGCAGTTTGTGGGTGTGACTGCCTAGCTACTGGAAAATGGGGGATCTGGGTGGAGGAGGCCCAGTCCCGATCCGAGCAGGCTTAGAGATCTCAGCCCCGGGTCCCACACACTTGAGTTCCTCTGCCAGTTCCTTCATGCATGTGGCTCCTCCGAGTATGTTGAGAGTGGCCTTGAGCATAGCTGTGACTGGGTTCTGGAGGTCTTCACTTGCCGGGGCTCTGCTCGGGATGAGGAGGGAAACTCAACCCACCCACCTGTGAGGGGCCCTGGTGAGGAATAGGGGATAAACTGATGAATTTGCTTTACTTCCGTATTTAATAAGAGAATATTTGCATACGTTTTAAAACAAAAAATAGGTTGTTATTTTCATAACTTTGCTAATTTTTATTTTAAACTCAGGGTGAATTCTTTCTAGTATTTTAATAGTGAATTTCAGGTGCACAAAACTCCAACTCCACATCCATCCCCAGTGTCATTTTCTCTGCACAAATGTTTCAAGTTACTTCCCTTTTTCTCAACTGTTAGGAGAAGAGCCCCTTTTGGTCTGCTTTGAAGTGTAACACTAATCCCTGGCTCAGCGGGCAGATGTGTTGGGAGAGTAACACCTTTTGGTCTGCTTTGTAGGGAAGCCCGTTGCAATGCATATCACAGTTCAGTGTTACTTGGGGACAGAGTGTTTCTGGACAATGTGCAGTGAAGGTGTGACCCTATCTATAGAAAACATGTTTGTTCTGATCTCCCTGTGTACTTGACCAGTTGCACTCTCCTACTACCCTCCTCAGCCTATATAAAGGCTTGATGTCTCTTAATAAATGGATCTGCTTTACAGGATCCCCACCATGCTCATGTGCTTATTTCTTTTTCCTGGAGGAGGTGGTGGTAAGGTTTGCTCTTTTCCTTGGACTCCTTCCCTTAGCTGGAGAGAATCTTGGCCCTGTCCTCAGGACCCTGAGCAGTGGCCTCCTGGTGGACGAGTGAGCACTGAATAGAGACCTGGAGAAGACTTCAACACCCAACCACCCCTTGGCAATATAATTTTTTAGTTCAATTGTTATAGTTTGAGTAACATATTTATAATGTGTTTAAAACTCTAAATCACAATTTAGCATAATGATTCAGAATATTTCTATTTATTTTCTATCAAAATTCCTGGTTAAATTATTTTTATTTAATAGTGTTTGAGATCAGAGTTTAAGAACCATTCAAATAAAATGAATGATAGTATCATACTCTTTCATATTTTCACAGAGAGTAGGTTACAGAAAAATCATAAAGTTTAAATAACTTGATATTGTAATAAGTGCTGAGATGAAGGAATTGAAACAAACTCTGAGAGCAGAGAGTAAAGATCATCACTCAAATTGGTTAGAAACAGTGTCCAGAGATAATTCCATTTGAAAGATAAACTACTTTTACAGCTAAGCATAATATAATTTTAGGATAAGAATAAAAATACATGAGGTATTGTGGCTTCAAAAATACATATATATTCAGAAGCTGAAATGTTTAGATAACTCATACAAATCCCTGTTATCTGATATGAAGAATTTTTTGGACAGAAAAAGACAAAACTCTACAAATACATGCCATCACAGCTTAAGTTATGGAAATAACTTATGCTTTAAAATATATGGGAGAACCATTGAAGTATTTCAGAAGATGATATAATGTATATATATATTATAATATGTAAACACCCAGAAAGGTAATTATAAAATTTAACCCCAAGTTACTATTTTTTATTTTTTTGCTTTGTGGGTCACATCTGGTGATGCACATGGCTTACTCCTGGCTCTACACTCAGTCATTAACCCTGGCGGTCCTCAGAGGTCCATATGGGATGCTAGGAATCGAACCTGGGTCAGCCACGTGCAAGGCAAATGGACTACCCGCTGTGCTATCTCTACAACCCCCCAAGTAAGTAATTTTAGCATACGTTTATAGCTTACAGAATTTACATTTTTCACTGGGTGTTAGAATTTCACTGATGTTCTCCACAAGTCAGTCACCTTTAATAATAAAGTCTCTCAAACATGGGTTCTGTAAGGTAATTTCTTATTAATCTTGTGTTTTAGAGTTTAAATTTGAATTTTTGAATTTTATTTTTGAACCAATCTATTAAGAGGATTGGAATAAACTAGCTCTAATGTTTACTCAGGAATACAAGATTCATAAATAATATTCTCCAAGTAGAAATTTTTCAGAATATTTTGAGAAGTCATACTATGTGACAAAGAATTTCTAAGATCACAGGAGAAACATAAGATACAATTTAACACTAACACTGTAATGTCCATTTTACTAACAAATAGAAAGTTATGGAAAACATGGACATCTGGAATCAGATGATCTAAAATGGGATCCTAATTTTGCCATGTAGCAGTTGTGTGACTTGTAAAAGTTAGTTAAATTTTTAAAGTTTAACTTCCTCATCTATGAAATAGAGTGGCATGTGGACTGTAAATGATACAGAGGAAATCAAAAAGAAAGTTCAGACTTCTGAAAACAAACTTTCTTCATTCTATGACCTAAATTTAAAAGTTTTGGAAAAATTTTTCCTGGTAGTATTTAGTGTTGCCAAGTAAAACAAGGATCCAACTACTACTCTTTCCTGAACTCAGTATACCCCATCTATACGTAGGCATGTCTGAACTCTCAGAACTCTGGTTAGTAAAAGACATCATCTTTTCTGTTTAAAACAACTTTAACTTCTTGCAATGACTGAAATGGCTTTTGATCAGTGTGCCATGTAGAAGATTTTTATATCATTTGAGAATGGAGGGCAGGTCAAGTTTTGGTAACACGGATCACTTTATGGATCAGACAAAATCAAGTAAGTGTCGGTTAAGTTTTGTATTCTGTTTTGCTTTGTTACATATTTTGTTTCTGTAAAGAGTGACATAAATCTACTTACTGTATTGCTTTGTAGTCAGTATATCACTGAAATAATGAAATTTGCTTGTGCCCACCTTTCAAGGCAAGATAACCTGGGAAGGAGGAGGACAGCTCAAAGCAGCAGATACCACAGGGTCAGGGGAAGAGATTATTATAAGCACAAAACACACAGTGAAGTAACAGGCAGCAAGCATTAGCCATGATAAGATAAGACTCTCATTAAATCTTCAGAAATACCTGGAGGGGGAACTGGATCTTAAGTACGGTACCTACACAAAAAGGATCTATACAGTATTGGTGATACGTTATCTGCTGAGTTCCTGTTTTCTGGACTGTCTTTGTGCAGTTAAGTCCCAGCTTCAGCAGTTCAGAGTTGATCGCTCAAGCTTGCAACTTTCCTCTCCACATGCCTTTTACTCAATCCTGGTTTCTAAGAATGACCGACTAGCCTGAGAGCAGAGGCTGAACTTTTAGCCACAGTCTGACCTAATTCAGAGTGTATTACACTGGCAGCTTCAGGAGAACCAAGGATACTAGTGAAATACCTCAGTTACATTTTCCTTGTCTGTTTTTCTGCATTCAGTTAGAGAAATTTCCTCAGCAGATATATGAATAGAATCCCAGTCTCAGGGACTGTCTCTGGGAAAACTAAAAGAAAATCAGGGTTTTTCACTAATTTATTAGGAGTGTGTAGCGAAGTTAGAGCTCATGGGCCTAATTATGTAAAATATGCTATATAATAAAGCACTACACTGTAGCACTGTCATCCTGTTGTTCATCAATTTGCTCAAGTGGGCACCAGTAACGTCTCCATTATGAGACTTGTTGTTACTGTTTTTGGCATATTGAATATGACATGGGGCTCTGCCATGCGGGCGGGATACTCTCCATAACTTGCCTTGCTGGGATCCCTGAGATGGACAGAGGAATCAAAACTGAGTCAGCCACATGCAAGGCAAATGCCCTGTGCTATTGCTCCATTTTATTTAATAAAGCAATTTAATAAAATTATTAAACTATAAGACTATCACTTCACTCGTATCACTTGTCATTCCATTGCTCATTGGTTTGCTTGAGCAGGCACCAGTAAGATCTCCATTTCTCCCTGTCATGTGCTAGTGTAGCCCAATGGACTCTGCTCACTCCAGGAACATGAAGAGCATCAAACTGTTCGTTTAGGATCTTGACGAAGTGACGAAGAAGTCTGACCATCTCGTAGGTGGGCGGTCACACGTTCTTTTGACATCCCGTGGAATCCAGCTGGTAACGGCTTTAGTCCAGCGGTCATCTCCAAATACATTATGTGTCCAGCCCATCTAATTTTCGATGCCTGGCAAACGAGGCAGCATCCCTGATCCTCAATCATCAACAGAGGGCAGAACTCCGGATTCCTGCTCTCACTTGAGTGAAATGTGATACTTCAAGAGTAGCTCTTGCGATTTCTTTTTGGAAAACAAAAACAATCTAAAAGAATAAGTATAAGTAAATATATGTTATCTCTTAATATATACTTGATAATTGACAATTTGTTCCCTTTCATTCCCCCACCACTAAGTACATCTATAGAATCTTAATCAATTACCTTTGTTTCAATAAAAATAGTTATAATTTACCAACTGACTGTTTTAGGAAATAAAATGAGACTCAGAGCTCTCTTGATGCTATTTTTTCAAATCTAGAAAATTTACAAATGCAAATATTTTGGTCCTACTAAATAGATTGTCAATATGATATTTTAGAAATAGGACTTGGGAGAATGGTTTTATTGATATAACTATCACTGTCATTTATTGATATTGTACTTGTTTTGAATTCCAAAGCTACCTTTACAGGGTATTTATCTATGTATAAGTTGTATTATAAATTATAATGGCCCTTCTCTGTACGGTGATTATTTTCATACCTAAGCACAAAAGCCTAGTTCTTTTCAGGAAATCAAACATGTATGTCAAGTATATAAAGAGAAGAGTGTATATATCATTTTATAATACAAACATTTTATTTTCCTCTTTTCTGCCAAAAATATATTCTTATATAAGATGTATTTACATATCCGTGGGAAGTAATTACATATGCAATTAATTTTATACACAAATATATTAGTTTGGAAAGCTGAAAGTTAAATGTAAATAGTGTAAATATGTATGCATGTATATATGTATAATATTTCCCTTTCTCTACATTTCTTTGTGTACAGCCAGCAAGTTAAATATACATTACTTGAGTGATTCATAAAAGCTTTCAAATTAAAAATAGAATTTCCCACACACTTTAATTGATAAAAAATATTATAGTACTGTTTAACAAACCCACAATTACTTCTTTTCCTTTTTTTGAACTGTTTTGAGAAGGTGAGGACTGCATTGACTTATTCAGTATGATACAGTAAATATACATACTTTTATATATGTATATGTAGTTGTGTTATTAAATATTTAATACCGTCACCTATAATGCTGAGCATTCAATGCTGCTACCTTGATATAAAATGCTAATTTTCTGTGCCTATAGCATTAAATGTCACTGGTCAATGATGCTATTTTCTGGCTTTAGCAGCAGTTCATGCTGTTCCTAGAAAAAACATTTACGGAACTGCCAAGCGAGCACATGGCCCAGTAATGGATAAGATGGGCTTGACAATTAAGCCATCTGCTTGCAGACTTTTCTGATTTTACTCTCTTTTCCTAGGCTTTGCTGCACAACTTAACCATGACTTACATTCAGAAAAATTTAAAAAGATCACTCTCTACATTATTTCCTCAGTGACTTTAATAACTTCCCAGGTTGATAGATTAAGATTGATACATGATATCATCACGATGTCACTAATGATAAAAATGTCTAAGAAGCTAGTGAACCTAAAACACATTTGGCTGAGAATTCAAATATGCTTCTATAGGACAAAATATAATGAGTCACTTTGATCTAACTCAACTGACAACATTTGTCTCTGGTTCATGAAACAATTTCAAACTATGATTAGAATAAAACAGGAAGATAACTCAGTATGCTTTTTCTTCCAATTTATTTTGTAGATTGAACAATGCTGAAACAACAACAAAAATGAGGAAACATATTTCCTTTATTGTATTGACTACTGACAGAAAGACGGTGCCTGAAGTGTGACTTTAATGTGTCTCACTCTTTCTCTCATATGATATAATTATAAATAAATACTTATTCATCTTTTTGTCTCAGACATTTTTCTAGACCACTGAACTAGCTTCTGATTGTGACTGCTGCAAAGATGGTATCCATTGAAGGATTCTCAAGACATCCCTATGAATTACCTGGAATTCCATAAATTGGGACTTTGAAAATATAATGAGTTAGAGATTAGTTAGATTTACAACATTTTTCCTAAATTTTTATATTGATAGGAGAAAAGTTCAGAAGCAGGAGAGAGTAGTTTTCTTTATTGTTTAAAACTTAACAACATTTAATTTTTTTTTTAATTTTTGGGTCACACCCTGCGATGCACAGGGGTTATTCCTGGCTCTGCACAGAGGAATTACTCCTGGCGGTGCTCAGGGGACCATCTGGGATGCTGGGAATTGAACCCGGGTCGGCCGCGTGCAAGGCAAACGCCCTACCCGCTATGCTATCACTCCAGTCCCAACATTAAATTTTTTATGATACAACAGTTGCCTAGTTTACAGATAAAAATATAGCTTGGAAAAGATAGCTTTAAATCAATCAAAATAATATTCATCATTAAAGCTAAGGTTTTATGATTAAATATGATGCCAAAAGTCTAAATATTATTGTAAGATTAAAAAATGAAAATGTTGAAATGTATTTATTTATTAAATAAATGCTTAATAGTGACTTAATTTAATTTAAAAAGCTACTCTCAGCTTGGTGAAAATGCTGCCCCCATCCAAAGAGACTAGATACAATCAAGCAGAATTAA
The DNA here is from genome assembly GCF_027595985.1 of Sorex araneus. NCBI lineage: Eukaryota > Metazoa > Chordata > Mammalia > Eulipotyphla > Soricidae > Sorex > Sorex araneus. The sequence continues at coordinate 340,144,840 of NC_073303.1, read as the reverse complement.
TAAAAATGGTATACATTAAAAACAAAGGGTAGAAGTGGCAGAGAATATTTAAATGTTACCCTGAAATTACCATAATATTCTATTGTACTGATTTTCTTCTACAATTCAATGTCATAGAGATAACATTCTCTTGCTTTCTGTTCCAAATACGTAATCCATCATATTATTTATTTTAGGAGCAAAGCTATATTCTCAGTAATGTCTGTGATAAAATTTATGACCTGAAAGTGAGTAGTGAGGAGAGAAGTCTTATTCCATTTGGTTTTTATTAGCTTATTCTCAGATTATATATTATTTTTATTTGGCTTTATTATATTAGAAGATGCTCAGACATTTGCACATCATTTAACAATTTTTCCATAAACAATTCAACTAGTGTCTTTTGACTGTTGCCAATAAAGAATCTATAACAACTGAAATTTATTCACAAATTCATGGTCAAATTAAAAAACAGTTGAGCTCTATATGTCAGAATAGAGATAATGTTATGTAATGCTATCTATAAATATATAAGCACATAATTTATAATATGACTGATTCGGTGGTTTAAGATGTCATGATAGAGTTTACCCTTGGAATAGAGTAGTGGATGGGGATGACACTGATATGGATTACTTGGGTCCAGGTAATATTCTAATGTATAGTTATAACTATACATTACAATATTCTAATGTGTAGTTAGTTATAATTGTGTAGTCACTTTGTGAAAATTAATTGCATTTATACTTATAAATGGTGACCTTTTAAGGATAAAGGAAAGAAAAGGAAGGACACAAAAGACAAATATTACACAAATATTGATAAAATAGTGTTATAGGTCTTAGAAAGGAAGGCATACTAAATTTAGAGTTTTGATAATTAAATACAGTTATGACAAAGTTTCATTTTCTAAATTCCTTAAATTAGGAAATAAAAGTAATATGTTTTACAGATACAAAATCCCATAAAGCAATATATATGGAGAGCTCTATTTTTTAATAAAATAATATATTTTGGATAGTCTATAGCACAATTGTATCACTGTATCACTGTTATCCCTTTGCTCATTGATTTGCTTGTGTGGGCACCAGTAACATCTCCCTTGTGAGAATTGTTGTTACTGATTTTGGCATATTGAATACACCACAGATGTCTTGCCAGGCTCTGATGTGCAGGCAAGATACTCTCAGTAGCTTGCCAGGCTCTCCAAGAGGGGTGGAGGAATCAAACCCAGGTCGGCCGCATGTGAGGCAAAAATGCCCTGGCCCCTGTGCTATAGCTCCAGCCCAGCCCAATTGAAATTTTGGTGAATAATAGAAGTAATTAAAGTGTAGAGAATTAGTTTTTTAACTGTAGAGTTGTCTGGAAGAGACAACTGACAATTCTGAAACAGTTTTGAATTTACCAAATTATTTTGGACATATAGCACTGTAGCACTGTCTTCCCGTTCATCAATTTGCTTGAGTGGGCACCAGTAAGGTCTCCATTGTGAGACTTGTTATTACTGTTTTTGGCATATCAAATACGCCGTGGGTAGCTTGTCAGGCTCTGCTGTGTGGGTTGGATACTCTCGATAGCTTGCTGGGCTCTTTGTGAGGGACAGAGGAATCAAACCCAGGTCGGCCAAGTGCAAAGCAAATGCCTTACCCGCTGTGCTATCACTCCAATCCTTTGGACATATACAGAATTATTTACCACTTAAGAAACTTTTGCAATTTTACTGGACCAAGGCTATCATTTAGAATAAAGTAAACATTTTAGAATGAATAAAGTAAATAGACTAGTATTTGTAAGTAGTTACAAATACTACTTATTGGAAACAAATCTGATCATATTGAGAAAGAACTGAATGAAAGTTTAGTTTTGATACAGATATTTGATATTGACTGAAGCAGTGTGTCATGAAATAATTATTAATAAAACTAAATTGTGATTCACAAGCAAGAAATGTGACTTACATGATTTTTGTTAAAATAGTTATTTCAAAGCTAGAGCAATGCAAGAAAGTTTATATATCATGTAAGTTTTACAAAATTATATGTTTTATAGTTATTTCAGCATCAATAATTGTGCTGTCATATATTTCCAGAAGGAAGTGCTATGAGACACTGACACGGATGCATGCTATATCCTAGCTTTTGCTGTATCATTGAAACCCAAGGATTGAAGGTTTAAAAGGGTTGAAAGGGTTGAAAGGGTTGAAAGCCTCATATGGTAATTCCCCATGAACTAAGACAGAAAGTAGTTGTCCTTGCATTTTAAGCATATTTTTATGGTCCTTATACAAATTATAGAACTATTTAATTTGAATCAATGTTTGAAAGTAAGTTCATTCTAAACTGATAGTTAGATTCAAGTATTCTGTGGAAAAGGATTGTCAACTTTTATAAACTATAGAATTATAAACAAGAGAATGTGATTACTAAATAGGTTCAAAAGTATGATTTACACTCCATGGAAGAAATTAACTTAATGAAAATGAAAAAAATTGATTCTGGGGAAAATTTTGATTCTTCAACACAATTAGCAATTAGAAATATTTAAAGTATTTTTATTGTGATATATGAGATTATGAGATTCAACTACTTTCTATGTCAAAGCATTTTGCAACTTTTCCCATCTAGTTTTCCCCCACAGAAATTTAGGCTTCTCTGGGTTTAGGAAAATTGGAGGAGCCTAAGATTTGTGGTTTGGAGGATGTGACAATCTCTCCCTGGAAGCAGTTTTCCCAGGGACTGGTGACTGGTGGATTCACTAAAATTGGCTTTGAAACTACCAACACAGAAATTTAAGAGCACTTTTGTATTGCTAAGGAATCTAGGGCCCTGGCAAGAAAGTACCAGGTGGCAAAGTTTACACAGTAGAACTCATTTCAAACTCCAATCTCTGTGATCTTCATTGCAGCAATAAAATTCCTACCACCAACAACGTTTCTCTGCCACTTCAGCACATGCCGCCTAGGTTATGTGTTCTCATAGAACAGATAGCATAGCAAAGGCACATAGAAAGTAGCTGTTACTTTCTATTGAAATACACCTTTTATTGTATAATCTATGCCAGTGATACTTGTATTAATTAATTATTTATTGTGTAAGATGCTGGTCTATTAATAAAAATATGTTTTATTATGATGTTTTTAAAATTTATGCTTGTAATCAGTAAATTCTGGGTATATCCAACTGAGTTTTACTTTTGTGTTTTGGTACCTTCAGGATGTTAAACCTCTAATATCATTGATTGACCTTTGGTACTGATGCCACAACTAAGGCATAGTTCTTCATTAAATACATTTCAAACAGATTCCAGATTAATTGAGTGAAATATTGAATTACACATTCATATCTTCTTAAATTCTATGATATCTGAAGTTGAAGAAGCAAGCAATAGATTAGAAATATTTAATCCAAGCAGATGGAGTGAAACATAAAGAATAAAATATTATATTACTCTAGTGCATATGTTATAGTCTAATTAATCATCAGTAATGCTGATAATCTCTTATAATTTAGTTGAAAAGGGAAAGGTTATGAAAGTATGTGTATTATGAACTCAAATATTAGACTAATTTATATTCAGTCTTTCTAAATGCTATCCTGTATTGCTCTACTTCCTATAACAAATTTTGATTTTATAGACCACGTAGGTTAAGAGGCTCAATACATTACATATTTCACTTGTTATGATAGTTTTTAAGGATTAGTTATGAAAATAAAGCGATTTTCTACTAAGCACTTTTATAAAAGCCCCCAGTGAACCTATTTTTACATAACCAAATTAAATAAAAATTCATGTTTATTTAAATTTTAAAACAAATGGAAACGGTGTCATGTAAGAAGCTAAAGATAATTCACATACAGTTCTAAATGCACATAGTATTTGCTCAAAGTCGCCAAAAACTTTCCAAATCTTCTCTAAGTTCTGGAAAACTATAACTTACTTTATTCTTCTGTATCTAGTTCTCACCTGTTTCAAATATCAATAAGGTTGATGACTTCAAGCTTTTTCATTGTTACAGAAAATGCTAAGTCATTAAGTGATAGAAAAAATATTCCAAGACTTTTCACCTTGCTTTGTATCTTATTCTAATTAGGTTTTAGAAGATTGTTTATTGTATCTATTTGGAGGAATGTGTTTCATGCTGTGTCCTTCATTAAAAAGATTAAGTAGTTGATCAATCCTTAACCTCTTAGTGCGTCTCATTAGTTTGGTAATTTATTCATCAAAAATACACTCTAAAATGTATTGGGATTGAAGAGCTGGTGTTGATCCAAGAATGCATGCTGTGTAGTGGCATGAACCCTATCACTTAGAGTAATGTGTCTACACCCAGAAGCAGAATTCCTTTACAATATGAGAAGTATAGAAATGTTTATGTCTTTCTGCTACCAATGCAAATCAAATTTTCTGAAACTCGTTATTTGTGCATCTTATAAGTGTATAAATGCTATAGCTTTTACACATGGAGAATTAGTTTATTAAAATGAAGAAATCTGATCATTGAATCAGTACTTATATTTTATGGATTTATAACTTTTACAAATTAAAAAAATATAAAATTGAATGACTATTTAGTTAGAGAACTTAATTAAAATGGCAAACATTTCTGAAAGTTTAACATTAAATTTTCCCTCAATGTAATTAAGCAGCTACACATTTTATATATGATTACATGTCTTGCACTTGTAACAAACATGCATGTATTTTTAATTAAAAGCTGCACTATTAATGGTTTTCTTTAAAAAATAAATGCACATAATGTACATATCAAATACATTTATGCATATATTTCAACTTGGATAGTTTTGTTGGTCAGAGAAATAGCCCAATGGGTTAAGCACCTGTTCTCAGTGGGGCTCTTGGATTCTACTCCTAGTACTGCTCTGTTCAATCTTGAGCCTCAATGGGGTTGACTCCTGAGTACAGAGCCGTGAGTTGCACCTGAGCACTGCTGGGTAATAATATATAATAATACATAATAATTAGTATTATTTATTATTATTATTAAATAATAATAAAATAACAACTCCGAATTTCAATTAATGTTAGATTTACAATCATAAATCTCAAATCTAAGTTTTCCTAATGATGGATGCAAATTAAACCCTTCTGTCATCACTGAGTTCTATGTGGTTTTTAAAATGTTATTCAGTTCAGAAGCATCATCGTTATTGTATACAATTAATCTTTTCTTTTCTCACTTTAGGAGACACATACCCATCTGTTACTCATCATTCTTACTGCTTATCAAGACAAGAGAAGCATTTCTTTGTTTTCAAACCTCACCTTGAATAAAATCTGAGAAACTATGTGGGTATCTTGAAATACTGGGACAGGGACGAAGGTAGTATTGGGGCAAAGAGAATAGGAATAAGAAAACATAAGAATCAAATCAGTTTCAAAGCCAAACAATTAGTTAGAGATTTTATTTTATTCTGACCATTGCAATAGGAAAATCCATAAATAATGTCTGAGCAGAGCTGTCTTTATACATATTTTGGGGAGCACTACACAAGATGAAGATGGCATAAATTACAGGTTTTCTTTAATATCAGAAAAGTCTTAGATAAATGCAAATGTTTATCCTTATATCAATGTATTTCTTTAATTGTCAAATAGCTCTAGTCTTAGCTAATTATTCATAAAGAACGAAGGGGAAGTAGGAAATTCTGTGTCTAACTTTGTCCTAGGGATTCAACAGATCCCCTGGACATAAAATTGTCTTCTTGAAGTCTTATACAAAGGTTGAGAAAGTTTGGATAGTGAGTCTTTCCTAGCTCAACTGAGGGGAAGTAACTTTTAAAGTAAGTTGGGGCTGGAGCGATAACACAGCAGGTAGGGCGTTTGCCTTGCACGCGACCGACCCGGGTTCGATTCCCAGCATCCCATATGGTCCCCTGAGCACTGCCAAGGGTAATTCCTGAGTGCAGAGCTAGGATTAAACCCTGTGAATTGCCAGGTGTGACACAAAAAGCAAAAAAGTAAAATAAATCTAACTTATTTTTCATAACTATAAAAGATATTGTATAACCAAAAACTTGGTTTGAACATTCTCAGTTTAACATTTTTTTCCAACAAATGGAGGAGATAACGTTCAGCAAGATTAGCAGAGGAAACAATAGAAAGGGGAAAACAAAGCAAAAAAAAAGAGGGAAAAAAAAGAAGCATGAACAGCAGTCTGGAATACAGGTTAGGAGTAATTTCCTACATCAAATTTGTTAAAAAAAAAAAAACCTTATTATTTTAATTTCCCATTTTGGAAATTAATTGCAGTTTTCCTGAAACATGACAATTAGAACAGTTTAAAAATAGAACAGGTAAAACATGAACCATCAAAAAACTATTTGTGGTTAAAGAACATAACATTTAAATATCAGAAACATGACTAAAAATATACTTTAAAAAACCCAAGAAATTGGAGGAAAAAAAAAGAACTAAGAAAATGCAACTAAATGTTATGGTGAGTAAAATTTGTGAGAGGAAAGGGTTCCTCTCACAAGAGTGAGCAGCAAAAAGCTCTAGGAGACTTCTTGTGAGGAGACTCCAAATGGTAAGGAGCTTCATTTGTGAGGCCCAGGATTGAGGGAGGGAAAATGATACCAGCTGAGCACAGTCGCTGTATAGAAAAGACAGCATGAATGCTCACCAAATGAGCGCAGGAATCTTCATCACACATGTCTGAGGAGAAGGCGGGGCCCAGATATGATTGGCTTTGACATCACCAATTGCATCAAGGGATCTGCATCTGTGATTCCAGTCAGGAAGGGCACACAGCAGCATCTCAGGTTGGGGCTTCAGGTAGAAATCTACTGGTGGTACCAGGTGAAGATCAAAGTCCTTCCTGACCGTAATGTTCATCTGTGTCAAGGAATCAAACAGACAACGAGACAGACTCTGAAGATATTCTAAGATTTAAGGAAGAATAGTTCTGTTGGTTATTTTTCCAAACTGAAGTGAAGCAAGGAGGGTAGTTGTGAGGCTCTGAGTGCTGGAAAAGTGGGGAGGCACTGTAGGTTTGTGGTGAAAAGTTTGACAGCAGATAAGGTTGAGACAAATGCAGTACCACAGGCCCAGCATGAAACTGGTGAATATGAACTTTATCTGGCTACTCATGCCTGCACAGAAGCAGATTCTAAGCTCTGGATCTCATTGGAAAAGAATATTGACATTTTTCAAAACCTTAGAAAGTGAGCTCTCATATATGATCAAAAATTCTACTTTTGGGCATTTTACCCCCAAAGACTTGAAATGTTAATTCAAATATATATGTGCACTCCTTTGTTTTTGCAGCACTATTCACAATGTTTGGGTCTTGAAACATCCACTAATCAAGGAGAGAAGAGTGGACAAACTGTGGTTTGTGTATGCAATGGAATGATATTCAACTGTAGAGAAGATGACATCCCACTCTTTGCTGCTATATGGATAGAATTAGAGGCTATCTGGCTGACAAAAGTGAGTCAAAATGAGGACAAATACTAAATAACCTATCTCATGTGTGGAGTTTAAAAAGCTACAGTAAGGGAATGAGCAGTGATCAATGATAATGGATGTCTAGAGTCTGTGTATAAAAGTATAGATGCACCGTGAGGGCAGGAGAAGGGTTGGAAAAGGAGGGGGTGTGTACTGGGGACATTGGCGGTGGAGAATGTGCACTGGTGAAGGGATGGGTATTTGATCATTGCATGATTGAAACTCAAACATGAAAGCTTGTAAATGTATCTCATGGTGATTCAATAACAGAAAACTTAAAATTTTGAAAAAATTTGAAAAAAAAAGTTGTTCAAAACAAAACAAGAAAAAAAGCACAGTTGCTAATTTGGTGGGGGAGGGGTAAGGGGTGGTGATGAGAGGGGACTAAGAGATGGTGATGGAGGAATGTGGGTAGTCTCTTGATGATATAGTGTAACAACACTGCTGTCACTGTCACTGTCACTGTCATCTCATTGCTCATCAATTTGTTCGATTAGGCACCAGTAACATCTCTCATTCTAAGACTTATTGTTACTGTTTTTGGCATATCCAATAAGCCATGGGTAGCTTGCCAGACTCTGCCATGGGGGCGCAATACTCTCGGAGAGGGGCGGAGGAATCGAACACGGGTTGGCCTCGTGAAAGGCTAACGCCCTACCGCTGTGCTATCACTCCAGCCCAACAACACTGCATCACTAACATATTAATATTAATAAAATTTAAAACCATGGCTCCAAAATAAAAATAATAAAGTCAAAATAAGTAAAGAATGAAATTAGAGCTGAAGAGATGGCCTGAATTCACAATACGGACCAGCATGTCCCCTGGTACCCCCAGAACTTTCCAGTCTGCCTTGGTCTTCCCCCAGAACTACTGCCCTGGGGCAGCATCACATCAGGAAATCCAAGCATTGCACCAACCAGTTAAGCCAGAGAATCTAGGGCCTCTGACCACTTCTTGGCCGAAGTGTTTTTAAAATTTAAGTTACAAAAAAGAATTCAATCAAGTCAAATGTTTTAGCACACTTGGCATATTAATATCAGCTTCAGTCTCCTAAGTTCTTCTTCCCTTCACCCTGAGCTGTGCTCAGGGCTTTGGCTGCACTCTTCAGACTGTGTGTGGTACAGGAGCTCAAGTCCAGATCTGATGCTGTGCAAGGCAGTGCCCTACCCACTCTCTCCAGCCCACTCCATATTAATGTTATTTTAGGGAAGGAAATTTTTCTCAGGGTTTACTCCTGTCTCTGTACTCAGGAATCACTCCAGGCTGTTTCAAGGTCCCATAGGGGATCATTTGCAAGTTCCTTACCAGCTATATTTTCTCTCTCCCCCTCCATTCCTCTTTTTCAGTTCATACAATTCAGCTAATTCTGACAGTTGCTCACGTAGAATAATCCAGTTGCTCATGTAGAATAATCCTAAGGGCTGAAGCTCACATGTAGCTTGATCAAGAGTTTAAAAATGCATATAGATGATCCAGTTCTTTTAAAGGCTTTGTATACCTAATACTGTTTTGTTTCAATCAATTAAAGAAAAGCTAGGGCTTTTTGACACAGAGTTCAGCTCAAGGAGACTTTCTCAGTAATTTTTCTAAAGCTGAGCGTTTGAGGCCATGAAATGTGAATTCTTTATTTTCCTTATTTACAGGAATCCCTTCTTATGGGAGGATCATACCTGGTCAAAAACAGAAACCCAGATCAATAATAATAATAAAAAATCCTAGAGTTCTCAAGACTATGCTTTTATTCATTGAATTTGTTTGCCCAAAGGTTTTATAAGAGTCAAGACATTAAATAAAGGAGAAATATTTGCTTCAAAATCAATATAGAGAAATATGAAATATGAGTATGACTGGTAGAAACAAAAATAGATTATTTGATTATGTAGATACCATATTCTTATGAGAGTGGGAAGAGTATTAGTGGGAAAAGTTCCAACTTGACTACAATGGCGACTTCCTAGAAAGAAAAAAATATATAGAATTTACCTGAGAAGTAAAACCTCTATAGTTTATTGTTTCCATGCTAATCAATTCCGGGAAAAATAATATATATCGTCCTTTATCTGAAAACATTTTTCTTCTGATATAGTGTTAGTCATACGTGGCTGACAAGTTTAGATACTAAACTAAACTTTGATGAAGTTCTTTTTCCAGAACAAAAAGGCTGATAAATGTCTATTTCAGGTAAATGTATCCTCCGCTAAACAGAAAACAAAAACACCTAAAACAGTATTAAGTACTTCAACATTAAAGTACTGAACATAGGAGTTAGAGAGATAGTACCGAGATTAGGGTGCTTTCCTTGCATGTAACTGACCAAAGTTTGATCCATTGCTACTCATAGAATCCCCTGAGCACTGCCAGGAGTCATCCTTCTGCATGGAACAAGGAGTAAAGTCTGATCACCAGTAGGTGTGGCCCCAAACCCCCCAAAATAAATTAAAATATACTAAATACATACTAACTGAATTTATGTAATTTGAAAGAGTTTATAAGGTTTATATTTTATTATCAATGTCATAAATTTCTAAAATCCTCTCATCAACACAGGTGAATATATGTTATCACAATTTTCACTCTTACAGAAGGAGAAGCCTCATTTTCCTTTACTGGTAACAAGTATTCTTATTATGCATGAACATTATGTTATATCTTTTCATTAGCTTTGGGGAATGTCATTATTTTACAAATGCTGTATTAGCAAACTAATCAATCACATAAATTTCATGGCTTCTAATTTGCACAGAATGTTTAGTATTTTAAAGAACATGAACAACTAATGCCAGATGCAAAATGATACTTATAATTTCACTGCACTGTAGCACTGTCATCCTATTGTTCATTGATTTGCTTGAGCAGGCACCAGAAACTTCTCCATTGTGAAACTTGTTGTCACTGTTTTTGGCATATCTAATACACTATGGGTAGATACTCTTGGTAGCTTGCTGGGCTCTCTGAGAGGGACGAATTAGTAACACAAAATTAACTGGCATTACTTTTAAGATATGTATTCTCATTATTACATTTTTGAAGGTTTTTGAGGCTCTCTTATTTGTGTTCAGAACTTATTCCTTGTTTTATATAGGGTTTCATCACTCCTGGTGGCTATTAGGGGACCATTTGCAGAAGTGGTAATTAAATAAGCTACCACACATAAAGATAGCCCTTCGACCCCTTTACTATCTCCTCAGCATATTCTAGCTGCTTATTTCTGTTTTCAAAATAACATCACTAGGGTCTAGAGATGTGTGCCAGTGGTATAGAACTTGTCTTGCATATATAAGGCCACAAGTTTGACCCAGCACCACCATGCAGAGTTATGTGCCAACTATGCAACCTCTGATGCCACAATAAGTGGGACACCCCCAGGTACCACTATTATGTGTACAATAACTACAATGTGTATGTAAATATTACAGCAATGAAGGCAATAAAAGCAAAAGGAAGAAGAGGGATGGGTCAGAGAATAAATCAACACTGAAATTGGAAACAGAAAACGTCTTATTTAGAAAATGCATTATTTTATATTGGAGAGACGGCTCAAATGACAGTGCACGTGTGAAACTCAAGTTTGATCCAGAAACCACATTTCTCTGAGCACTACCGGAAAGAACTACAAGGTACTAGCAGTGATGGTCCAAATCTCCTCTAAATCCCTATTTTGGGGTAGAGTAGAACTTTGAATAAAAAGTGGAATAAAACCCCAACAAGTATTTATCCAATGTCAAGGTTTTCATCTCAAGAATGAATATATATGTGTGTGTTTGTGTATGTGCACACATATGTGTGCACGTGTGCACATGTGTGTGTGTATATATATATATATATATATATATATATATATATTTTGACTTGAGAATGTTAACATGATTTGGGATTTCACACCAAGGTGCTAAAGTGAGTTTTCCAATAATTTTAAAAATGTTTTTTAATATAGGCATTATTAGCATTGAATGTAAAAATAACTATTCTTAAACCATTGATTTTAAAATATATTTAAGTTAGATCTCCTCAGATCTGAATGAATATTTATGGATCTGAAAATAATGCAGATAACATAATGTCTCTTACCTGTATTACCATAAATGTTACTGATATAAAATCTGGAGAGAGGCACACAGAACCACCTGGAGCACTTACAACCTGGGTTGTTCCAAATATAAAATAACTCAGCATCAAACAATTTCTGGATCTCAAGTGAAAATTCAAGTCTTTTGATCTGTATAAGAATGTAGTGTCACTGAGGTAGGACAATGCTGTATCTACTTCAATTCTCTGATGAAGCCATCTGTTCTCAACACACTAGACAACTGACTCACAAAGATGATATTATTAGAAACTAAACATTTTTATTTATTTACAAAGACATAATTTTAATTAGAAATATAATAGCAAGAATAAAATAAATCACAACATACTTGACATACTTCAGTAGGAATATTACTTGGGTTTTCAAAAGTGATTAGGCTATCCCAGATTCTTCATGTTTTTGTGGGGAGTTTATTTGGCAACATTCAGGGACTACTACTCCAGGTAAGAATGAGAAACTCATGGTGGCAGGGATCAAATCTGGGGTTCCTATGTGCTAGGCATGTGCTCAGACCATTGACTCATCTCTCCAATTCCTCCCAAATATTATTCTTTGAAATATTTAAATGAAACATGACAATGCTTTTGGTAAAAATGTCCACAATGCTTGACTATTGTGAAATGTAATGGATTTTATTGCATATGATACATTTTTAGATCTAATTTTAGCATGCATCAGATAACTAAGGAAAGAAAATTATTTTAATTTTTATATCATGAGTTTTTCTTCAGGTGTATGCTATGCATTTAGAACTATTCTAACTAGTTTTTTTAAAAAATCTTGTCTACATATACTGAAGGAATGTGCAGATATTTTTCAAAATCCATTTTTTACCTGGATATCTTCAACACTTTATTAGCAAGTGAGACATAAAAAATGGTACAGTATTTCAAATTACTAAAAATTTCAGTCACATTTTCTGATTTCCTAAGGACAAATCTATAATGCCATCACAAGTGAGTCTTATTAGAATCACATCTTTTTATGCTCTAAGATCTTTCCAAAAATAATTTTTAGAACAATAAATTATAGTAAAACCACACGTATAAATTTATAGTGAAAAAAGGTGATTTGTTTCACTACACATGCATTAAAATTCTAAAACATTAATGCTCAGTGGCAGACTGTTGGTTTCCTATAATAGATTCATAAACATGTTTGTTTTTAATATCAAATATCAGGTTTGTATTGATCTCTTCACTTATTTGATACAGAGCAGAGATGTCTTGTCATTGGAAATTGAAGTGATGGCAGGCTAGTGGTGTTATACGTCCGTGCACTGAAATAGTTATGTAGGCCTGATTTTTATTCATGAAAACTGCAACAAAAATGAATTAAAGCATTCCATTTTTTAACATATATATTAAATTTATTTTTATTGGGGTCAGTCCTGGTGACGTACGGCAATTATCACTGGCTCTGTGGTCAGGAGTCACTGCTGTTGGGCTCAGAGAACCATATGGGTCACTGCAGACAGACTTCATGTCGGTTTCACACTAGGCAAGTGCCTTCCTGGCTATACTCTCTCGGTTAGATATATTTAACAGAACACCTTTAAGCTAAAGAATCCTATGTCTGCAATGCTTATTCTTGCTTCATTTAGCTCTCCACTTAGTTATCATCTTAAAAGACATTCCAAAACATCTGATCTAAATTAGAGACTATTCAATGCATCTCTGGTACTTTTCATCAGCACATATGCTTTCTTTTACACCATAGCACTTATTGCGACCTAAACCTTTATCTTTTTATTTATCTAATTTTTTTTCACCACTAGAGTCTCTAGAAATATTAGGTGAATAAATGAGTGCATTTATTCTCTGAACCACTTTTTATAGGAACCTTTTCCCAAAGTGCATGGTGATGGTGGTGGGGTAGGGGTGGGAGTCTGGGGGTGGGGGTGGGTTGCTGTGTTGTTTTGGCTGTTTATATTCACAGATAAGTAAAATTATGCAGCAAGGGTCTTTCATGTCCTCACTTGTCTTAATTTGTATTATCACTTCACTTCCACCCAGGTTATCATGAAAGACCTGATTTGATATTTTTTAATAGCTGAGTAGTAGTCCATTTTATGTATATATATGTATACACACACACACACACACATATATATATATATATATCACTGCATCACTGTCATCCCATTGTTCATCGATTTATTCAAGCGGGTACCAGTAATGTCTCTATTACACTCAGCCCTAAGCCCTAAGATTTTAGCAGCCTCTCTTTACTCATTTTTTCCAACGATTGGAGGCTCTTTCAGGGTCAGGGGAATGAGACCTGTCGTTACTGTTTTTAGCATATTGAATACGCCATGGGTAGCTTGCCAGGCTCTGCTGTGTGGGCAGGATACTCTTGGTAGCTTGCTGGGCTCTACAAGAGGTATGTATATATCTTTTACTGTACTTGGGATATGAATACGCCATAAGGAGCTTTCAAGGCACTTCCATGTGGGCAATAGACACTTGTAGCTTGTCAGGTTCTCAAAGAGGGAGAACAAGGCTATTAGATATTGTGCAGCAGCTTTGTGGCGATGCACTTCCGGAGCTTGGTCTTATAGTCTCTGGATGTTGACCATTGGTGGGATTACATGGTGCCTGGGGCAGTTTGTGGGTGTGGCTGCCAAGCTTCTGGAAAATGCCGGGTCTAGGTGGAGAAGGCCCAGTCTCAATCTGAACAGCCTTAGAGATCTCAACCCCGGGTCCCACACAGCTGGGTTTCTCTGCTGGTCCCTTCATGTGTGAGGCTCGTCCGAATGCATAGAGAGTCGCTTTGAGCATGGCTGTGGCTGGGTTCCGGAGGTCTTCAACTGTCAAGGCTCTGCTTAGGGTGGGGAGGGAAAGGCAACCTGTCCCCTCTGAGGGGATAATAATAATAATAAGATAATAATACAAATTATCTAGTAAAAATGTTCTTCTCTTTCTCATGATGTTAACTTTAAATGCCTTATTCCAGTCTTCCATGTGAATCTGTTTGTCTAAATATCTGATATAGTTTGTGGTGTGCATAATACAAATTAATCCTGCTTTTTCTCCTTATAGTCATGCTATCCTTTAGTTGGTGAATTCAGGCCTTCCATATTATGATTAACATACAAGAACTTATTTATTACCAGATTTTATTTTGTTTTATATTTGTTTTATATTTTTCTCCTTTTTGTGAATTTCTACATGCTTTTGCATTTGCAGTTTCCCTCATGTTGTCTCTATTTACTTTTTATTTTTTTTATTTTTTTTTTCTATTTACTTTTTAATCTAAGTTTCTCTACTCCAGAATTTTTGTGTGTGGTTACCATGGGTATAATACCAGTCATTTGTATCTAAGATACTTGGTGTGCATGTGTGTATGTGTGTGTGTGTGTGTGTTGTGTAGTCACTCTCTTTAGACTAAACAGATTCTGCCATATTCATATTTATCTTGAAGTTATTCTCTGGTCATTTCATTTATATGTTGTTTTGGTTCTTCATTTTTGTCACCATGTATATGTTTCTATGTTTCTTGGTCTGTTGTTTTTCTTTAAAAGAATTCCTTTCAACATTTCTTACAATGCATCAAACACATTAGAATGTGTTTGTCCAGAAATGTTCTATTGTATCATCACTTTTCAAAAATGACTTTGTAGTATAGAGTTTTCCTGGCTCGCATTCTTGTCCATTCTTAAATTACTATAGTTTAGCTAGCATGTACTATTTTTTACTGTTTTGATAAACAAATCATAGGACCTTCAATACTATTAAACTTCCTAAGATCCTCCAGCACTGTTCTCAAGACACTTCTAATCTGACTTTTCCTCTTCCTCTCCTCCCCATACTGTCAGGCAGCCTTAGCTTTGCAATCAAAGGCCAAGGAGATGAGCTCATTTAATATGGTCTCTTTACCCACCCCTGTCTATTGCAGATGAGTGGGATCGTCTGGTATTTACTATTCTCCTTCTGATTTATTTCACTTACCATGATGTCCTCCTCTTTCATAAAAGTTGCAGCAAGGTCTAAGATTTCATATTTCCTTACATTTGAGTACTGTTCCAGAACTTCCATACCCAGTCATCCTTCATTGGACATTTGTGGTACTTCTGTGTATATGTATATATATATATATATATATATATATATATATATATATGTGTGTGTGTGTGTGTGTGTATACACACAGATATATATGCATATATACACACACACATATATATTACTGCAATAATGAAGGTGCGCTCACATGAAAAGATGTGCTCACATCTTTTAAAGTCAATGATTTATATTCATGCAATGTATGCCTAAAATTGAGTATCACAGGGCCATGGTTAACAGTAATTTAGATGCATGTTTCCCTCTTTATGTCTTACATTAGTCTAGCATTATTCTTTGAAATTGTTTTTAAATGCTAGAGATCATTTTGTATTGGAGAAATTTAAAAATAAAGTATTTCCATGATATTTATTTTTTATTTTTTTAAAGTATTCATTTTTTATTTTTTTTAATTTATTTTATTACCATGTGGAAATCACCATGTGGAAAGTTACAAAGTTCTCAGGCTTATGTCTTAGTTATACAATGCTCAAACACCCGTCCTTTCACCACTGCCCATATTCCACCACCAAAAAATAAAAATAAAAACCCAGTATACCTCCCATCCCCACCCCGCCCTGCATAACTGATAAATTTCACTTCCTTTTCTCTTTACCTTGATTACATTCCATATTTCAACACAAAACTCACTATTGTTGTTGGAGTTTCAACACAAAACTCACTATTCTTGTTGGAGTTTATCCCCCAAGAATACGGCCCTATTGACAAGGAAACATTTGATATTTAGTTTCCCACTGATGAGAATGAAGAGATATAAAGTTTAGGATTTCTGTATTTTAGTAATTAAGTCCAGGGAGATTTAAGTTGGAAATTGAATTATTTTCCTTCCTGGAGCAGCATGGAGTAAAAAAACTTAGTTCACAGTCTGGAGACATGGCTGCAAGCACTCTCTGGGACCCCAAGTAATATAGCTGTCTCTGGATCCTGGTCGTTCCACAGCAAAGTGGCTGTGCAAAGGCATGGCCACCTGGGTCAAATCTCAGCGGAGCTCGGGCTGGCACCGGACCTGGCCCGAGACTTTGATGATTTTTAAAAGTTATTTTTTCTTTGTGTTTTTGTGAAATGTAAAAAATCTGAGATGTAAAATTACTAAAATTTCTTAAATATTTCAGTCTTTGCCTTTATTATTTATGAGTAACACTTCTCTACATGCTCATCCTAAATACTATCCCTCTTCTAAAAATTATGTAAAATGCATATCCCACTTTATAACCTGCATTTTTACTTTGTCTTTTGCCTAAATTTTAGATTTTCTCTTTTTTGTTCTTCTTTTTTTAGGTAAGGTCATTATAGTGGTTTTGGGTGCCCTGAGACCATTTCTGGCAAAAACTGAGCAGAGGTGTGAGATTCAGTGCTCAGGAAAATTGGGTTGGTGTTTAGTTGACAACCAGTGCTACTTGGGCCTGGTAATGCACCTGAGAGTCACTGCAGTGGTGCTAGGAATATTCCTGAATTTGGAACATGGGACTTTAGAGGCCATATAATGCTGGTGATTGAACACAGATGTGCTTTGCAGTTTTGCACTATTTCCTTGTTTTAAAATAATTTTCTAATATGTTTTATTCTTCAAATTTTCTTTCTTCCCTCCTTCCCTCCCTCCTTCTCTCTCCCCCTCCCTCATTTCCATCTTTCTTCCTTCCTTCCTTCCTTCCTTCCTTCCTTCCTTCCTTCCTTCCTTCCTTCCTTCCTTCCTTCCTTCCTTCCTTCCTCCCTTCCTTCTTCCTTCCTTCCTCCCTCCCTTTTCCCTCCCTCCCTCCCTCCCTCCTTCCCTCCCTTCCTTTCTCCCTTCCTTTCTCCCTTCCTCCCTCCCTTCCTTCCTTCCTTCCTTCCTTCCTTCCTTCCTTCCTTCCTTCCTTCCTTCCTTCCTTCCTTCCTTCCTTCCTTCCTTCCTTCCTTCCTTCCTTCCTTCCTTCTTTCCTTCCTTGTGACTGCCACATCCAGCAGTGCTCAGGGCTCATTCTCTGTTCTCTGCTAAGCTATAACTCCTGGGACGCCTCAGGGGATGTTATGGGGTATTGGGGAGGGATGTGCAAGCATGGGCTTTACCCACTATACTAGCTTTTCTGCCCCTCTTCAGAATTTTTCTCATGTTTGTTTTTGAATCCACTGAGTCTTGTGAGGTGTGGAAATAAGTCTAAATTAAAAAATTATTTTAAGAATTACTGTTTTGCCAAGTTAGCATTATTTTCTGATAGCTGAAAATAACTGTTTTATTTTTATATATTTGATATTAATTAATTGTGGAGACTCAGAATTTTGTCCACTCCCAAATGGTAATGAGGGAATAACTCCCAGAATTGTTCAGAGAGACTGTGTGCAGAGTGGTAGTATGGCACTTTAATCCCTTCCAGTCAGAATGGCATTATAAGTGGTCCAAAACCACAGCCAAAATGCCAAACTCTTTCCACTTTTAATACGAATAACTTTCCCATCTCTGATAACAACAAAAGAGAATATGAATGGAAACCCCAACCTGTATCTGATAAGATGGCACTCTCTTCTCAGTATTCCTCTCAATGAGTGGAGTAGAAAAATGCCAAGTAAAATGAGATATCTAAGTAAATGCAGAGTATTGTTAAATATTGCCTTACATATCTAGATTTTAATAGATATGTGTCTAATATGCTAAGAACTAAAATTATAAAAAATGAAGTATAAAAATAATTATGAATATCAGGGTAAAGGGTCCATTACTGAATCCCTTCAGATATCAACAGTAAAATGACTACAAATAATTTTGCAAGTTAAATTTGACATCTAGTATGATTATATGAATTACTTCAAGTCCTTAAAAGTAAAATCAAGACTTACTTAATAGTAAATCGGTACTCTGAATGCGTCTACAACTGCTAAGGGTATTGAATTTATCAATTCAGACTTTAAGGAAAATAAATTTACAAACTCAGAAGAGTTTCACTGACGTAAACTGTCACTTATTTAAGGAAGACTGAATGCTTTCCCCTAAGAACAGAAAAGATTGTTCTAGTTCATTAGCTTTATTCAAATAGTTTGCAAAAAAGGCTTGGAGAGTAAATGAAAGAATTATTAATTAGAAAAGCATTCTTACCAATCTATGAAATGATTATCTATGTAGGAATTATTATGAAACTAAAGAAAAAATTCCTTAGAACTAATAATTGTTAAAAATATTTAAATAGTTGTTAAAATCTAGGCAAATAATAACAATATTGAAGTTAGTTCTTTGTCAATATACTAGAAGTGAACATGGAAATATCAAAATTAAACAGTGTCAATTATAATCTCTAAAATAGAGATAATTAAATGTAAATAAAAATCATGCATAGAAATTTATACTAAAAGACTGAATCATTTATAAAAACTTTAAAATGATCTAAATAAATAAATACACTATGTTTCAAAGATTGGAAACAATACAGAAAAATGTTGGCCTTCCAGAAATTAATGTATACATCATACAAAATCATTACCAAACTCAAGAAATATAATTTGCATATATATAAAAGATTTTCTCACATGTATATGGAAAATTATTTCAGAAATTGTAGTCCTGGTGAGGTGGTAGAAACAAATCAATAGACAAGCATGAAAATCTCAGAATTCAAACTCACAGACATATGTGCAATTGATTTTTAACCAAAATGAAAACTAATTCAATAGATAATATATATTCTTTTTAATTAATGCCTTTGAAGCATTTTGACTTTACTGAGCCAAAAAATACTAAAAGATAAAGCCTTGGCTTTATACAAAAGTAAACTCAAAATGTAACTCATGCAGCTATAAAACATTTAGAGAAAATGTAGGGGGGAAATTACTGAAATCTAAACTAGGCAAAGAATTTTCACACTTGATGTAGCAAGCATGATCCATAAAAGGAAAACTTGATAAATTAACTAAATTAAAACCTGTGTTCAAAAAGGAAGTGAAAAGCATGAAAAGACAGGCTATAAAATGTGAGAAAAAACCTGCAAACCTCATCTTCCTCACAGAAATTTATAAATGACTCTGAAAACCAAAGTGTTTGAAAATAAAAGTCAATTAAGGAAGAAAAGAAGTGTGGAGATGTTCACTGAGGTTCTACAAATGACAAATAATAACAGCAAATACATTTAACATTGTTAAACATTAGTTTTTAAAAATTAAAATCACAATTAGGTATGGCTTCATGACTAAAACAGTATGTCTAGAATAAAAGTGACACACCAAGTTTTGGTAAGTGTGTAGATGAAATATGTTTTTCATTTCTTGTTAGAGGTGATGTAAAATGGTATAGATTCTAAAACCAGTTTGGAAGTTGTTTAAAAGTTAACTTTTCAGTTTTCACATAAGCCAGCAATGATCCCAGAAATATGAAAATATGCTCAGAATATAACCCAAAGAGTTCTCCAGAGAATTATGCAGGAAAGAGAAAAATCACAATATCATGCTCTAGATCTCTTTTTATTTAATGTTTTTGAAATATCAAATTTACAGAGAAAAAAAACATGAGAGATTTCCAGTAGTAATGTTAATAATTCATTAAGTAGGTATCATCACTGTAGTAATGAAAATTTGTATTTTGACTACATGTTTGTCAAAATTTCAGTAATATAATACTAAAATATCAATAATCCAATTAGAAGTGATAGGACAAAAGGATATGTGGCATCCATATTTCCTACAACTGAAGGTAATTCTTCAATTTACTGTAAATAATTTTAGTTCAGCCTAACATCATGGCTTTTAAAGAATATAATTATAAGAAATAATAAAAAACATGAATGTGCTTAAATTGAAGACTTTATTTTAGATAAAAGTATTTAAAATTAAGTCAGGGTTTTATGAAAATATTGTTATATATTCTAAAATTTTAAATCTAATTGAGCATGACTAGAAGTAGTATGCATTATAATAAACTAAATTCATACTATATATTATGATATTAGACATTGCTGCATTGATGACAATATAAGGCATTTCTTTGCTGGAGCGATAGCATAGCAGGTAGGGCATTTGCCTTGCATGCAGCTGACCCGGGTTCAAACCCTCCATCCCTCTCTGAGGGTCTGGCAAGCTACTGAGAGTGTCCCTCTGCATGGCAGAGCCTGGCAAACTACCCGCACAATATTGGATATGCCAAAAACAGTAACAACAAGTCTCACAATGGAGCCATTACTGGTGCCCACTCGAACAAATCGATGAACAATGGGACAACAGTGCTATGGTGCTTTTAATAATATCGCAACAATATTGTGTAACTAAATGTGTTCTATTTATATTAATTCAGGAAGGAGACAATCATTATGCCAGTGTTTTTTGTGTGTTTTTAAGTTTGGGGACCACACTTGGAGGTACTCAGGTTCTTTGTCTAGACTCTGAGCTTAGGGTTCACCACTGGAGAGCTCAGGAGACTTTATAGGGCCCTGGGGATATAACTTTGGTTGGCCTCATGCAAGGCCTACCTACTATACCATCGATCCAGTTTTCTGTACCAGCACCTTCTAAGATTCCTTATAGTTTTATATCTGAAATTTTAGAGGCATTATCAAACGTTATGTGACCCCAGATAAACAATTAAGTTTTTTAGAAAAGGTAGAAGAAATAGTGAAAAATATGAAAATGCTGGGGGTTGGAGCAATAGCACAGTGAGTAAGGAGTTTGCCTTGCACGAGGACGACCCGGGTTCAATTCCCAGCATCTCATATGGTCCCCCAGCACCCAGGAGGAATTCCTGAGTGCATGAGCCAGGAGTAACCCCTGTGCATCGCCGGGTGTGACCCCCCCCAAAAAAATGCAAAAAAAAAAAAAGAAATTGCCATTCTTTCTTTCTCCTACAGGTTCTCTTAGTTTTCTAGTTTTATTTATTTATTTATTTTTAGAAATATTTTATTGAACCACCGTGAAAAAAAAGAAAAAAATACAAAGCTTTCAGGTTTAAGTCACAGTCAAATACTGATTAATCCACCATCCCTTCACCAGTGCACCCGTTCCACCACCAAGAACCCCAATACACCCCCTCCCCCCCACCCCCCATCTAAGTAGCTAATGATATTCCCATTATTCTCTATATATATTGAGTACATTCCATATTTCCATACAGAACTCACTATTATTGA
Organism: Sorex araneus; assembly: GCF_027595985.1. Taxonomy (NCBI): domain Eukaryota; kingdom Metazoa; phylum Chordata; class Mammalia; order Eulipotyphla; family Soricidae; genus Sorex; species Sorex araneus. The sequence continues at coordinate 340,123,142 of NC_073303.1, read as the reverse complement.
TTGGAAATTTATCCCAACAATCAGGCCTGCTGAATAGGCATCATCTAATAATTCCTCTTCATTGCTAAGAGTGAAGACTTTAAGTCCGTGCGGCCGCAATAGCGGCCGCGCGGTTTTGGGTTTCTAATATTTTAGCTCAGTTCACAGTCAAAATGGATGGCTGCAAGCATCCGCTCTGGTGCCAAAATGGGTTAGGAGACCTCAGGATCACAGTCAATAGGCGCGGAGGCTCTGCTTCTCATGCCGAGGCTCCTGGTTCATCTCTGGGCGGGAGGCGCGCCGGGAACGCCCCCCCTCCCAGGACCACCTACAGGCTACGTCACTAAAGAAAGTCCTACCTCCTGGTGGAGGGGTCTTAGAGGGTGGCTCTTACCACGTGGCTGCTGCCGCTGCCGCCATTTTCGCTCAGAAAAATGGGGTGGAGAGGGAAAAAAATCCCTCCCCGGGCTGCACGAGGTTGTAGCTCAGTTCACAGTCAAAATACATGGCTGCAAGCATCTGCTCTCTAGTTTATTTTATAGCAAGTTTGAGATCAGTGGTTTCATCTAATATTTGCAGGCAGAAAGTATAGTTATGACTATACATTGGAATATGAAAAATTATATTGATGTCTTATGCATTTTTTCAAAAATGCTGTATGAACGAATCATGGCCAATAAAATGAATATATACATATATAGGTTATTCTCAGTAGCAGCTAATAAAACCTATAGAATTCTTAAAGTTTGCAAAGCATATCACAATAAGCAGACTAAAATTAGTTGATGTTCCATTTATTATTAAAACAAACACTAATCCAATTGTGGAAATCAAAGAAGAAAATTAGAATTATAAGGCATCATGTCTGAAAATGAAATTTAGAAAAAAACTTAGCACTTTAGTACATAATCATGCAAAAAAAGAGTTAGAAAAACAATAAGCATTTCTGAAGAATACTATTGGGTAAAAGAAGAAATAAATTTACCACATGTTCCAAAGAAGTCAAATCAAACTCACTTTGTTTCAAAGCATTTTTCACAATGGGAAAACAAAATCACTATTTTGCCACAAAGAAAAAAAGAAAAAAAATAATTTTAAGCAATATTATTGACATATTTACAACAGGAAGAAAGAGAAAATCCTTTAGCTGCCACCAAAATGTAGTCCTTTTTATCATAAGTAACATGTCTTTGACAAGAAATTACTCTGTTATCTTTGACTTGGTGTATTTGTATTTTTTAATGTTTTATTTATGAAAATAATAAGATAAGTTTTTAGTAAAGCATAACAAGTAGAGAATAATTGGGGCTATGCAGTAGTAGTAACAATGAACATCAACATTTGCATTGACTACATAGTACTGAATTGAGTAATGCAAGAAATATCTTATTCTGAATGCTTAAATCATTTTAAATGATCACCACTCCATTGTACATGAAATGTGTTGTCAGTACTCCCTTCTTATACATTCCACTCAAAAATTTTCCATAGAATGCTGTTTAAAATCCTGTTCCCTGATAAACTAAAGAAGGCAACAGTCATTTTTCAAAACTATGTTTTACCATGTTTTAGTATTTTATATGAACTCCTATTAGTCAAAATAAATCAAATATTGTGAAACAACTTGAGATTTTCTCCATTTTCAAATGCATTGTTCAGGTGCCTTTAGTTTCAGTTTTTAAATTAGTATACACCTGATCAAGATTATTTTTGTTATATGAATACATATATACATATAATATAATGTTTTGAATGCAAAACATTATAAATATTTAAAAAGCAAGTAATAAATCTCTCTATAGGGATGACTTCACTCATCAATTTTACTTAATTAGAATAATTAAGTAAACAACTATACTAAAATACACCTGTTTTTACTTATGGCCATAGTAAAGAAAAAGTACAGTTTAATTATTCTTCACATTTCCACATTTCATTATCCCAGCAACAAATATCTTGCATGTTGAAATCTAATCATTTAAACCCATACACAAATGATATAAGCTAATAGTTTTGGCTCACTTTACAGGAAAAGTGTAATTTGGATAGGCTTTTAGTAGGAGAGTACACCATATTTTTTTTTGTTTTTCACACCCATTCCTTACCAAAGTCCTTCACCTTACTTTAATAAGCACTGTATTTTGCATACTCTACTTCTATGGAAGAACTTTAGTCAAATGTTCTGCCCCTCTGAGCTTTACTACTTGTTTTTTTATAGAAGAATTGATAGTAGCAATGAGATAAAATTATATTTATGAAATTTTATTCACTGGCCAAAAGATGAAGCTCTAGTGAAAGTCTAAAGCTAAAGTATTAACTCTGCTTCTTAAATTGCTGAACGATAGGTTTTCCTGCTGAAAGATAAATCCAATACAATTGAATTTAATCCTTTCCACAGAAATTGCTCAAAGAACAAAGTATTCACATAACAAGGAGAAATTGAGGCCGATTACCCTCTGAAGTTAAAAAAGAAATTCCAAATTTTGCCCAAAGAAAATATCTGGTCAGGTAAGTACAAATGCTGACAAAAAAACTTTAATCAGCTATTATTCCTAAGATGTCTGTGAGACTTCTGAGAACTAAGGGTACTTTTCTAACAAAGATTAAATTGCTTCCACAGTGAGTGGTACCAGCTAGTCATATCCTGATGTTTCAGAGACAACAGACAGGTACTAAAACCAATACAAAAGGAGGAAGGAAAAAAAGAAAGCATTGCTGATCAAACGGTTAGTTGTTCACAGCAGTGACTTAAAAAAAAATAAAAAGAATGAAAGAAAAAGAAAAAGCCTCTTCGACATCCTAGCAAACTGATGGCTTCTAACAGTGTGCAACAAAAACACTGCAGAAAATTGTTTACCTTGAAACAAACAAAAAAAGAGATCGTTCATTTCAAAGCAAAACTGCAGTGCACAGCACTCTACAGCAAACCTCAAATAACTATGTAAGCATTAAAGAAGAATTCCCTTGCACAATGGGAAAAAAAAATATTAGCTAGAGAGTTTCAGTATTGGTCCACTAAGGGTAAGCGTGTATAAAGCCAAGAGGAGAAGAAAAATTAAAAAGCAAAGGCCAGCAGTATTTGACAAGAGCTAAATTCTTTAATCCAGTTCCTGTAAGATTCCATTTAGATTTCAAATGAGACATAAACAACTTTAGAAATGGTTTTCAAAAATCATTAGGTCTTCAAAATTTATGTACAGTTTGCAAATTTTGCATTGACCAAATCTGCATGTGTCAATACACATTTTATCCTTATTAACTAATTTTAGCTTAATGCAGTTTACATTTGTTCATCGTTGAGTCATATACACGTACAGTTTACATGCCTGTGGACAAAAAATTAAAATTACCTTCTAATTCAGCACTCAGAATATACGGCATGCTCAAGTACCTATATTCTCACAAAGTGTATGTATTACTAACATACCTCCACTTGTATTCAACGGTGGTACAAATATTATACTTAAAATTAGTCTCAGCCAAAATTTTACAAGATGTAGCACTGATTACAGAATGGTCCAGGTGGTCCCCAATACCAGTGTTGCATGAAGCACTGTATGGCTTCAGAATATAGAAGGGAAATCGCCATCCCATCCCCCAAATTATCTATGGATAGTTTGTATATATATGTATATATATACATATATATATAGCTCTCATGTGTTTATACTCCCTATAAGAGTGTGTGTATACTCCCTGTATGTGTGTGGATATTTATAAATTTACATGTAAACAAATGTTTAGTTTTCACATGTGAATACTTCCTATATGAATACATTTAGACACAGTCTCACTGGTTATGACAAATATCTTTACTTCTCTAAGGTGTCCATATAGATTCTCTATGAACAATTATACAATCATTAAAGTAACAATAACATTTATTTAATTGTTCGATTGAGACTTGAACCTATAGAGCTTCATTCTCTTGCTGTCTAATAACTTATTTGCTATAAGTAAAATGTGGTTTTTTTTTTGGCTTTTTGGGTCACACCCGGTGATGCACAGGGGTTACTCCTGGCTTTACTACTTGTGGTACTCAGGGACTATATGGGATGCTGGAAATCGAGTGCGGGTAAGCTGCGTGCAAGGCAAATGCCCTACCGGCTGTACTATTGTTCCAGCCCAATATAAATAAAATATGTTTTAATTATAAATAAAACAATAGATAAATTAGGAATAGAAATGATTAAATAATTTTATAATACAATATTAAAATATTAAGTTGACTAATTTCCAAATTCATTCTCTCCTAAATGTACGTATTTGTACATATATACATAAAATAGATTTATGATTTATAGGTATATTAATATGTTTTCTAGATTACAAATTAGTCATCCTTACTAAGGTGTTAATAATGCCAAAACTTAATGAAATTACTAGGAAAGAGATGATCTGTAATTTTCTAAATCTTATATTGACCTCAAAATTCATTCTAACTAATTTTAATTTGAAAAATTGTGAAATATGTATAGATGCACTCACAAAGCAATATTTTAGTTAAGATACTAAGCATACCCATCATCTTCATCAGTTTCAGTAACTCCATCAACCTCATTTTCCACATGTCCCATTTATGTTCTCCTTCCATTCCTTTTGACCTCCATATACCACTAACTACTGATTTTCCCTGTTATAATTTCATCCATCTGTTTAATTTTAGGAGTACTCATGTATATGTATGCAGTAGGACATCAATGTGGTTTTAATTTGCATTCTCTAAATGACAAATGATGTTAAACAATTTGTATATCTGCAAAATGTCAGCTAAGAATATTTTCCTGTATTCCATTGTTTAGTATGCATACTGGTCCCCAGAAACACAGAGTGGTGGACCACCAATTTTAAACCCATCTACACCTGAGCACCAGTTCAAGGATTAGTGGTTGAAGATAACTGACCTATTTTGTTTTTATTTCACTTCATATGTTTTTGTCTTAGTCTCCTTGAACTGATAGAAGGAGATACCATATACTAACTAAAATAGCAGAAATTTACTTGGTAACATTTGTGAAGGATGCAAAATACTACTCAAATTCTACTCACACTCAACATTTGCTTCCTAGTGACAGGTTACTTCCTGGTTGTGGACTCAAAGCCTTTGTCCTCATATGGCTTTTTTTTTTTTCTGAAAGTGTGCATAAACAACCTCTATTGTTCTTATGAAAACACTGACTGAACTAAATGGTCCGCCATCGAGACCTAACTCTTAATTATTTCCCAGAACTGTACAATCACACTAAGAAGTAGAAATTCAAAATATGGTGGGGGCTGGGGGGACCACAAACATTTAACCCATAATAATATAACCTGAAATTAATGCTTATAGTATACATAACTGAATATATAATATAATATATTATATTATACATCTCCGAATGCAGCAGGTATGTGTACCTGGGTCAAGAACTCAACATGAGGAACGACTTGGCACTAGAACTGTGCAGGAGGAGGAGAGCAGCATAGGACGCCTTCAAGAGCATCAAAGAAGTGGTTATGAGAACGAAGAACCTTTGTCTTCGTGCACATCTTTTCAATTCCACCACTCTTTATGCACTAACATATGCCTCAGAGACCTAGGCCCTGCGCAAAAAGGATGAGAACGCTATTCAGATCTCCCAAAGAGAAACTGAAAGAGTTATGCTAGGATTATCATGTTTCACTCAAGTGAGAGAAGGAATCCGGAGTTCCAACCTCTGTCACTGTCACTGTCACTGTCACTGTCACTGTCATCCCATTGCCCATTGATTTGCTCGAGCGGGCACAAGTCCCATCCCCATGGTGATACTTGTTGTGACTGTAGTTGTCATATTGAATACGCCACAGAGAGCTTGCCAGGCTCTGCCATGCGGGCAGGATACTCTCGGTAGCTTGCCGGGCTCTCAGAGAGGGACTGAGGAATCAAACTCAGGCCGGCCATGTGCAAGGCAATCGCCCTACCTGCTGTGCTATAACTCCAGCCCACCGATCTCCGTCAACGATCAGTAATCAAGGACGCTGTCTCATTTGCCAAGGTGTCAAAAATCATATGGGCTGGACGCGTAGTACGATTTAGAGATGACTGCTGGACTAGAGTTGTTACCTACTGGATTCCACAGGACATCAAAAGACTGTGTAGCCATCTACCTACGAGATGGTCAGACATCGTCATCAAAATCTGGTGTGAGGCTCTTCCTGCTCCTGGAGCGAGCAGATACCATTGGGCTACACTGGCACATGACAAAAACAAGTGTAGATATTACTGGCACCTGCTCAAACAAATCGAAGATCAACGGGATGACAAATGATACAATTAAAGTGAATGTATTCTGGAGATTAGTATATTAGTATGATTTGCAAATATATTTTTCAGCTCATAGTTAATAGTTTTCATTTGCCAGTCTCATAAAAAATTGTTCTTTTTTTTTTTTGGCTTTTTGTGTCACACCAAGTGAGGCTCAGGAACTACTTCTGTCATTCTTAACTCCTTTTCTATTTATGTGATCTCTTTTCCCTCTGTTTGAAAGATGTATCCTTAACTCTTTTCCGAGTGTTTTATTAATCTATATCTTATTATTGAAGTTCACTGAAGTCTTAAATTAGAAGAGTTATATTTTTATCCAAATTTGAAACTTGTAGCATATTATTGCTACAAATATGTTTTAGTCCCTTTTTTCTCTCTAGAACTCTAGTTATTTACACAGTCCTTCACTGCAAAACTCTGAAAATTTTTTCAAGATATCTATCAATAGGTCATTTCATCATTTTGCAAATGTCATAGAATGTAATTGCAAAATCTTTATGATATAGTCTACTACACACCTGGACAATATGATGGCAGATCATAATACTACTGTTAAGTACGTGGCACATGTTAAGTGACAAAATATCCTATTTGGCTTTTTCAAAGTTCTTTGCTCTTCCTTTTGATTCCGTTATCTAATTTGTGTGCATTTGTTACATTATTAATTATATATTCTTACTAATAACAAATATTATGTTGTATTTATTGTTATATTATTGTATGGATTTATTAGATTTTAGTGTCCTTAATTGTATTCATGTTTACCACTCTTTCTTTTGCAATTTGCAATTTGCTATTAATTTTATCCAGAGTACATTCTTTTCTTTTCAGAGATGCTAGTTTTCACCTAAAGAAATCTGATTTGCAACATATATATTTCCATGTCTCATTTTAAAATGTTTAATACACATCCTATAGATTCTGATATGTGAAATACAAATCCACACAATTTTTAAAATAATTTATTTTTACAGTAGCTTTTTATTTTTCTAATTTGATCACCAGACATAGTGAATTTTACCTTTCAAGTTTCCCGTTATTTTTCCACTCTTCTGATATTCATAGGGTTTATTCTAGAAAATAGTTAATTTACTTAAATTAAAAAATATATATTTTTAGGCACTGCCAAACAAATATTAGTCTAGGGCAAATAATTCTTTTATATATTACAAGGCTTTTCTGAATTTTTTAACTTGAGTTCTATCCATATTTCACAAGAAATTTCCCCACTGACTGTGGGAGTTGGACTGTTTCCAGTTTTCTAAAAGTTTAAGTAACATTTCCTCAATTTTTCCATGGCCTCAGATCCTTTCCTAACATCAGTACCAATCAATGCTTAAATATATACTTAAGGAACTAAATGCTCATCTCCCACGTTTTCCTCTTTACTGTCCTTTTTCCCCCACATGCTCTGAATGAATTGGAGCCACTTTGTCTTCCTTCTACTACAGATAAATCTTTTCAACTTATAAAGATCGCAAATTTCCCCCTGAACACTGTCCACTATTCCCTAATTTCTCACTCAACGGGGATACATATAGCCTCCCTCTTGGGCTACAGATTATTATGGGATAAATCACGAATCACGAAATCATAAAATCCCGTTAATCATCGATTTCTCGAGTGGGCTCAGTAACCTCTCCATTCGTCCTTTCCCTGAGATCTTAGAAGTCTCTCTTGACTAGGCCCTCCCAACGATGTCACACTGGAGGCTCTTTCAGGGTCAGGGGAATGGGATCCAGCTTGTTACTGGATTTAGCATATGAATACACCATGGGAAGCTTGCAAGTCTGTCCCATGTGGGCAGGAAACTCTCAGAAGCTTGCCAGTTTATCCCAGAGGGAGAAGTAGACTACAAGATATTGCTTCTGGAAACTTGCTTTTAAGTCTCTGGATGTTGGCCTTGATGGGATTACACACACCTGGGTTCCTCTGCCGGTAGTTTCACGCATGACAGCCAGGCGTGCGGGGAAGAGACTCTCTGGGATAAAACAGGTGAAAATTGAGTAAATGAGGGAGCCTCAAAGCAGAAGACTAAGGGGCCAACTTCAGACAGGAGGCCCCTGAGTACAACGTGAATTTTGAAGGGAACCATGAACAGAAAAATTGTGAGAAATGCTGCATTATACCACGTTTGGCTCTACTCCATACATAGCCTGAAAACTACATTTTACCCATTTGCCTGGAAATAAAATAAACATAGCCATGTTTACATTCTTAGGAATCTCTTCATTGTTTTTGTACAGTGCTTTAAGAATTGTCCTTAAATACATTTTCCTGTTACTCGATGGTCGTATGAACAGAAATAAATCCAGTTACTATTCAGTTTACTATCATTGTAAATGTATTTTTCTGAAATAATGCATTATTGGAGCCACCTTGTCTTCCCTTAATGATAGATAAGTCTTTCAAACTTCTAAAGATGGCAAATTTGAAATAATGAAACTATAGTGTGTATACTATTTTCATCTCTTACTTTCATGATGTTTCATTTTGAAGTCAAGTCATGTTTACTGATTTCTTTTGCAATGATTTTCATCTATTCCTTTTTAAAAGAATATATAATAACAAGAAAGATAAGTAATACAATGTATTCTATTCTAAACTTTCTGAGAATAAAGAAGGCAAAGATATTTTAAAAAAAAAGCCTAGAAAAAGTCAATGAACAAGCATTTTACTTCTGCCAGCTGAAAGATTCTTGAAGGCCATATTGGTCAATGAATGTATATACATTGTCAGTGAATTTCCATATTCTTTCTACATTGTGCAATTTGACATTAAAGGCATGAAATCTCTTCTGGGCCAAATGCAGATTGAGATACTAACAAATGGAAGACTCTACATAGTCTACTTGTATCACCTGTCATCCCATTGATCTTCGACTTGCTTGAGTGGGCGCCAGTAATGTCTCCATTTGTCCTTGTCTCGTGCTAGTGTAGCCCAATGATATCTGCTCGCTCCAGGAACAGGAAGAGCCTCAAACCGTTCATTCAGGGTTTTGAGGAAGAAATCTGACCATCTCGTAGTGGACAGCCATGTGGTCTTTTGATGTCCTGTGGAATCTAGTCAGTGACAGCTCTAGTCCAGCGGTCTTCTTTGAATAGAATTACATGTCCGGCCCATCTGATTTTTGATGTCTTGGCAAACGAGATAGCGTCCCTGATTCTTGACCTTAGATGGATGTCAGAACTCCGGATTCCTTCTCTCACTTGAGTGAGATGTGATACTCCTAGCATAGCTTTTTCGGTTCCTCTTTGGGAATACCTGAATCGAGTTTTCATCCTGTTTGTGTAGGGCCCAGCTCTCTGAAGATTATGTTAGTGCAGGAAGAACTGTCTACATAGTCTACTATTAAGTATTTTTGGTTTGCTTCAATAAGAAAACACTCTTTAAAATTATTTAAAACCCTGTGAATTTATAATATGTAATGTTATAGTGAAAACTTATGAGTCATTAAATGACACTTGATATGTGGATCAAGTAAGATTAGTCATAGAGAGAGAGCACATTGAGTATGTCAAGAACACAAACAGATATACACATTGTTTAATCACTAATAATCATTTAAAATTAGCATTAATCTAAATTTTTTGCCTCAAAGGCAATCTTTATTTAGTAGACATCTATATTGCTTTGTGTAACTGTGACATTCCACTTCCACTGCTCTTCAAGGGTGAGTCAGTTGAGAGACTCTGTAATAGTTCAAGAAAGATTATTATTGGCAACAAGATGGTAGGTTGAGAGATGGTGAACTCATATCGTAAAAGTCATCATCTTGCCTGCACAGTTCACAAAAGGAGGTTTTTAATAAGAAAATAAACTATAAACTATAAAAATTCATAAATGAATAATATTTTTCCTATGCTGGTCCAGAGACACTCTCTGTTTAATATGCAACCCTGAACAAAGGAAAGATAAGGCTTTTAGGGGAAAAGTAAACTCAGGCTTTATGTTTGGATTTTCTTCTGCCCAATTTTATATGAACATTTATCATTGGTTTTATATATATCTACATATACACATATATAACTAATGATATATGTATATACACATATATAATTAATAATATATATAATTACATATATATTGTGTTTGATGTAAGAGTCCTGGGTTCAAAACTCTTTCACGTCATTTATTGCCTCTGTGTTTTAAAACCTAATGTATTTGCTTCTATTTTTTCATTGCTAAATAGAAAAAAATAATGACTCCTTTCTCTTAAATGAGAAAGAAAATTCATGGGATCCCATAACACAATCTATGTATTTTTTCCCTATAAACATGAACCATGACTCTGTTGACATTTTATTCTTAGACATGCTTTATTAATCTAAGACAGAGGAATATGTCTTTGTCTTTAGTCAACCTACTTACCACAAGATGATTGTATATGAGTATATTGTATAAAAGGCTTCAGAAAACTAGAAAGGCATTATGTTAAAGAACTGTGCTGAAAACATTTTTTAATTGAAATAATCATTGTGTCACTGTATCACTGTCATCCTTTTGCTCATCGATTTGCTTGAGCGGGCACCAGTAACATCTCCATTGTGAGACTTGTTGTTATTGTTTTTGGCATATCAGATACACCACGAGTAGCTTGCCAGGCTCTGCCATGTGGTTGAGATAGCTTGCTGGGATCTTCGATGGAGGAATTGAACCCAGTTTGGCCATGTGCAAGGCAAATGCCCTACCCGCTGTGCTATTGCTCCAACCCAATTGAAATAATACTGATTAAAAAGAAATAGCACTGGGAATTTTGCCCATCCAGGTATTTAAAGTAAATGCTGGGGTCCATTTCACTGTCTCCCAACTAGAGTATACACTCAACCATCTTTTTAAATTCTCATGTAGAACAGTCTGTGCCAGTCAACTGTCTCTCCTCTGTCTTGTATTTTTTGTTAAGTAACTTTATCAGGTGTATTTCTAAGCCATTCCCGAAATGAAACCTCAGGAACAGGCTTAATAAGAAAGGAAAGGAATGAAGATTGTGCTGAGGACTAAAAGTGGAAGAAATAGTTGAAAGAGGGCAGAGAAGTGAGTCTTAAAGTCAACACACTTATGCATAAGCAAAAAATTTAAAGAGTTTAATCTATTTTCATAATAATAGATGAAGAGATTTTCATCTATTAAGATCCCTCCTTCAAAAGGACCCTAATCAAAATGTCTTTTTCGCTGATTTAATGATTCTGTCTGAAAATTGTTATGCAATGGTCATCAGTTAAAGGTCCCCTCATGTTAAGTTTCTGTCCAAATTGCCAATTTTGTGCGTGTGTTTGTGTGTGTGTGTGTTTTCAATAGATTAAATTTGATAAGGTTACTTTCCCGGAGCTACTTATTATAAAGATTTTCTGACCTTTAAGGTCCTTTCCAAAACTGGGAATTAAAAAGAATATTATTTCCTTATGTATATACAAAAACCTCTTAGAAAGTTTGGGGATTGTATTAGGTTTTATTCAACTTCCAGGAAAAAGCTAAATGTAGAATTCTCAGTTGTTCACTCAAATGGATTTATATGCTAATGTTACCAAAGATGTAGCCAGAATGTATTTATTGACTTGATGACTATTATCTATTTAGACTTTCTTAAAATATTCATTACTATATTATCTAAGGAGCTCAAACTGGGACGGTATTTTAGGTTCAGAACTTATCTCTGGGTGAATGTGTTGGGTGCCATTAGCTTAAAAAATGATCAGTTGGAGGCTTAACACTGCTTATATAACACAAATGCCTCTCCTTCAATTCACCTACCAAATACTAAAATATACAGTCACCTGGTTTCTTTGACTTGCTTAGGATCTGACCAACAGTGCAGTATTAGGGTACACTTACATTTATTTTTTTCTCTTTCCCGGGGACTTCTTTCACTAACCATTCATATTTCTTTTCCTTTGTTATTTTGTGCCCCTGTGGCACAGCTCATTCAATCAATTATTGCAGTCAGGGCTGATGCTGCAGGATTCAAACAAAGGCCCACTAGCAACAAAGAAACAATGGCAAGAGCAAGCTGAGTCTGTGTCACTGAATCAGCTGATCAATGCGTGATTGAATTGTTTTTAAATGTAAGTCAATTCAAGAACAGAGTTCAGAGATATATTTGAAGCATGAAATAAAAGGAGGGTAAGGATGTGTGATTCCAAAGCATTTTTTTCTTTTCATACCAGTGCAGAGCTGACCTTGCATTTAAAGACAGAGGATGGGGAAAGCTTTATGAAAGTGTGAGCAGTATGAATAAATGCTGTTTATAGGAAGCTGTTTTAATACCCTGACTAAAGCTGAACAATAGAAGGAATGAGGCTCTGAAAATGCATGCTTTTCACTGGGATTGATCCTTTTATTTTTCCCTTTCTGTGAAGAGAATTAAAAAAAAAAACATTTACAGGTCAAACAAGCATAGTGGCTTTATTTTCTCCAAATATGAGAAATCTTGCTTATTTAAATATTTACTATTAAAGCAGTTGCTATTAAAAAAAAAGTATATAAGCATGTCTCCTCCCAAGTTGAAAAAAAAATAAAGATTTGACATGAAAAGCTGTAATTCTTTAGAGAAATCCGTTTTGTTTCTTTTGTTTTGCTTTGTTTGTTTTTGCAATTAATGGATTCATTCTTGGCACAAAGGCAACTAGAGTGATGCTAAAAATAAAGTAGACTTTGAAGTGAAGCAAGCTTTGTTTGGAATCTAGATGACTCTTTTGAAATAACACTCAGGACAATTGCCAAATGCAAGAGTATTCTCAGTCTATATCAGTGTCCACGCCCGCCCCTGCTCTTTTTCTTTTGTTTTTAATATTTAATGAACATCCATTATACCATTGACTCCATGATGGGCATTGAGGAAATAAAGATGAATCAGTGACATGCAGTAAGGTTTGAGACAAAACAAATGTTGACAATGTGGTTACAAAGGTGCCTTTTCTCACACACACATTCCTATTTCTAGGTTTCTCTAGAAAGATAATTTATCATATTGACACGATGTGCATTAAATATGAAAATCAACATTTATTTAATATTGACTTGCATCAGATGGTTTTATTATTTATTAAAAGGTTAATTGATTATAATTTTATATATTATAAATATTAGTGTAACATAATTAATAAATATTATACATGCATACTGTGTTCAATTATTAACTAGCAGTGCTTCTCATGATGATTCCTCATGATAGCCAGTTATGTATTATGTAAAAAAAATCAAGTTCTCATGCTGAACTCTGGACTTATTAAGCACAATGCCTATATATTGCTTACAAGTGATAGAAGATAAACATAAAAATAGATTTGTTTAAATGCCCGGGCTTCTTATCTCTATTCATCAGTGGCCCTCAAATGTTAAGGCTAGTGAAAATAAATGAGAGATTGGGGGTGTCAGTTATTCTGAAGGGGATCTGGGAATGTCCATTTCTCATAAGTTTCTAGAAAATACGGATGCTGCTAACCTCACTCTGAAAACCATGTTTTCTTACCATGCTACCTCACATAATAGACATAGCTAGGAGATTTTGTTTTATTGTTGGAAAACTTTGCTTTCCAAAATAAAAATTGAGAATCTTTAGAAAGATAAAACTACATGTGCTAATGTGCTAATAATTTTATTAAATTATCATGTCTTGTACATGTAGAAAGCTTTGTTTATTAAAATAATGAATAAAATATAATCCTAATCCTTCGAGAGTTAAATTAGTTGATATTACAGTGACAGACATATTTAATTTTATTATTAAGATGGCTATATAAGTAATGCTTCAATAGAAATATGTAAACACACACACATATATGCGCTTTGAAAATAGAAGTTAGGATATTCTACTTTTTGAAACACAGCCTTTACCTTTTTTACCTTTGAGCACTTCCTTCTTGTTCTTTACTTTCAGGTGAAACTAAATTAAATTCACTATCTTGAAAGAGCCTCCTTTTGTTGGGGAAGACTAGTAAGGAGAGGCTGCTAAAATCTCAGGGTTGAGAGGAATAGAGATGTTATTGGTGCCCCCTCGAGTAAATTGATGAACAACGAGATGAAAGTGGCGACAATGATTTTGATATACTGAATTCTTCAAATTTCAAATATACCTGAATCACACAAAATAAAGCTCCCATTTCAAATACACTTATAGAACTACAGGGGAAAATTTTAACCATAATCTCCTAATTGTGAATATCAGTTCTTAAGTTTTTGAGGTACTGGGTACTGTTAATCTTTCTCTACCATACAAGAACCCACCATTAGGCCTCACAGAACTCATCGTCTCCTTCTCTTCCCATTAGACATTAGTTTTAGTGTTCCTGGTGTTTTACCCTCACCTTCTCCCTATTTGAATAAACCATTCTTTACCTCCGAAAATAATGATTTCAATTTAAATGAAAGAGTTCCATGTATCCCTTACAAAAACATTGAGAGGATTACTTGCCTGAAAGCAAGCAATAATTATCAACCTTTTTTTTCTCATTTGACTTTTCACTTCTCTTCTTATTGGTCAATATTTACCTAGTCTCGTAAGTCCATTATGTCATTGATCTTTTCTACCTTTAGATAGACATGATCAACTTGATCCTAATATCCTTTTCCTGGGTGCACAGGAAGCTCCATTTTTGCTTTCCTTTATATTTCATTGTCCTTACCTTCATGATACTTTTATGCTTCGTTTTTCCTCAAATTCTTGTCATGCTAACAAATACCCCCCAAATAACTTGAGTATATGTTTACCATTCCATCTTACATAGAAAAAAATTAGTCAAAATAAATTTAAAGATATAATTTTTTTAATCATAAGAATTCCTGAAGTAAACAACTTGTCTAAAGACTACAAAGACCTTCAAGGGATCTGTTTTGAAGATTTGAAAAGAAAAGGTTTTAATGCCAGACGGGAGATGACAAGTGTTTTTTATTTAAATCTTACTAATAAGCAAAAGAGAAGAACTATAGTTTTAGGGAAAGTCAATTTCCTTCTGGGAAAGAAGACTTTCCCTGAGAAAGATGACTTACCCTTTATTTATCTTTCTGAAAAGTTATCAGCAGTTGCCTCTCTTGCACTGATCATGAAACTCCATAACGATTAAGCTGACACTGGTGGGAACTCTGGTACACTGTTGATGAATATGTGAATTGATGTAGCCACCACAGAAGATGGAAAAAACTGTGATTGGTACACAGGTTAAGGTGCTTTAATACCATCCAGTTGTACACAAAACCCTTACTCAAATCCTCATGCCTTATATGATTCCCAAGAGCACCCAACAAATTTCCTCTGAACATGGCCAGATTTGTCTCTTTCCCCCCTGCTCCCATTTCCTCTGTCCAATAGAAAGAAAATACCATATTATCCATCTCTAAAATTCCTATCCATTTATCCAAACACCATTTATCCACAGAATGTTCATTTGGATGTATTTGTGTGCTAACTTTGAGTTGTTCATAATACCCAAACATGAAATCAACAAAAATCTCTATCAACTCACTAGAGATGTGGTATAAATACTTAAAGTAAAATTACTCTGTCATTAAATAATTATGAAAATAGTTACTTTAAAGTAAAATGAATGAAATTTGAAATAAAATGTCAGGAAGTAAGAGATACACAACATAATTTCACTCATTTGAGAAACGTACTCAATAAAGGATACAAATCTGTAAAGTCTGTCACTGTCACTGTCATCCCATTGCTCATTGATTTGCTCAAGTGGGCACCAGTAACGTCTCCATTGTGGGACTTGTTACTGTTTTTGGCATATCAAATATGCCATGGGTAGCTTGCCAGGCTCTGCCGTGGAGGCGAGATACTCTCGGTAGCTTTCCAGGCTCTCTGAGAGGGGAGGAGGAATCAAACCTGGTCGGCCTCGTGCAATGTGAATGCCCTACCCACTGCGCTATCGCTCCAGCCCAACAAAATGAATTTTTAGATGTAGGAAAAATGAAGCTGGTTATAAGAGGGATAGGAAAGAAGAAATGGGGAGGGACTTTTAAGTGATGGTTCTGACACATCAGTAATGCATGTGGTGAACCTTATACACAAACAGAGGTGTAAAGTTATAACCTGAAATTTCTATGTTGTTGATAACTAATGATAAATCAATGCAAAAATATTACAATTCTAGGAGCTAGATAAATAGAACAGCTGCACATAGTTTACCAGGGTTTGATCCTAAGCAGCCCATTTGTTCTCCTGAGCCTTCAAGGTGTGATCCCTGAGCCAGGAGTAATGCCTGAGCACAGCTGAGTGAACCCCTTCCCCAAAGGGAAAAAATATATAATGTATAAATATTTATTTAAATATATAAATAAATATCAATATATTTAAATATATTAAATAGAAATACACATATATTCCTTAAATATAGGTATATATTTAAGGAAAGGTAAAAAATTCAATTATACTAACTCTGGATCCTCCCTTTCCTTGTAAATGTTACTTCTTTTTTTTTGGCATTCTGAATAAACTATTCATTTTATATCTTAATTGTAATTTGTTTCACTTAGTGTTAAGAACTTAAAATTTATTCATTCTTCTACATAGAATTCTACTTCATTAATTTTACAGTAATTTGTGCTATTTTTCATTAAAACATAATCCCCATAGCTCAGCCTTCCTAATGTAGATAATTTCTATTTTGCTGAAATACTTCCTACATGATTGCTACTTTCAGAAATGGATTTTTTTGGCAATAAAATTTCTAAGACCATTTTACTCAGAGAATATTTTACCCACATGTATGCACATTATAATTTTACTCAATATAATGACTTTTGTTGAAATTTCCTTGGCGATTTTGGAAATGTGTCCTTGTCTTTATTTTGAAACCAGACAAAGTTCAATATTAGGCAAGAAAATTATCTTTGCCCAAAATTTATTGTGGGCAAAGATATTGTTTGCCTTCAGTTTACCCTTTCCTGAAAAGTCAAAAAAAAAAAGGGGGGAGTCATCCTTATTTTGTTCTTCCCCAAATCTAACCCATATGAAGCATGCAGGCATATAAGGGACCCCAGCACTGTGTTCCTCAAGAAGTACTAAGCAAGTTCCCTTATTACCAACTAACCTATCTAGGTGAAAGTCATGAAATCCCTACCCTCTTGGCCCAGAGAAGTATGAACCCCCTCAGGAAGGCAGTTTTGAGAGTAACAGGAGACTGTGATAAGAGTCTGAGATAAGACCACCCAGAATCCAATCCTCTTCCTTTATTCCAATACACAGAAGTCCTAGTGAACATTTGAGGTGAACATTTGAGGAAAACTCTACCAAGTCAGCTTTGCAAAGGCGAACAAGAACTCCCATTCCAGGCTGCTGAATCTCAGAGGCATATATGTTTTTCTTTGAGCTTATGGGATACCTTAGCTCTCTCCTCTCGGAAGAAGTCTGTGTTTGAATTTGCAAAGTGTACATTCTTTCCCAATATTTCCTAAACAAAACTAGTCTACTTCCTTATTCATTTCTTTCTGAAATTCTATGTGGGTTGGTGATGGCTTACAGACCTTTAAACCTGGACAGAGGTTACAACTTATTTTTCTTTACCTCCAAAAAGCAAGTGTTTCCTTCATCCTCCCCTCCCCTACCCCATTCCTACTTTCTCTCCTTAACCCCCAGCCTTTCTCTCTTAACTACTAACTTCCTCACTCTCAGTTTCCCTCACCAACACTATTGTAGGAGCTCCAGAAGAATGATACCTCTGGGGACACCATTTAGGGCTTATATCACTTTTAGAACTTAGTTTTATAGATAAGATAGAGTGTGCCTCAGGGTACCAAACTGAAAAAGACTTTTAGTATTCATTCTGGCACACACACTAGGCTGGATTCTACTTTCTCAAAATTTCCCTAAAATATCGTAATAAAATGCGCAAACAAACAAAAAAAAACCCACTTCTTGTGACACCCCCTCCCCATACCACACACACACACACACACACACACACACACACACACACACAGATGCCTGCTCTGTGTACATGAGTCTGCATCTTCCATTGCCAGCCTGTTACCAATGCATATCACCATGTGTCTCATTCGATTGGACCTTGAGAAGAACTGGGACTTTACCTTCATAGTTTCATTCCCACTCACACAAGTCTTAATTGAATTTTCCTAATAAGATTATTTTGTGAGAATTAGTGACTAACGTCAGTAATATACATTTTAATTATATAGCATACCATATAATGACACTCTTAAAGTAAGTATGCCTACTATTATGATAATGAAAATTACAGAGTTGAATGTACATGTCAAGACATCAAATTACACATTTTATTCTGGGCAGTTTATTCTGTCATTTACATGCCATTAAAACTACAATAGGAAAACAATTTGCCAGGAAAATGTTGAAACTTTTACCCTAAGATTTAGGTGCAAAAGAATATCCAGTCTTATAACTCTATTCTACCTTGCACTGTGGATAGGGCCAATACAGAAAGAAGATTTTAACGGACTATGGACTTCAGTATAGAAAGCAATATTTTTTTCCACTGACCTTTGAGGGTCAATCAAATAAGAGATATGGGTGTGAACAGTGTTCGAGACTTGTTATGGTTTGTGGCCTATCCCTTACTTGACAAATGAGAATGAGCACTGAGCCTGAGGCAAGGCAAAGAATAATTGTTCAAGTATAGACAACAGATGGAACCTCATGCATGTTGAAAGGAAGGCAATAGATGGCTGCTGTGGCAATGCCGGGTGAGGCTTTTTAGAGACTAGGATTCTCCAGGGGAGAGCAGAGATTGACTCATAGCATGCAGAGAATAATTATTTGCTCTGCCGCTGTGCTGGCATGTCCTGTAGTGGGCAGCTGTGCTCTGCAGACTCTCTCCTAGCACAGGAAACAGCTGGCAGGCAGAAAGTTCTGCAAGGTCTTGGCAGTCTGCTACCTTAGAGAAGCACTTCCTTACCTGTCCCTGCCTACCCACTCTGTCTCTGATTTTCTGGCCACCAACATGAAAATTTTATTGACAACATGCTAGAATGTTGGGATCATGCCCCCAAAGGAGCCTTTTTGTCTGCAGGGTCCCAAGATGGGTATTTTATAGAAAAAGATAGCAAGGAAGCTTTTTTATTATTATTATTTTAATGAAGGATTGGTTCCAAACCAGTGAGCCCCAGAATGACCAATAAAAGTTCTCCCTGTCTGGTTTCCTAGGGCATATGCTGACTTGTCTAAACACTTAAATCAAGTAAGAGTTTATTGCCCTCTCATATTGATCAGTGGCCATTTTATTTTTGTGACCTGGGGCTGGGTTGACTAGGTTGCAACTTGGAGGTAAAACAAATCTTGACCGTAAACTCAAACTATAAAAAATCATTTTCAGATAGATTAGTTGCTTGGATCAGTTGATTAACTTGATTCATTCATTTCTGTGGTATGCATGGAATTCAAAAAGTAATGTATAAAATATTTAGGGAACTCATGATAACCCATCCCTGTAATCTTGTAGGCCAAGGTATGTTAAAGAAAATAGTTTTAGAAAAACAATGAAATCACAATTAAAAACAGTGTACTAGACATCATCAACATTATGCTACTAAAAAGAAATAAAAAAGCAAAAATAGAAAGGAATTAAAAAGGGGGAAAGGCTGGAAGAAAATATTCATAAATAAGTTATCGTACAATAGACCAGTATTTCAAATTTATAAAGACTCGCATAAAACAGTAAGGAATATATAGCTTACTTGAAAAATGGGCAAAGAATTTGGAAAGGCATCTCATAAGCTTATCATTCAAATTGCAAAAAAGATTCTGAAAAGATGTTCAACATTACAAGTCTTTGGGGAATTGTATAGTAAAACCAGAGATGTCTAAACTTTAAAAAGCTATATAATGTCTAATGTAGGGAGGATATGAGTGCCTGAAAAATACTTATATTTTTGATAGAGGTATAAAATGATATAACCTAAGTCGGAAAAACTCTCAACAGTTTCTAATAAAGTTAAACCTGCATCTATTATCAGATTCAGTGGTTCTACTCTATATTCTATAGCTCAATCAAGACTGAGATAAAGACTTTGGGCAATTTAAGCAGGTAAAATTTATTGACTTTTTGTTTTGTCTGTGGAGGGGGTTGGGTTGCATGGCAGTACTCCAGGTGGACTTCTGGGTCTGCACTCAAAGATCACTCCTAGAGAGCCCAGGGGGTCGTAGGAGGTGCATTAAGGCAAGCACCTCACCCACAGTGCTCTCTCTCCATTCCCTCAAGCAGGTAAAGTTTAATGTAAAGATGATTAATTGCAATAGGGTTAGAGATTAAAGTTGTTAATAAAACCCTAAAGAATAGAGGTAGAATGTATAAAAGGAAGAGCCACTACTCTGAGCCTGACACGGAACCAAAGAAAAAGTGTTTCCAAAGAGCACTTGCAAAGAAGTCCCCTTGAAAAGAAGTTTAAAGAAAACTATTCAAGGAAAATGACTTCACATGTGACCTAGCCAGAGTTCACAGGAAGACAGTTGATGTGGTGCTCTCAGAGCCAGTGGAAATGACTCAACAGCAGGGGGACATGCAAAACTACATGGGAAATGCAGGCACAAAGTTAGACAGCTGGACTCCAGATTCTCCCTAAATTGTATTACTGCCATTTCAAACCCATTGAACTCCTCCCTGTTTCCTTCTTCCCCCTCTACTTTCTGCTTCCACAAATTGTACCCTTTAAGATGAGTTATAAAGATGGAATCTTGTCATATCTATCCTTCTATGACTGACTTGTCACTAAGCAGAGTGGTACTTCTTATGGCCTTGACTGAAATCTAAGCATCACAGATATGTAGTTATGTCCAAACTGAAAAAAAAAATGTGAACATTGAATATGTGTAGTTTTATATGTTAATTATATCCAGGTTAAGGTAACTAAATAAATATTTTAGGAGGACTGTTCATGGAGAGAATCTCAGTGGGTTAAGGTACAAAATTCCCTAGGCAGCTTGGTTGGCTGCCGGAAAGCTGTGGTTTACTGAGCATAGGTGTGCCAGCAATACAAGAAGAACAAGGTACTGGAAAAGTTGCTTGAGGAAAAGCATATTGAGACTGGAGACTCCACAGTGCCAAGAAGAGCACTAGAAATAAGGAGCAAGATGTTTGCCTCCTGTAATGTCTCTTTCTACAGCATCTCCTGTAATGTCCTGTAATTTCTCTTTATGCATCAATACATAAACTCCTGCCCCCCAGCGAGGCTGTCTTTACTGGGTTCCCCCTCAGAGAGGGGCAGAATAAGTTATCGTCCCACCCCAAGCAGAGTCCCAGTAGCCAAAAACCTCCAGAACTCAGCCACAGCCACACCCAAGAGCCCTCTCCACATGCTCAGAGGAGTCTCACCCATGAAGGAACTGACAGAGGAACCCAGGTATGCGGAACCCGTGACTGAGATCTCCAAGCATGCTCAGATCGGGACTGGGCCTCCTCCACCCAGATCTCCAGTTTTCCAGTAGCGTGGCAGCCATACCCACAAATTGCCCCTTGTGCCGTGTAATCTCATCAACGGCCAAGATCCAGAAACTATAAAACAAAACTCCCCAAAGAGAGCGATGCAGAATCTCACATGGCAGAGCCTGGTAAGCTACCCATGGCATATTCAATATGCCAAAAACAATAACAATAATAGTACTCATTCCCTTGACCCTGAACGCAACAGGGACAAATGGAGATGTTATTGGTGCCCGCTCGAGTAAACCGATGAGCAACGGAATGAGAGTGATACAGAGTGAAACAGCGAATGTCTATTTACTGCCCTGTATTGGTCAAATTTAACATGGTATAAAATGACAAAGGGAAAAGGCAGAAGTCCATTCTTAGAGCAGGATGCTTTTATGTATTTGGAACTGAGAAGAAATAAGGCAATAGTTGTATGCATTTCAGGTGTTTAACATGCAAAGAACTAAGAATTTAGTTAATTTGGAGTGGCCATACTAGAATGCGACAGCATAGATTTCAGGTTGAAAAATACTAGAAGGGACAGTGAAGGTCATTTTCTATTCATGAAGGGATATGTACAACAGGAAGAAGTCACATTCTTAAACGTATATGCACCTAATGAACAACCGGCTAAATACTTAAAACAGCTCCTAACAGACTTTAATGAGGACATCACTAACAGCACAACAGTAGTCAGAGACTTCAATACCACTTTATCACCTCTTGATAGATCGACAAGAACAAAACTCAGCAAGGAAACACTGACTCTGAAAGAAGAAATTGAAGAGAGAGGCCTAAAATACCTATACGGAGCTTTACACCCCCAAAAGAAAGAATACACATTCTTTTCCAGTGCACATGGAACATTTTCCAAAATAGACCATGTACTGGGCAACAAAACATACCTCAATAGAATAGGAAAAATATAAATTGTATCAACCATCTTTTTAGACCACGATGCGCTGAAGATAGAAGCTAATCACACACAGACATGGAGAACCAAATCAAAAACATGGAAATTAAACAACTCAATGTTGAACAATGAGTGAGTCAGGAAGAAAATCAAGGAAGAAATCAAAAGATACCTAGAAACAAATGAGAATGAAGACAGGAGCTACCAAAACATATGGGACGCAGCTAAAGCCGTGTTAAGGGGAAAATTTATAGCTTCGCAAGCATTCCTCAGGAAGGAAGAAAGGGCCTACATAGATAGCTTGACTTCACAGCTCAAGATCTTAGAAAAGGACCAGAAAAAGGAACCCAAACTAGACCGAAGGAAAGAAATAATAAAAATTAGAGCAGAAATTCATGAATTACAAAATTCCGTTAATCTTCGATTTCTCGAGCGGGCTCAGTAACCTCTCCATTTGTCCTTTCCCTGAGATCTTAGAAGTCTCTCTCAACTCAGCCCTTCCAAAGATGTCACACTGGAGGCTCTTTCAGGGTCAGGGGAATGAGATCCAGCTTGTTACTGGATTTAGCATATGAATACACCATGCGAAGCAGGCAAGGCTGTCCCATGTGGGCAGGAAACTCTCAAAGCTTGCTAGTTTCTCCCAGAGTGAGAAGTAGGCTGCAAGAGGGAAAAGCGGCCGCACACTTCTGGGAGTTTGCTGTTCAGTCTCTCTCTGGATGTTGGCTGTTGATGGGATTACACACACCTGGGTTCCTCTGCCAGTACGTTCATGTGTGAGGCTTGTCCAATCGTGTGGAGATGGGCCTCAAGCATGGCTGTAGCTAGGTTCTCGTGGACTTTGGTCGCCAGGAGCTCTGCTCAGCGTGGGGAAGTAAGCTGGAGCCCATCGCCTCCAAGGGGCCCCGGGGAAGACAGCCAGGCATGCGGGCAAGAGAATCTAATAAGATCAGAACTTATTAACGCTAGAGCAGAAATTAACGACATGGAAACTCAAAAAAAAAAATCAGAAAGGTCAATGAAACCAAGAGCTGCTTCTTTGAGAAAATAAACAAGATTAATAAACCACTAGCAAGACTCACAAAGAAAGACAGAGAGAGAACCATAATAAACCAAATCAGAAATGAAACAAGGGACATAACAATAAAAACCAATGCGATTCAAAAGATCATTACTTTGAAGGTCTGTACGCCATGAAACAAGATAACCTAAAAGAAATGGACAAATTCCTTGATTCCTACAATCTCCCAAGACTGAACCAAGAAGACCTCAAATACTTGAATAGACCCATTAATATCAAGAAAATTGAAACTGTAATCAAAAGTCTCCCCAAAAACAAAAGCCCAGGTCCAGATGGATTCACTGGCGAATTCTTCCAAACATTTAAAGAGGACCTGGTGCCAGTTCTCCTCAAGCTTTTCCAGGAAACTGAAGAAACAGGAACTCTCCCAAACAGTTTCTATGAGACACATATTTCCCTAATTCCAAAAGCAAACAAAGAAGGAAAACTACAGGCCAATATCCCTAATGAACACAGATGCAAAGATCCTCAACAAAATATTAGCAAATAGAATCCAACAACTCATCAAAAAGATCATACACCATGACCAAGTGGGATTCATCCTGGGGATGCAAGGATGGTTCAACATTAGGAAATCAATCTGCATAATCCATCATATCAACAAAAAAAGATAAAAACCATATGATCATATCAATAGATGCAGAGAAAGCATTTGACAAGACTCACCATCTGTTCATGATGAAAACTCTCACCAAAATGGGTTTTGGAGGAACTTTCCTCAAGATAGTCAAAGTCATCTACCACAAACCCATGGCAAGCATCATCCTCAATGGGGAAAAACTAAGGGCCTTTTCTCTAAGATCAGAAACAAGACAAGGATGCCCACACTCACCTCTTCTATTAAATATAGTTCTGGAAGTACTGGCAAAAGCTGTTAGGCAAGAAAAAGACATTAAGAGCATCCAGATAGGAAAGGAAGAAATCAAAGTAATTGCAGACGATATGATGATATATATAGAGAAGCCTAAAACCTCTACTAAGAAACTTAGAAACAATAGGCTTGTACAGTAAAGTTCCAGGCTATAAAATCCATATCCAAAAATCCAGGGCCTTCCTATACGCGAACAATGAGACAGAGGAAAGGGACATGAAAAAGCAATCCCATCCAAAATTGTGCCACAGAAAATCAAGTACCTTGGAATCAGCTTAACTAAGGAAGTAAAGGACCTCTACAAAGAAAACTACAAGACGCTAGTTCATGAAATAAAAGAGGATGTGAGGAAATGGAAATATATACCCTGCTCATTGATAGAGAGACTCAACATTGTCAAAATGGCAATACTCCCCAAAGCACTATACAGATTCTATGCGATCCCAGTTAAAAATACCCATGAAACTATTCAAAGAAATGGATCAAGCCATCCTGAAATTCATATGGAACAGCAAACACCCACAGAGAGCTAAAACAATTCTTGAAAAAAAGATGATGGGAGGCATCACCCTCCCCAATCTTAAACTTTACTACAAAGAGGTAACAATTAAAACAGCATGGTACTGGAACAAAGGCAGAGCCACAGACCAATGGAACAGGGTGGAATATCCCTACACACAACCCCAAATGTATAATCGTTTAATCTTTGATAAGGGAACAATAAATGTGAAGTGGAGCAAGAAAAGCTTCTTTAACAAATGGTGCTGGCACAACTGGACAACCACATGAAAAAGAATGGGCTTAGACCTCGACTGACACCATGCACAAAAGTCAGATCAAAATGGATTAAAGACCTCAACATCAGACCACAAACCATAAGGTACATTGAAGACAAGGTCGGCAAAGCCTTCCACGATATTGAAGCTAAAGGTATCTTCAAAGATGACACAGAACTGATGAAGCAAATGGAAACAGAGATAAACAAATGGAAGTATATTTAACTAAGAAGCTTCTGCACTGCAAAAGATACAGTGACCAGAAAACAAAGACAATCTACAGAATGGGAAAGGATTTTCACCCAATATCTATCCAATAAGGAGTTGATATCAAGTGTATATAAGGCACTGGTTGAACTCTAAAAGAGGAAACATCCAACCCCATCAGAAAATGGGGCAAACAAATAAACAGAAACTTTCCCAAAGAAGAAATAATAATGGCCAAAAGGCACATGAAAAAATGGTCTTCATCACTAATCATCAGGGAGATGCAGATCAAAACAACTATGAGATACCACCTCACACCAAAGAGAATGGCACACATCCAAAAGAACAAAAGCAACGGCTGTTGGAGGGGATGTGTGGAGAAAGGGACCCTTCTACACTGTTGTTGGGAATGCCAACTTGTTCAACCCTTTTGGAAAGCAATATGGACGCTCCTCAAATAATTAGAAATTGAGCTCCCATTTGACCCAGCAATACCACTTCTGGGAATGTATCCTGGGGAAGTAAAAAAGTATAGTCGAAAAGATATCTGCACTTATATTTTCATCACAGCACTGTTTACAATAGCCAGAACCTGGAAAAAACCCAAGTGCCCGAGAACAGATGACTGGTTAAAGAAACTTTGGTATATCTATACAATGGAATACTATACAACTGTTAGAAAAGATGAAGTCATGAATTTTGCATATAAGTGGATCAACATGGAAAGTATCATGCTAAGTGAAGTGAGTCAGAAATAGAGAGACAGACATAGAAAGATTGTGCTCATATGTGGAATATAAAACAACAGAGTAGGAGAATAATACCCAAGAATAGTAGTATATAATACCAGGAGGTTGGCTCCATAGCTTGGAAGCTGGCCTCACACGCTGGGGGAATGTCATCCCAGATAGAGAAGGGAAGACCAAGTAATATGTGATTGGGGATCCTCCACAGGAAGGGAGATGCGTGCTGAAAGTAGCCTATAGATTGAACATTATATTACAGACCACAATACCCAAAAGGAGAGAGAGAACAAAATGGAATGCCCTGCCACAGAGGTGGAGGGAATGGGCTTGGTGGGGTGGGAGGAATTCTGGGTTCACTGGTGGTGGAGAATGGACAATGGTGGAGGGAGGGGTGCTCGAACATTGTATGAGGGAAAAACAAGTACGAAAATGTGTAAATCTGTCACTGTACCCTCATAGTGATTCACTAATTAAAAAAATATTTAAGAAAAAGAATTTAGTCAATTTAAAATTTAAGAATTTAATTAAGAATTTAACCAATGTAAGAATTTCTAAATCACTGTCACTCTCACTGTCATCCTGTTGCTCATCGATTTGCTCTAGCAGATACCATCTAAATAAAATTAAAAACCATTTAATCATAAAATAATTAGGGGAATACGTGCTATTGCTTTTAGCATAATTGCAAAGAAAATGAAAATGAAAGCAACAAAATTGTACATTGCCAAAATTTTGGGCAATTACTACAGGATATCTTTGAACAAAGGGACACTATACAGAATGATAAGAGAAGATAGTTACACAAAAAGATGAATTACAAACACATATTGAGTAAAACAAGCAGCTTGTATGAGTCTACTCGCAGCTATAGTAGGCAAAAGCAAATTTTGAGAAAGAAATTAGAATAATGGCTGGGTCAGGGAAAAGAAAATAGACAAGAATTAACAGGAAATATGCAGAGGAAGCTACACTTTTCCTAGTGGGCTAATAGAGCTCAAAGTTTTTACTAGATATTAAACGAGTATTAAGTTTGTCAAAATCCATAAAACTATACTCAGTAGTTGTGTATCTTACTACGTGTATAATTTTGCAATAAAAATTATTATATATCTGTAAAGGTGACTAAGTAAATTAAATTTTCAAGGCAATGGCAATGCTGCAATTAAAAATAGGGTCACGATTTCACTATTTACTTACTGAAAGTTCTGGGAATAAACCAAGGAATATTAGTAATTTTTTTATTCTTATATTTTTGTCTCATAGTTTCATATGTCAAAATGCTAAACAGTAATAATGATTTAGGACTAAAAGTACTATAATTTGGCATATTCCCCTCTTTAAGTGATCTTACTGTATAAGATCACTTAATTACTAATTTCCAATGAATTTTTTTAGAAACAGAAAAATATTCTAAAAAAATTTTATCTGTGTTGCAAAAGTTATATTTTAGCTCTCAGGTAATAGTAAAAGACACTTTTTGAGAGAGAAATGAATGACTTGACCATCTGCAGGAAGAGAACAAATTCAACTGTCCATGAGCTAACTACTCAGTCACCTACTTCCCCAGTGCACAAAACACTCAGAAGCTCATAAGCCTGTCTCATCAGCAATACTTTGAAAAGCTAGTTTCACTGTTTCTGCTACTTGCTGTGACTCACAGAATGTGATAGTTTTTTGTATCTTAAATTTCATAGTCAATTAAAAATATAGTCTAATTATTGGTTCTTCATAATGGGATACTAGAATTCTATTATTTAAAATATTTGGGGAAATTTTAGGGATCTATTACTGATTCTTAGACTAATTCTCACAGTGAAAAAGTACATTTATATTCTCCTGTTTATTAATATACCTGATAATCTTTGATTAGGTGAACGGTTGTGATACTGTGTCATAATAAGAAATAAATCTGGACTTCACCCCAAGTTCCTAATACACAGCTCCTAAGACTCTTGGGATTTCTTAAGTAATAGAGGTGAGAGGAGCATACTTTGTTATTCATGAAGACCATTTCAGCAGATTATATGCTAATGAGGTAACTTTGGAAAGCCCCAAAGATGGGAGTTAGTAACCAGGGGAACCAATGATTTGATTAAGTGTTGGAACTTGTAGCCTTGCCCTTTGACCTCCAAGGAGGGGAGAGGGAATGGAGGCTGAGTTAATCTCTAATGGCCAATAATTAAATCAATCATGCCTAGTTAATGAAGCCTCTGTGAAAACCCTAACTGACAGGGTGCAGGGCTCTTCCAGGTTAGTGAACACATCAAAGCGCTGGGAGGATAATGTGTGTGGAAAGGGCATGGCAGCCCTTTGTGCCCAAGGCCTTCCCTTCCCTTGCCCCGTGCATCTTTTTCTTTCAGTTGCTCCTGAGTTCCATCCTTGATAACTAACTGGTAAATGTAAACTTAAACGTGGAAAAAAACTGGGATAAGGAATTTCTATGAAATTTCTATAAAATTTCTATGACATTCCTAATTTCTATTAAATTCTAGCAAATTACTGAATTCAGAGAGCCAATGAGGGAGGAAGCCTGATTTTTAGGTTGATGTGCAAAAATTCATACATCTGTTGTCAGAAGTGTGAAAGTCTAGAGGGATAGGGGATAGTGCAAGGGTTTGACATACTTGCCTTGCCTGCTTATTGTCACAGATACAAGTGAGGATTTCCGCATCTGTTGAGCATTATGTAGGTGTCCCTGCTACGGCAGCCTGACGGCTCTATTGTGCCATAAGGTGTGTTTTAAAGACTACACTCACACACACACACACACACACACACATACACACACACAAGAAAAAAAACACACACAAAAGAGTAAATTCCAGTGAGAACCTAAAAAAAAAAACTTTACTTATTATTTGTTATTTATACAAACAGCAAGACCAACACACCACCAATACTTCTATACATCTCAGAAATGATAATCACTTTTTTATCTGGGATCAAACTTGAGTTATTATATCACCGCAGAGGAATACTTTTCCCAATATCTAATTCTCTTTTTATGTCTACTAAATGTGATTCGTATTATTTCCACACTTGTTTATGCTAATTTTATGATAGGAAAAAGTGAATATTAGTTAAGAAATTATTAGGAAGATGAGAGGAATGAAAAATACATTAGGGGCAGATACATAATCATAATCAAACGAACAAAAAAAGCCCCTATTTGGGCACTACAGAAGATATCATTATAGTATAGAAACAAAGAAGGTTTTGAAGGAGAAGCAAATGTAAGATAACTATAAAGTTTAATTAATATATAGAATGGTATTAGAAAAGTGGACACGAGAGAAAAAAAGAAAAGAAACTGATGGACATTTAATACTTAAATTGATAAGATTTAAATAATTCAAAATATCACAGATAGTATTTTCATTATTCAGAATAATGTAAGTTTGTTAGTCTTTTAAGATATCTGCATGTCTTCATTAAAGTTTCATTGCAATCTAATAACACTTATATTTTAATGTCACACAAAGGCCCCATTTCAATTAGTGCTTGAACTTTCAATGGCCATTTCTTCTATCATCACCTGTTAGAAATCACTTCACCAGTAAATAGAAAAAGCTTTTACCTTTGGTTTGTATTCTGTTTTATGATCCAATTAACTTTAAATTAAATAGGCTTTATTATGAAAGAACACCATTCAAGCTGACATACATATAACATTATAAATAAACTGCCTAAGGATGAACAATTAAATTTGCTGATGTAACCCATTTATAAAAGCCAGCTTTTATGAGCAGGTGATAAACGGTATTGTTTTTAGTTGGAGAATATTTTTCAGGAAAAACTGAATTTAATATTCTATCACAGTTTTATTTCAAATGGAGTAGCAGAGATTTTTGTGTGTGTGCCATGTGTCTTATCAAGTCTAATTCATACCTTTATATGGTCTGAAAAATTTCACTTATCCTTAGATTTAGATATTCCATATACTTTGATAAGTTTCAGATAGTTATCTTTATAAATAAAGTTTCTAATATATTTTAAGTAAAATTTTGTACATACTGGCTTTAAAAATTCTTTATAATGGTTAAGGCATTATAGAGAATTCTTGAATTTTTTTACTATTTCTCCTATTTTATTTTAATATTTATTCTTCTATCTTATTTTAGCAGCCTGGCAAGCTACACATGGCATATTCTATATACCAAACACAGTAACAGCTAGTCTCACAATGGAGAAGTTACTGGTACCTGCTCGAGCAAATCGATGAACAACGGGACAACAGTGCCTCAGTGCTATCTTATT
The DNA here is from genome assembly GCF_027595985.1 of Sorex araneus. NCBI lineage: Eukaryota > Metazoa > Chordata > Mammalia > Eulipotyphla > Soricidae > Sorex > Sorex araneus. Next base: position 340,092,643 of record NC_073303.1, on the reverse strand, counting down.
TTACTATGATTTATTTAACACAATGAAATATAAATATTGATGCATTGTGATTATTGTCAGTTTATTAGAATATAATTAGTTTTAATCATCTACCAGTTATCTGTTCTGAGATCTCATTTAATAATTATGACCCTATAAATCCCTCAAGGCTGGAACAATTTCTTCAGAAATTTTTTGCTTTTAATGATATCAGTTTTGAAGAATCATAGTTAGGTATTATATATAACACTTTTGTGTTTGAATTGCCTGATTGATTCCTCATGATAATAGCGATGTCCTTGGTTTGATGAAGAAAGAACAGAGAGGTAAATGTGCTATTTTTCATTATATCATGTCAGGGTATCATGTGATTTATGTTTGTTGATGCTGACCTTAATCATCTGATTTAGGGAATGTTTGCCATGTTTTCCCCTCAATTGCTACTGCTACTTTCTCCCTTTCAAGCTGACCACTTTGGAGAAAGTCACTGTGTGCACTAAATACATTTTGTTTCTAAATTTTCAAATTATTTTCCTCCTTTAAGTCTTATTTAACTGTCTATATTTACAAAAACACAGAGGGTAGCAATACTGAATCAATCTTCTGTTTTACAGAATCTCATGTAGAAAGCTTTGAGTTATTATCAATTATTTGAATTATTTCAAATAATTCAATGTTTAATACATGTTATTTACCAAATGAGTGTTTACATATTCACTTGCTATTTTTAAAGGGTCAGATAGTTTTAAATCCTACAATGATAATCAATTATTATCAATTTTGTGTATTATATCTTTGGGGCGTTGTAATATGTTTTGTTGTGATTATTGATTCCCTGAAAAAGATTTCGGTAAAGAGTACATGAGGGAGTAACAAAGGCTGTAACCTATTTCTGTTTCTGATCAGTGGGCTAATTGTAAAGTGGAGTTTCTTTATGATGATGCATGAATCTATTTTAGCTCTTGTTTGTGTGCATTGTTTAGTGAAAAACAAATCCTAAAGATATTGCATTTTTTGCTTTCTTTTGTCTTGGGGCACACCTGGCAGGGGTTAATCCTGGCTCTGTATTCAAGAATCACTCCTGACTGGGCTCAGGGACTCCTGGGGTGCCAGGAATGGAACCTGGGTCAGTGCATGAAAGGTAAGTGCCCTGACTTCTTTCCTATCACTCCAACCCCAAGATACCGCATTCTTATATTTTCTCGACTGTGTCTGCTACAAAATCTTTATGTGTATTGTGATTTTAGTTCCAAAGAATTCAATTTGCCGATATATTATTTCATTTTGGTTTACAAAAATCATGAGTATAAATTTTCAATTGACATTAAATCTCGGGAACTGTGTAAAACAAAATAAGTGTACCACAAAATGGATATTTCCTCCATTTGAAGTGGTCTGAGTGCATCTCTATATCATTATTTAAAATATTCTATGAGATTATCTTGCCTATATATATATATATTTATTTTGGTTTTCTACTTCTTATGATTCAGTTTTAGTTTTGCTCTTCTTTCAAAGTTGTCATATAAATCAAAGGTGATTTACAAAAAATGTATTTTTCCCATTTTATATGAGTACCATTATTTACAATACTGTTAATGATTAATTTTGTGCATGCATCATTCCAATACTATACCCATCACCACTCACCACAACTTCTTCATTCATTTATATGTAGTTTAGTATTTTGGTTTTTCATACAGAAATATATTATTTCCAAATATTTTAGAATGTTTAGGTTTTTTTCTTGCACTAACTATGAGCTTAGTTAATACAAAGATTGTATATTGAGTGTTCTTCTTAAGTACACTCAAAAAGTGAAAATAAAGCCCTTTGACAGCATTGGCAATAACAATATTATTGCAACAATTCAAGTATACTATTAAACATGAATATTTTAACTTAAATTGCTCTTATTACTATTTTCCTTATAGTACATAAGAAATTTTTGTTTGAAATTTTTGTTTGTAATAAATTATGTAATTACAAACATAATTAATATTATTTTTGTACATAATATACTTTGCCTACACACTTTTGTACATTTTAATTTTCTAGATAAGTCTTAGGATCTTATTTTCTACAGGTCATATTTGCAAAAATTAACAAAGTAGCTATTACTTATCTGAAGAGTTTATCATAAGATCTTTTTTTCTCCCAATAAGCCCCATATAATATTTTTAATTTAATGCATTTTGTCTTAATTACTGTTGACAAGATATCCTTTTAAATGTAGTAGAATTTTACTTGAATTCCTAATTTAAGCTCTTTTTTGTTTAAATATATTACTATGATATCACATTCCTCTCGAACAGCCTGGCAAGCTACTGAGAGTATCTCGCCCACATGGCTGAGCCTGGCAAGCCATCATGGCATATTTGATACACCAAAAACAGTAACAGCAAGTATCACAATGGAGACGTTACTGGTGCCTGCTCAAGCAAATCAATGAGCAACAGGATGACAGTGACAATGACTATGATATTTTACATATTACTTTCCGTTTTTATCTCATTTTAATTTCCACGTGTGCTGATAGCATATCCTGATTTTAAATTATTATTCATTAATTTAAAATTTTTTCATCCCATCTGTCCTCAAACATCTCTTTACTTGCTTCTAATACTTTTCTGATACTCCACAAGATGAACATTGAATTCTCCATATCAGAATTCCCCTAGTAATTATAATGTATTTTCTGTTCTCTAACAATATACCAACCTTGGCTTTTCTAGAGCCGTTATATTTACTAAGTTTTTTAATTTCTGAAAAAAGAATAAATAAATATACAAATAAAAATTTAAAATATCAATGTCAAGAGTTCACTAATATAACTAGCAGGCAAATGGTAGACTGAGTGAAAGAATTTTCGAGATAATAACTCATAATAAGACTTAAATTTATAATACACACCACTAAAATTCTGTAATCATAAGACCAAGCACACATTTAAAAACAGCAAGAGTCTTAAACACCTCACTTAATACAAGAAGCTAATAGTCATACAACTGACTTATCAGGAAATGGTTCATCAATTGGGGTTCGGGGTTTGGTCTACTTACTTTGTTAGCCCCTCACTCAGTGTGTAAGTTATTCAATCGTAAGGGTCACATCTCCTACGTGATTTTAGTAGCAGAGACTCACATACATTCATTCAATAAATATAGGATCAAATGGAGCACACTAAATCTAAGATAAAGAGGGATAAAGGGGGAGAAACCAAAGAAGCAAAAAGAAACGCTATCAGTGAGAAAAAAAATCAAACACTTCCCCAGGACCAGTGAGGAGTGGAGAGGTTGTCAGGGAAACAGTAATACAGCTCTCAATGCTGTTTTGTGGCCTGCATATCTCTGCTCTTCATTTTGATGAGTTACAGAGTACATTGTAACCACTTTCAGGAAGTTTCTTGTCTGAACAAAAGATATTAAATAGCTATAAAGTGCAACAAAAATTGTGCTTAGAAGCTGAACTCTTTTTTTCCCAGGTTCATTTCCAACCCAACTCCAGCTCTTAATTGTCTATTCTTGCTGAGAACCACACTGACATTGCTTCTAAATCCATTTTTTTCTTTATATTTTACATGATAATCAGTATCATTCTCCTCCTTAAAAAACAAAATTTGTGCTATAGTTTTTAGTATTGTTCTGTCTCTTGGTAGCAATATTATTAAATGTTCTCCAATCAATTCCAGAATGAAAATTTTCTCCTGACAGAGTTTTCACTGTATTGATTTCACATGGCTTGATTTTCGCTGTTAACTGACTGAATTTAAGTTTTATGTCAAAACCCCTTAGAATCTTCTATATTAAAATTATAAGTATCTCATAATCAGTCTCAAACCATGTCACTGATTTTGACATAAAACAGAAATAACATGGAAACTTTATCTATCTAACAATTATTATACATGTGTCAATATATTCAAATTCTTCGGAGCTTTTATGCACCCTGCTGTGTTAAGTGCACTAACATGATCATTTTTTAATTGGATGTCTTTATTTGTGCTGATTGATGATTTTTTTCCTGACTCTGTAATTCACTTTCCTTAATGTCTTTTCTCCCTATTAGTTCTTGCATCTTCAGATCCTCTAGAACATGTATGTTTACAGTAAACATACTATAAGGAAAGTGAATTACAGAGGATATATATTATATATAGCATATTACATATTTATTATATACTATATATTACATTATATATAATATAGGAGCACTACCATTTATTCAGCCATTGATTAAGCTGATTGAATTGGGCATGAACACCACATTGCTTTGTTTGTTTTAATTATTTATTTTTAATTAGTGAGTCACAGTGAGGGTACAGTTACAGATTCATACATTTTCATGCTTGTTTTTCCCTTAGGCAATGCTCGACAGCTCATCCCTCCACCAGTGTCCATTTTCCACCACCAATGAACCCAGTATCCCCCCCACCTCCTAATCCCATCCCCCCCACCCCAACCTGCCTCGGAGGGTTCCAGTTTGCTCTCTCTCTCCTTTTGGGTGTTGTGGTTTTCAGTAGGGGTATTGAGTGGCCATCATGTTCAGTCTCTAGTCTACTTTCAGCATGTATCTCCCTCCCCACGTGGGAATTCCAATCACATTTTACTTGGTGTTCCCTTCTCTATCTGTGATGACTTCCCCCAGTGTGTGAGGCCAACCTCCAAGCTATGGAGCCAACCTCCTGGTATTATATATGACTATTCTTGGGTATTAGTATACTACTCTGTCATTTTATATTCCACAGCTCAGTGCAATCTTTCTATGTCTGTCCCTCTCTTTCTGGCTCATTTCATTTAGCATGATACTTTCCATGTTGATCCACTTATATGCAAAGTTCATGGCTTCATCTTTTCTAACAGCTGCGTAGTATTCCATTGTATAGATATACCAAAGTTTCTTTAACCAGTCATCTGTTCTCAGGCACTCGGGTTTTTTTCAGATTCTGGCTACTGTAAACAGTGCCACGAGGAACATATAAGTGCAGATGTCATTTCGACTATACTTTTTTGTTTCTCTGGGATATATTCCCAAAAGTGGTATTGCTGAATAAAATGGAAGCTCAACCTCTAATTTTTTGAGAAGTGTCCATACTGTTTTCCAAAGAGGCTGGACCAGTCAGCATTCCCACCAGCAGTGTAGAAGGGTCCCCTACTCCCCACATCCTCTCCAACAGTGGTTGCTTTTGTTCTTTTGGATGTGTGCCAGTCTCTTTGGTGTGAGGTGGTATCTCATTGTACTTTTGATCTGCATCTCCCTGATGATTAGTGATGAAGAGCATTTTTTCATGTAACTTTTAGCCATTCGTATATTTTTATTGGAAAAGTTTCTGTTCATTTCTTCGGCCCATTTTCTGATAGGGTTGGATGTTTTCTTCTTGTAGAGTTCAACCAGTGCTTGATATACCCTTGATATCAATCCTTTATCTGGTGGGTATTAGGTGATATCCTTTCCCATTCTGTAGATTGCCTTTGTATTCTGTTCACTGTGTCTTTTGTGGTGCAGAAGCCTCTTAGTTAAATATAGTCTCATTTGTCTATCTCTATTTCTACTTGATTGCTTAGTTCCCAGTCATGTTTGAAGATACCTTTAGCTTCAATATTGTGAAGGGTTTTGTCGACCTTGTCTTTGATGTACCTTATGGATTGTGGTCAGATGTTGAGGTCTTTAGTCCTTTTGGATCTGATTTTTGTGCATGGTGTCAGGTCGAGGTCTAAGCCCATACTTTTGCATGTGGTTGTCCAGTTATGCCAGCACCATTTGTTGAAGAGGCTTTCCTTGCTCTACTTCACATTTATTGTTCCCTTAACAAAGATTAGATGATCATACATTTGGGGTTGTGTGTAGGGATATTCCACCCTGTTCCATTGGTCTGCGGCTCTGCCTTTGTTCCAGTACCATGCTGTTTTAATTGTTACTGCTTTGTAGTAAAGTTTAAGGTTGGAGAGGGTGATGCCTCCCATCATCTTTTTCCCGAGAATTGTTTTAGCTATCTGTGGGCATTTGATGTTTCATATGAATTTCAGGATTGTTTGATCCATTTCTTTGAAGAATGTCATGAGTATCCTTATAGGGATCGCATTGAATCTGATAATGCTCTGGGGAGTATTGCCATTTTGACCATGTTGACTTTCCCTATCCATGAGCAGGGGATATATTTCCTTTTCCTCATGTCCTCTTTTATTTCATGGAGTAGCGTTTTATAGTTTTCGTTGTAGAGGTCCTTTACTTCTTTATTTAAGCTGATTCTGAGATATTTAATTTTCTGGAACACGATTGAGAACAGGATTGCTTTTTTCATGTCCATTTCTTCTGTCTCATTGTTTGCATATAGGAAGGCCCTGGATTTTTGGGTATTGATTTTATAGCCTGCAACTTTACTGTACAGATCAATTGCTTTTAAGAGTTCTTAGTAGTGCTTTTAGGCTTCTCTAGATATAGTATCATACCGTCTGCAAATAGTGAGAGTTTGATTTCTTCCTTTTCTATCTGCATGACTTTTATATCTTTTTCTTGCCTAATGGCTATTGCTAGTACTTCCAGTACTATATTGAAGAGAAGTGGTGAGAGTGGGCATCCTTGCCTTGTTTCTGATCTTAGAGGAAAGGCCCTTAGTTTTTCCCCATTGATGACAATGCTTGCCATAGGTTCGTGCTAGATAGCTTTGACTATCTTGAGGAAAGTACCTTCTATACCCATTTTAGCAAGAGTTTTCTTCATAAACAGGTGCTGGATCTTTTCAAATGCTTTCTCTTCATCTATTGATATGATCATATGGTTTTTATATTTATTTTCATTGATATGATAGGTTTTGTTGATTGATTTCTGAATGTTAAACCATCCTTACATCCCCGGGATGAATCTCACTTGGTCATGGTGTATGATCTTTCTGATGAGTTGTTGGATTCTATTTGCTAGTATTTTTTTGAGGATCTTCATATCGGTGTTCATCAGGGAAATTGGTCTATAGTTTTCTTTGTTAGTGGTGTCTTTGTTTGCTTTTGGTATTAGGGAGATATGTGCCTCACAGAAACTGTTCGGGAGGACTCTTGTCTTTTCAATTTCCTGGAAAAGCTTGAAGAGAACTATCAACAAGTCTTCGTTAAATGTTTGGAAGAATTCGCCAATGAATCCGTCTGGACCTAGGCTTTTGTTTTTGGGTAGACTTTTGATTACAGTTTCAATTTCCTTAATACTTATGGGACTATTCAGGTATTCCAAGTCTTCTTGATTCAATCTTGGGACATTGTAGGAATCAAGGAATCCATCCATTTCTTTCAGTTTCTCTTATTTTGTGGCATACAGACTTTCAAAGTAGTCTTTGATGATCTTTTGAATGTCCTTGGTTTCTGTTGTGATGTCCCCCTTTTCATTTTTGATTCTGTTTATTAGGGTTTTCTCTCTCTCTTTCTTTGTGAGTCTTGCTAGCGGTTTACAATCTTATTTATTTTCTCAGAGAACCAGCTCTTTGTTTCATTGATCTTTCGGATTGTTTTTCTGGTTTCCATGTCATTAATTTCTGCTCTAAGTTTTATTATTTCTTTCCTTTGATCTGATTTGGGTTCCTTTTGCTGGTCATCTTCTAAGATCTTGAGCTGCGAAGCCAAGCTATCTATATAGGCCCTTTCTTTCTTTCTGAGGAAAGCTTGCGGAGCTATAAATTTTCCCCTTAACACAGCTTTAGTTGCATCCCATAGGTTCTGGTAGCTTGTGTCTTCATTCTCATTTGTTTTGATGTATTTTTTAATTTCTTCCTTGATTTCCTATGTGACCCACTCATTTTTCAACAGTGAGTTGTTTAATTTCCAGGTGTTTGATTTGGTTCTCTGCGTCTGTGTTTGATTAACTTCCATCCTCAGAGTATCATCGTCTGAAAAGATAGTTGATACAATTTTTATCTTCCTGATTCTATTAAGGTATAATTTGTGACCCAGAACGTGATCTATTTTGGAAAATGTTCAGTGTGCACTGGAAAAGAATGTGTATTCTTTCTTTTGGGGGTGTATAGCCCTGTATAGGTCTATTAGCCCTGTCTCCTTCATTTCTTCCTTCAGAGCCATTGTTACCTTGCTGAATGTTGTTCTTATCAATCTATCCAGAGGTGAAAGGGCAGTGTTGAAGTCTTCAACTACTATTGTGGTGCTAGTTATGTCTCCCTTAAATTCTGTTAGGAGTTCCTTTAAGTATTTATCTGGTAATTTATTAGGTGAGTATACGTTTAAGAGTGTGATTTCTTCCTGTTTTACATATTCCTTGATGAATAGAAAATGACCTTTGCTGTCCCTTCTGATCTTTTTCAGCCTGAAATCTATGTTGTTAGAGACTAATATGGCCACCCCAGCTTTTTTGAGGGAGTTGTTTGCTTGCAAGATTGTTTTCCATCCTTTGATTTTGAGTCTGTGTTTGTTCTGACTATTCAGATGTATTTCTTGTAGGCAGCAGAAAGTTTGGTTTAGTTTCCGAATCCATTTTGCCACTCTGTGCCCCTTGATTGGTGCATTTAGACTGTTAACATTAAGAAAAATTATTGTCATGGGTTTTTTGCCATCTTTCTGTAGGGTTTGTTGTTCTTGTAGGGTTTTTTCCCTTGTCTTATAGTAGCCTTTTCAGTCCTTCTTTTAAGTTTGGTCTTGAGTCTATGAAGTTCCTGAGCTGTTCCTTCAACATGAAATAGTGTATGGTTCCTTCAAGTTTAGCTGAGAGTTTAGCCGGGTAAAGTATTCTTGGCGAGGCATTCATTTCATTGTTTTTTCACTATATACCACCATTGTCTTTGGGCTTGGAAGGTTTCTTCTGATAGGTCTGTTTTGAATCTAAGGGGTGTTCCTTTGTATATGATTTCCTTCTTTGATCTTGCTGCTTGCAGTATTGTGTCTCTATCCATGGCATCCATCATTCTGACTATGATATGCCTTGGGGATTTTTTATTTGGTTCCCTTTTAACTGGCACCCTTCGGACTCCTTGGATCTGGATGCCCACCTTCTCTAGCTCTGGGAATTTCTTAGCAATGATGTCTTTAATTGTGTTTTTTTTCACTGGATTGGTTCCCTGTGTTTCTGATACTCCAATGATTCTTATGTTGTTTCTCTTGAGGTCATCCCCTAGGACTCTAATTCACTCTAGAGCCATTTTGAGGTCTTTTGCCATTATTTGTTGTTGCCTATATGCTTTCTGCAACTCATCTTCAATCTCACTGATTCTGTCTTCGGCTGTAACCATTCTGCTATTGAGGGCTCCTACTGAGTTTTTTATTTCATCTACTGATTCTTTTAATTGTGTCACTTCTGTTCGTAACTTTGAAATTTCTGCTCTCATTTCTTCCTGGATTATCTTCCTGGACCATTCCAATGCTGCATCCATATCCTCCCTTAATTTATTGGATGTTCATTCCATAGTTGCTTTGAGTTTGAGAACCATCTTCACGATTTCCTCTCTGAATTTTTTATCTGAGAGGAGGTTGTATTTCTGGGAAGTCCCTGTTGATGTTTCTGAGATCCTCTCTTCCATCTCTCCTGGTGGTGGGGATTTTCGCTGTTTCTTCATGTTGTTATTGGCTTTACTGTCAGGCGCTCTTCCTTTGCTTGAGAGGGGCCTCAATTGAAGACATGGGGCTATGATCATTTTACAAAGGACTTTATGTGCAGCTTGATGTGTTCACTGACAGTTTTTGTGAAATTAGGATAGGATAGGCTAGTTGACTATTAACATATAGTAACTAGGAAGACCAGGGTATTCTACAGAGGAATAGGTTATACCAATTGCAACCAAAGCGCAATGCATCAAATGGGAGAAATATCTGCAGCCGCTGTTCCAGAAGGAGGCCACGCCCCCTTTTGAGACCATGCCCCCTGACGTGAGGACACGTCCCTAACAGCATGAGCAAGAGGAGGGGGTCAGGGTGTCAGGGCAGCGAGGCAGGGCTGGGGGCTTCAGAACCCCAGATCATGGGCGGGGGCAATGGTGGAGATCCTCTACCCTGGGCAGGGCCTCAGAAGGGAAATCCTGGTTACCTGGCGAAGACGGAGGGGTCAGGGTAGCGCAGTGAGGTGACTTAGAGGTGAGAGGCAGGGCTGGGAGCTTCAGAGCCCCAGATCACGGGCAGGGGGCAATCGGGGAGCTTCTCTACACTGGCCACATTGCTTTGTTTAAATTTTTTAATTTTATAAGTTAGTTCACAACGTTTGATTACATTCAATATTCAAACACCAATCCCACCACTATTACACCTTCCCACCACCAAATTTGGGATGTTTCTATTCTAAACTCCAATCCCTGTCCCAAAACACAACCAAAATAATATATTTTGTATTGTCTGTTACAAAGAACTTCTGAACATGCTTACAAAAAAAGTGTTCATATAGAAAACAGTGTGAAGATTGTTCTATTTTGGCAGGAACCACTAAGAAATTCTATAGGATATTGCTAACATGTTGTTAAAGTTCGGGTGATGTTAGCTTTGGTGTATATATATCTAAAATTATGTATATAAATATATATACATATATATTTCTCTCTATGATATGATTTGTTGCTTACTATCTGGACCCCAAATGTGGTGTGATAATTGTGGAGAATGGGTAGGGTGTGTTTTATGATGTGTCCAGAATTCTGTTTACTCATATATGAGGCTAGGCCTGAGTGTGGGGGGAGCAGCCTTGAGCATGGCGGTGGTTGAGTTGTGGAGGTTTTTGGCTGTCAGAAACAACTGCTCTCCTTGGGGCAGGAAGGGCTCTTACCCTCCCCCCTCTGGGGCACCCTGTGTGAGACAGCTTGGCATGGAGTTTGGTGGCATCGTTATGGAGGCCTATTATGCTCCCTTTTGAGAGAAGCAACCGTGTGATCTGGACAGTGGCCAATGATGAGATTATCTGGCGCGGCCAGCAGGGGGTGATTTATGAGCGTGACCCCTGGGTCGCCAGAGACAAGGAAAAGGAGACAGAGGATCTCTGCTTCTGGTCCCGGTTTTCTCAGAGTCCAAGGTTACAAAGTTCTGCATTACCTGGGTTCTGTAGGACTTCACTCATGCATGAGGCTGGGCCTGAGTGCGTGGGGAGCCTTCAGTGTGGTGGCAGTTGGATTGTGGAGTTTTTTGGCTGCTGGAGCTGGATCCCTTGGAGTGGGGAGGGCTCTCACCCACCCCTCTCTGGAACACCCTTGTGAAGACAGTCTGGTGCAGGGTCAGGACATTCTGCAGCACTCCCTTTCAAGAGTTTTAGTTTATAGTCCCGGGTCTTGGCCGTTGATGAGATTACATGGCATCGGGGGCAGTTTGTGTGTGTGACTGCCAAGCAACTGGAAAAGGGGGGACCTGAGGGGAGGAGACACAGTCCCTATATTAGCCAGCTTGGAGCTCTCAATCACGTGTTCCCGCCTACCTCTGAGCTACAGGCCCTGTGTCTTTTGATCTCTTGAGATTTATGGGACTCTAAAATAAGGCCAGTAAATGAGCTTACATAGCTGAGCTGGAGGTGGTTTGTGGGTGTGTCTCCCACATACCTAACTTCTAGCCTTTTAATTTCTTGGTAAACTTGGCCCCAAGTTGCTGAGGCCTGGCCAAAGACAAAGCAGCAATTTTTGGGGGTCTGGAAGCCTGAAGGCACCATCAGGTTGCTGATGCACTTACCCCACAGGTAAAGGACGTGCTGCCAGCACCATACCCCCATGTGCTTGTCACTGTCACTGTGATCCCATTGTTCATCGATTTGTTGGAGCAGGCACCAGTAATGTCTCTCAGCATGAGACTTATTGTTATTGTTTTTGGCATATCCAATACGCCATGGGTAGCTTGCCAGGCTCTGCCCTGGGGGCACGATACTCTAGGTAGCTTGCCGGGCCATATGCTTACTCTAAATTTTAGTCTACAAGCTAGAAATGATTACAAAAACAAAGACAGCTGTAAACTTTGGAAGTTTAAGTAATTCTTTGTCTTGGTAACAGTTGTTAAGCATAGATGGATTGAAAGAGTTGTATTATCTGCTTGTTAAGTTTGAAGTGACATTTTATGTTCTACACTGGTTTAGAGAGTAAATGCTATAGAAAATTAAGTAGGACATCAGGTTTCGAAAACATCTTCCCTTTTAAAAGAATGGATTTAGAAACCATGGTTGTATTATTATTGAAAAGTAAGATGGTGGGTAATCTAATTTTTCTTTCAAGAAAATGGTTATGGTAAGATAGAATGACCTCAAAAATTCTATTTCACCTTTTTTGCGAAGAGATATAGAGCATAATTTTTGTAATCTGTGTTGAATGCATGTGGAAGTTTCTCCAAAATGTTAATAAAATGTATTCTGTAGCTTTCAAGTAGCAAGAGCTCTATTCTGACCTCGAGATTTTTACATTTTCCATTATGTAGATTGACTGTTTTGATAGAACAAGGTGAATGATGATGACTGGGTCTAACAAGATGGGAAAGAATTTGATTGTCTGTGCATTGGGAGAGAAATGAATACCAGAGCAATTGTCAGTTATGTTTTCTAGTATCACATTACTCCAAGTTCAATAAAACTTTGAAGTCTCTAATAATTTCAAATGGTCAATGAATGACAATCTGAACAAAATTGAAATGGCAGAAAGGCAAAAAAAATGAAAAAGTGTAGGAAAATACAAATGAGTTTTGGATATTACTTAGATCCATAGCATTTTTATTTTCTATACTGGAATGTAATGAAATATTTTCCAGCACAGAAAGAAATTTTCCTATAAATTGAATGAAGAGATTTTTCATGATGTTTTCTTCGAAATACTTAAATTCAGTACAGTTAATATGAACACTGGAACACACATGTATGCACTCCCAATGTTTAAATAAATATAATATTTTTTTGAACTCTGGATTTTTTATAATTAGGTTGCTTAATTAACATATATCAATAGATATATTGTTCAAAATCAGAAAACATTAAATGGGATAGGCCATAAAGTAATTGGCTTTTCTTTTAGTTTTATTTTTCATATAAACTGGGTTCTCTTTTTTCTGGAATAGTCAATATGTAACAATACAGTTCTACCAGGGTTTTTGTTTGTTGTTTGAGAATTTTTTTTGCCACACCATATGATACTCAGATTACTCCTGACTTTGCACACAGGAATTACTCCTGGTGGTGCCAGGGGAGTAGGGGGAAGGGAAATGTCTCTGCATGCTAGGCAAATTATTGTTCCAGTCCAATCCTATCCATATTGAAGAAACTTTGCAAAGTGCCATAAGCTTTTAGTAATGCAGTGAGGAACTTGCATCTGATAATCAATTTTCAAGCATAAATGACTGAAAAAGACAAAATGGTCTAATCAGTAAACATGAGTAAAATAGCTTATTTAGTTACTTTAATTCTCATTATAAATTAGTTTACACATATCTATGTTGATACAAAAATTTGTTATTTGGTATCTGAAGCCATGGACGTAGTCATGCTACTTAAAAACATGCAATCAAATTTCTGGACATTAAAAGAAAATAAAAAGATTGCATGTTGAGATGTGATTTCAGCCAAACATTGCAACTCTATAAAGTTCAGCCTAAATGAACTTTTAGGATCTTTTTTCTACAAACAATTATTTTGACAAAGCTGGTTTCAAAGTCTCTTTGAAAGTATATAAACTTTCATGATTACTCTATGTGCTTATCATCTTAAACTGTCTTTTCAAAAATAATTCCTCCAAATTCTCATACTTTATGCAACAGAAATTTAAATTTTTACTGTGCATGTTAATAAAAAAGACAAAATTTGAAACCTCTAAATAATTTTAACATGCCTGTCACCCTGTGTCACTACACTAATCAATTAGAACAGTACAAGTAGAACAAACAGCAAAGAACAAGAAAAATACACTGGGGCTGGGGAGAAGCTCATTGGACTGGAGAATATGCTTTGCATTGAACAACCCCAGGTGCAGTCTCTGGATTGCATCTTAACCTCTCTGATGTGACCCCAAAACTAAAGTATTTGGTGAGTATTTGGTGCATAGCATTCTGTATCTCAGCCTCCATGATTATTGACTTTCAGGACAAATTCCTGAGGAGTACTCCATTCACGCCTAGATAATTGTAGAGCTATCTGGGGCTGAGAGATCTTCCTGTTGGTAAATAAATAGACTAGTCCCTGCTTGAGCCCATAGGACTGTGAGCAAGGAACTCGTACTTTGCTACCGGGAGAAAGTCCCTCTAAAATCTAGCGCTTGCTGTGTTCTCTTGCCAGTCCATAACCACATAGACTCGGGTCTCCTCCAGTCTTAGATTGCACAATTAAAAGGACACCACTCTAAACCAGGACATGATTTCAACAGTGACTGTCCAGCACTGCACCACTCAGCATCCTGATGTCCACTGGGCCCTAGAGACCTTGGGTTTTTCAAAAAGTTCTGGAAGCAGGGGAAAAAGTGATAGTACACAGGTAGGGTGTTTTCCTTGTACATGGTCCAACTTTGTTCAATCTCCACAATTGATAAGCTCCTCTTAAGCCCTGCCAAGAGAGATCCCTGAGTGCAGAGTCAGGAGTAAGCCCTGAGTATAGCACTGGGTGTAATCCAAATGGAATTTAGAATACACAAATACCCATATTTATGGCCAGTGAATTCAAAACAAAGGAACTTAGGCCACAAATTTAAGAAAGGAAAGTATCTTCAATAATGATTTTAAACAAATGGATTAGCACAAAGTCATGAAGTTGGGCTTCTCCCACAACAGGCTCAAAGTTAACTCAAATTTGATCAATAGCTTGGTTGTTAGATCTCAAAAAATCACTGTATCACTGTATCACTGTTATCCCGTTGTTGGTCGATTTACTGAAGCTGGTACCTATAGCATCTCTATTACACTCAGCCCTGAGATTTTTTCAGCCTCTCCTTACTCGTATTTCCCAATGATTGGAGGCTTTTACAGGGTCAGGGGAATTAGACCTATTATTACTGTTTTTGTCATATCAAATATACCACGGGTAGCTTGCCAGGCTCTGCTGTGCCGGTGGGATATTCTGGGTAGCTTGCTGGGTTCTCCAAGAGGTATGTATATATCTGTTACTGTATTTTGGATATGAATATGCCTTGGGAATTTTGCCAGGCTCTCCCAAGTGGGCAATAGACTCTCCGGTAGATTGTCAGGTTCCCTAAGAGGGAGAACTAGGTTATAAGATGTCGCTTCCGGAAGCTTGGTTTTATAGTCTCTGGATGTTATCCATTGATGGGATTTACACAATAAATACAAAATTATTATTTACTTATTAATTATTATTTTTATTTATTATTTATTTATTGCCCCATAAATTAAAAATACTCAAACAACAATTTTTAAAAATCTTTTTTGCAATGAATCCAGAGAAATATGTAGAACAAGGATTAAGGAAATTGTGTGGCACAGAGCTGAGCCTAGGTTGAATCCCAGCTGCACAAATGGTCCCCTAGGCACTGCCAGGACTGATCCCAAATGCAGGAGTAAGCCATGATCACTGTCCGGTTTGGATCAAAAGCAAACAGAAAAAAAACAAAGAAACTTCCACAAAGCAAATAAAAAAAGAAAACCTAAAACTACATTTAAAATATATTCTTCTGTAGAGGATCAAATAGTTGAGAATTTAGTGGAAGACTAAAGACATTTCTCCACTACAACTCACAAAATTGAATAGCAACAAGACATAGAAGTCTAACCAAACTATAGAGAAGAGATAGTTGCTACCAAGAAAGACCTATACATGGTTAGCAGATCAAAATCATGTATTACCAGAGAAATTCTAACCTAAACAACAATGAGCTATCACCACACACTTGTAAAAATAACCTATAACAAAAATGCTAGTAACAAATGTAGGAAGATTGCAGAGACAGTCTCATCATATAATTTGGGCATATAATCTGTTTCAAGATCCCAAAGAAAAGAATATGTATATTTCTCAAATAGTTAATATTTCATCTACTGTGAGTTCCGGGCTAGAGCAATAGCACAGCAGGTAGAGCATTTGCCTTGCACATAGCTGAACCGGGTTCAAATCCTCTATCCCTCTCAGAGAGCTCAGGAAGCTACCGAGAGTATCCTGCCCCCACGGCAAAGCCTGGCAAGCTACCCGTGATGTACTTGATACACCAAAAACAGTAAGAAGTCTCACAATGGAGACGTATTGGTGCCCACTTGAGCAATTAGATGAACAAAGGGATGAAAGTGCTACAGTGCTACTGTGAGTTCAAGTATGTGCACATTTGGTGGCTGAGACCTGCCTTCCCAGGACAGCTGACAGCAATAGGTGGACAATGAATGAAAGTATGGGGCCACAGGCTGGTTGGTAATTAGTCACCCTTTATTCCAGCCCCACAACATTAGTTATAGAGAAATCATGAAGGATGGGGCTAGCAATTACCGATAGGTATCATTGAACATTGTCATAACAATGAACAGATGTAAAGTGCTTCCTTCAGGGGAAGTTTTTTTAGGAGCTTAACTCAAGAGCAAAATCTCATCAGGGTGCTCAGCACTCTAGATTCCTGCTAAGGAATCTGCCCAAGGGT
The DNA here is from genome assembly GCF_027595985.1 of Sorex araneus. NCBI lineage: Eukaryota > Metazoa > Chordata > Mammalia > Eulipotyphla > Soricidae > Sorex > Sorex araneus. The sequence continues at coordinate 340,076,172 of NC_073303.1, read as the reverse complement.
GGAATTCCATCTAAGGGCATATTGCTTTCTCCTTTCCTTAACTAGTAATCCATTTACACAGTCATCTTAAATTTACTTCTTAATAGCATTTCTAGTCACTTTATATGGACACAGTATGAGATGTATTAAGCTGAAAGGGTGGCGCTTCCTGGGGACATCTCCTTATATATCCCAGTCCTCAGGCCAGGTTAGTCTTTCTTAATCCCAGCAAAGTTCTTATTGTGTTACTTCTTTTTGGATCATAATGGAGTGTTTTCCATGACCTCGCTTTTAATTTATTATACTTCTTATGGCACTTAGCCTGTCCTTTTTCAATTCTACGGTAACTTGCAGCTTTCTCTGGGTCGATCCAGGTCCTTCACTGTGACCCTTCTTTAGGGGGGGTGTTAGAAAGTAAGGGCAACTGACTAACTTAAATCAAGAAAATGTTAATACAAGAAAGTATGATGGATGTCCAGGAGTAAATATTATTCGGTCAATTAACAATGTTACAATAGCATAGCATTAACTGTCTTCCTGTGTCTATACAAAAAGGACATTGCTCTTGATGGGAATGGACTGAGCTATCAGGGCGAACCCATGTTGACTGTACTACAGACAGGAACATTTTCCCTCTTCAAGCTGTCTTCAGAAAAAATAATTCCAGTATCTTGTAAGGGGCAGTGTTCCTTTTCTCACAGAAGCCTGGCTGGTTTTTGACATGCAGATCTCAGGTGTTAGCCAGGCCTGATCTTTGACACTGTAAATTGTAGACCTTGACCCAGCCTAGTCTTTGGGATGTAGATTTCAAGTGCCTGCCCAGTATGTATTTGAAGTGTATATTTTAGGTGGCAGCACAGCCTTGTCTTTGGGATGTAAATCCAAGTGCCTATAGCCCAAGAAAGGTTTCATTTTGGTTTTGTATCTCCCACCCCCCCCACCCCCTCACCCCCGCTCCAGGCTACAAACCGGCAGGTAGAAGGAAACAATACCTTTCCCTGTCTCAATGTTCTTCCTGTAACTTCTTTTGATGCCTTTGAATGAAGGAATGTCACTGTATGCGCCCTTTAGAGGTACCATGATCAATAAAAGGAGATCATGGGGCTCTATACCATTGTCTAAGTGTCAGAGAGAGCCTAGGCCCTCCATGACATACATTTCTTCCACATTCCTTGTCTCAGCAACTCCAACCACAAGGGTATTCACACAACATGCTCTAAAACAAAAGAAATTATTATGCAAAAGAAACAGTTATACAAAATCCAGAGTCCTCAGAACTATTTGACTTTACAAGTTACAGAGTCTGATTTGTCGATATAGGTAACTAACAGATAGGGGGAAAAGAGCATAAATGACAGGTTAAAGATAAACAGAGAGGATTGGGAATGCCTGATGAAATTAGGTGTGCCTCAGGAGCACTGTGATGGATGTAACTCAATAAATCTAATCTCCCTGCAGGAGGAGCAAGGACAAAAGTTAAGCCTAAAAAGCTTTTAACAATAATTCAACAATCTACCAGTTGATCATTTTCATTTATAAGGGCATACCTACAGAAAACTAAAAGCATTTGTCAAAAAACATATGCACATATATGTTCACAGCACTTATTGGAAACAACCTAAGTATTTGATGAAAGATGAGTAAATAGACCAGATAATCTCATCTACAAGAACAGATGGGATTTTCCATTTGCTGAGACATAAAGATAAGTTTTAAACAAAATAAGCCTAAAAGAAGAAAAAAAAAGTACCAGGTGACCTACCTCAGTCACATGTGATATATACATTAAAAAAAAAAAAAGACAATTCCAATGAAAAGTTTTACTTGGACTATAACCACAGGTCTGAGTTTATTAAAATGGGCTAGAGTAGGTTGAATGTTTAAAGACATACCAATGAACCAATGTAGTTCTTGCTTTGATAGCACAAATACCAGTGGAATGATGTAGCACTGTAGCACTGTCATCCATTTGTTCATTGATTTGCTCTAGCAGGCACCAGTAACATCTCCATTGTGAGACTTGTTGTTACTGTTTTTGGCATGTCAACTATGCCACGGGTAGCTGTTAGACTCTGCTGTGTGGGTAGAATACTCTCGGTAGCTTGCTGGATTCTCCAAGAGGGATGGTGGAATCGAACCCCAGTTGGCCACGTGCAAGGCAAATTCCCTACCCGCTGTGCTATCACTCCAACTCTGTGGACTGATGTAACTGATGTATATTAGCCTTTATTGGTGGGAGTATGGTATGAGAATATAATTCCTCTAAAACATATAAACATGTACAATCTTGTAAATCAGTGTTACCTTGAATTGAAAAAAAAACTTTAAATGAGTAATTTGTTTAAAAATAAGACCCTGATAAAAATTATATTCTGAATGTCTATTTTACGCTAATTCATTATTTGAAAACTTGCCTCTAAAGATAATGGTATTTGGAGGAGAGATATTTAGGAAGTGGTTAAATCCTGAATAAAGAGGTATTGTGAATGAGATTAGTCCTCCTATAAAATATGCTTCAGAGATATAATTCCTCTCATCAATAAGAAAGAAAAATTGTGACAATGTAGTAGCTATGAGCCAGCAAGAAAAACAATCTACAGGATGCATCTTCATTGACAACTTGATCATGGACTCTGTTCTCCGGAATTATGAGAAACAAATTTTGATTATCTTTAAGTCTGTGGTATTACTAAGTCTATGCTATTTTGTTGAAGCAACCTGAATAAACTAATAAATCGCAAGTATAGATACACTAGATTAAGTAAGCCATCCATGTGGTAGTGTCAACATATAGATAAGAGTTAAAGAGTATAGCAGCTATAAGCATCGGCTGCACTTAGCATGTCTGACTCAATTTCTCTTCCCACTTCATAAAATTTACCAAGATTTTTTTTGCCTCAGTTTCTCCATTCTCTAATAAAGATGCCAATAGTATCCTAGGACACTGTGAAAAACAAACACATTTATAATGTGAAAGCAACAGATTAAAAATTACAAAGTCTTTTAGATGATGTTGCTATTACTCTGGCAGTAGCACTTTCAAAGAGTTTGTAACTCTAAAAGGCACCAGGCTATACACATTCCTGGGATGAATTAGACCAATATTTGTCCAAAACAAACAAATATGTGATGTTTTCCTCCCAATCTCAGTAACTCATAGCATGGAGAACAAAGGTAAATCTTTCTCTCTAGGTGTCATTCATGACAGCAGTCAAATATGTGTATAATTGTTAATATTCTGAGCTGATTCTCATTGAGAGAGACGACTATCTTATGTTTTAAATTTTAAAACTAAAAATGTTTTACATGGGTCCAAGTAGAGAGAACTGGGCTGTATCTACGATACTCAAGGCTATAGTGTCCCCAGAGCACTGCCAAATATAGTTGTGGAAGGCCACAGCAATGCTGCTTATAGACACAGTGACCCCTAAGTACCACAAGCATGGCCTTGGTGTTGCTCAGTACAGCAGAGCTTGAGCATCTCTACATCCTCAGTCTTTAATTTTAAGCAGCCAGCTGGGTTGTCCAAATACTACTGGGAGTGTGTCCAGAATCTTGAGCATTGCTTATGAACACCCTCCCACCAAATATTCTAGAGAAATGCCTCTATATATGTACATTCTGGACCATATTAATTTATATTTTCATATATTCATGAAGTTTCCAATATAATGAAATAGTACTTAGTACATTTTAATAGCAAGCTTGAGGTATAGGAATATTTTGTACAGTAAATATTATAATGTTTCTATGATATTTTTGACATTTTATTGTAGGTTATAAGATTCTTCCAATACATAGAAGAGTAGATATGTTAATGCAGCCCAATTTCTTTCCACAAGCACTTTATCATCCAAAGAAAAATAAATGGTTTTCAACAGGAGATTTAATCACACAAAAGAAAGAAACAGAAGCCTTAGAGATGAGATTTAAAGAAAAAGAACTGGTGAACAGATTGTGTGGAGTATGGTTGAACAAGAGTATATTGTACGTAATGTTTACACTAAAAAATTTTCCCAAAATCACCTTCAAATCAAGAAATTGGCATTTTCCACTCACCATCTTTGGCTTGTGAAAATAAGACAATTTAGCAATTTAACCATACTTCTGAAAATGTGGTTCCATAGGAGCTAGTGTATCTAAGATGGTCAAAATATTTTTTAAAAAATCAACTGGGCTACAAAATAAATCCTTAAAAGCCAAAAAGAAAGATTAATATATGGATTATGAAAGTAAACAAAGAAATGGCATTCCAAGGTTTCCCATAATTCTTGATATAGCAGCATAAAAGCCAAGTATACATGCTTACCCAAGGGTTTATGCATCATAATTATCTTGCTAACCCTATCAAAGAATCATAGATCTAGGGCTGGAGAGATAGTTGAGCAGGTAAAACTCTTGCCTTGCTCATAGTCAAGCCAGGTTCAATCCTTAACCCCCCATGGTTCCCCCCAATCCCACCAAGTGTCATCCCTGATTGCAGAGTCAGGAGTAAGCCCAGAACATCACCAGCAGTGGCCCCCAAACAAAACCAAAAGATAAAAATTTTAGGAATTTCCAATTTCATTAAATATTCCCTTTGACAGCTCTGAAAATTTTGTAGATTGTATTGAAAATTCTACAGTGCAAAGCTCTTCATGTACAATCATTAAATATCTGTAGTTATTTCTATATATTTTAAAATGTGGGGGTGACCTTGTGCCCAGGACACTATCTGATGTGGCCTCGCCTATAAGCACAGCTATCATCCCATTATAACAAAATAAAAGGACACATGAATTAGAAAAAATGTTTCATTGCATCTTTTATCTTTTATGTAGTGTGTTACTGTTGACTTTTAAATGATCTTTTTCCCCTAAATAAGCATTTAAATTTAAAACCAGAAGCCTAGTTATGGGGCTTTGATTTTTATCATTCCTAATACCTTATTTCTCAGCAGGCCATCATTAGAAATGATGTTATAGACCAGGAAGGAAGAAAACAACTGCACTAAAGAATTCACTCCCCAAATTACTAATATCACTGGCTTCGAGAACAACTTTCAGCTCTAACATACTTGTTCTAAAATATAGATTACTATAATCCTTTGTCTGAATTTAAAGATTCCTCTTTCTAAAAAAAATCAAAATATTCTAAAATAATTTTATAATCTTAAAATTACATTGAACTGTTTTTGATGGACTAACTTAAACTACCATGCTCTATCTGTAGGTAAAAGTTTGCAAAACTTAATACTTTTCCAATTAAGGTAATGAATTCTAAGAGAAACATCACCTTAAAAAATGGCTAAAATTTGATTAATTTGTTTTTTTTCCCTTAAAACTACTGAAATTTAACAAGCTACCAACCATTTCACCTTAGGAATTCTTTCTGTCATAAAAAGGTTTTTTTTTTTTTTCTATCTTCTTTCAGCCAGTTTTTTGGTAGATTGTTGGGTAACATTAGGTTGTCCTTGCTCCTCCCACATGGAGCTTAGATTTATTGAGCCACTCCCACAAGAGTGCCCCTGAGGCACACCTAATTACATCAAGTGCCAATAATGCTATATTGGTTTTCTCTTTCCTATATATCACTTGCATGGTTTAGCAACGGCCTTTTTGTATAGACACATGCTTTATAGCATGGGATTTAATTGACTCCAAATAAAATTTACTCCTTGGCATCCATATTTACTTAAGTTTCAGTTGCCCTTAGTTCCTAGGACTCCAAAATCAGAATCCCGATGAAGGGACTAGATGGACCCAGGGCAAGCTATAACCTATCCTGGCATTGAAAGAGGACAAGCTAAGCATCAAAAGTATAAGTTAAGAGCATGGTCACGGAGCAAACTCTGTCATGACTCAAATGGAAGTAACTGAATAAGGACCCAGCTGGGGTTAGGAAAGACTAACCTGGGCTGAGGGCTGTGGTCTGGAATATAGCGAGATGTCCCCAGGAAGAGACAACCTTTATGCTTAATATATCTCTTACTGTGTTCATACAAAATGACTAGAAATATTATAGGAAGTAAATTTACTATGATGGTTTAAATGGATTAGTAGCTGAGGAAAGGAGAAAGCAATACACCCTGCATGGAATCCTGCCCTGGACCGGATCTCCAAGTAATCTGGAGTGCTGAACACTCAGATGAGTGTTTTAAACTTTACTCTATAAAGTTAGAGCTTTTTGAGCAAAGCTCTAACTTAATGTTCAGAGTTTAAGTTAATTTCTTAGAACTTCTCCTGAAGATGTAGCTTTACCTCTGCTTCTTGTTATGACAATGTCAACCCTACCTATGTGTACCCCACCCTTCATGGTTTCTCGATAACTATGCTGCCGGGGAAAGAAAGGAGTATGAGATTACAAGACTAGGAAGAAGATAAAGAAGGAAAGGACTTTGAGGTCTACTAGGAAGCTAGGATGATGGGACTATGATGACTGGGGCTAAAACCAAAGTTAACGATGACAATTGTGCCTTAAGGGAGAGATAGAACTATGCTGGGGAGGAGAGAGAAATAAACTGACTACCAACAGCCTGGGCCCCTGCTTCTCCATTTCCCTATCTTCATTCATCTGTGGCCATGGGTGGGTGGTTCTCAGCCACTGAAAACTAAAGTCCCACACACGCGGGCTGTGCCCCTGTGCTTTATTTTGAAACTCACAGTAGATGATGTGCAGTTTCCTTTTTATATTTTCAATTATTTTTCAAGACTGAATTTACAAGTGAACCTTTTAAGCTAAACTCTGTGTGTGTGTGTGTGTGTGTGTGTGTGTGTGTGTGTGTGTGTTGGTGGAGCAGTGGGTGGGGTGAGATGGGGGATTGGGTTTTGGGGTCACAGCAAGCAATGTTCAGAGCTTACTCCTGACTCAGTGCTTAGGGGTCGTTCCTGGCAGTACCTAGGGGTGGAACCAAGTCAGAATTGTGCAAGAAAAGTGCAGCATTGTTTTAAGATAAATTACAATCACATAAAATTGTTTTGACATCTGAAAGGGGAATATTATTTGATATGAGATTGTGATGCTTACTACTAACAATGGCAATAATACACCATGTCTAGTAAGGGATGTGTGACTTATGAGTTGGAGCACATGTCTGTCTTACACTGAGGCCTTAGGTTCTACTCCCAGATTCAGTGAAACCCGGAGGACAGCCCTAGTCCTGTCTCCTTCTATGTCTGTGCACACTGGGTATCTTTCAAACACCCCAGCACAATTGAGAAAGAGAAACAAATTACCTTTTTAAAATAAATACTGCATTGTATCAGTTTATCTTACATGTTTTTACATACTTTAGATCCTAAAGGTATATGGTACTGCAAAGTAGACACTCAAAGAGATTTTTATAAATACATTTTCCGTGTTGTAATTTCAAGATAAGAGATTCCAACTGCTGCAAAAAATCTCCCTGTCAACAGAATCTACTTGATCAGAAAGATGTTTTGTCATTTACTAAATGAGAGAAAAATCCTCAACTTTGCAATTTTGCTATATATTTATTTTATATTTGCAACTTACACTATTTTCATTATTTCAAAATTGTAACACATTTTAAATAAATGTTGGCATATTGTTAGGAACATCATTGCTGTTCTTCAGTACCCCAGAGACAATTGTATGAATCTTCCATTACCAGAAAACAAAAGTAGCTTTGCTCTGCAAATTCGTCTCTGTGGATATTAAAGTCATCTGGTTTTGAATTATTTACTCAGAAGAACTGGATAATTCTCTGCTGTCCCCTGCCTCCCAGGTACAGATACCATTGTATTTAAGAAATGGTGAATTAAAGAAAAGTTTAAGATATTTATATAACTGAAATAAAGTCTCTCTTCAGTAGCTGAACTTAAAATGGTGTGTGGGCGAAATACATGAATGCTTTTTCTCACTGTTTTTTTACAAAATAATTAGACTAAAACAATGTGCTATAAAGGAAAAGTGAAAGTAATTACTTATGGAAAACATGCTTCTAAAATATACAGAGTTCTTTCAATCTTCATATGAGAACAATTATGATAAACCTAAGCACTTTGATATAATCCCCATCATTTTAATACATATATACACATGTATATTATACATATTACATATATACACATGTAATAAAAATCCTGACCCTGGCATTTTTTCACTAATTTATGCATACATCTTATTTTCTGATTATCATTCTGTATTGTGATTATTAGAAAAAGTTTGTTCTCAAAATATATAACTGCCCCTGGAAGGTTTTCCTTCAATAGTGCATAAGTGTATCAGTTTAACAACTCTTCAGTGGCTTCTCCAACATAAACCTCAGACTCAACATCATAGAACTTTCATATTTGGCCCAGTAAGGCTCCCCAATTCATTGTCTAGTTCCATTATTGCTTTATATACTAACTTTGGTACCTCAAATTTACCACTGCTTCATTTGCATATGTTTCTCTGCCATTTGAATTATTTTATCCTCTTAAGAAGGTGAACTGGATCTATATTGATTCTCAGTGCAATTTGAGTTAACTCCTACTGTGAAACCTTGAGCTCTTTATAAATATTTAGCATGCAATACTGATGTCTGTGGCATTCATTTCTTCCTTGTGGGGACTAAGGAGGTTAGAGGGCCCTCTCTGAGGGAAGAGTCTCTCTCTCTGTTTTGTTGTATACATGGTTGCTTGTCTTCTTCCCTCCCTATTTATCTCTTTCCAGTGAGTGTCTTTCGTTCTGTCCCCTGCTGTTCTGTCTGTTGCAGATAGTTTGTCATCTGTGGGGCTCCTAGCCTGGCCTGTAAAGGCTGTAGTTCCCTGAGCTCCTTATGACTTTGATTCTCTGTTGTTCTCTTGGTTCTACACAGGTAAAAAGATGCTGCTTGCTGCTTGCCCTGTTATTTTCTGAGCACAGGTGAGAGGGTCAAAGAGGAAATTACTTGACCTGTGTTCCTCTTTCAAGAATTACTCTCTCTGGGGCTGGAGTGATAGCACAGCAGGTAGGGAGTTTGCCTTGCATGCTGCCCACCACGGTTCGAATCCCAGCATCCCATATGGTCCCCTGAGCACCACCAGGAGAAATTCCTGAGTGCAAAGCCAGGAGTAACCCCTGTGCATCGCCAGGTGTGACCCAAAAGAAGAAAAAAAAAGAATTACTCTCTTCCCCTTAGCCATTTCCATTATTTATCTGGCTGGCAACCAAAAGGCTGGTGAGATTTAAAATGACCATTGTATTCACTTTACCTGGTTTCACTCCCCTCCTCTCTCCGTTTCCACCATAACACTATTATCATTTTACGTTGTGAAAAATTTCCAACAAAGCAATGCACATTTTTCATTAAGCATTGTAATGAGATTATTTGAAAACAAATGTCCCCATTTCCCAACCTCTCACACAGCTCAAATATTAATGCCTGAAGCATTACATCCTCAGAAGATATGAACAAAATAAAAATATGAAAACTTGTGTTCTAAGAACAGGGAAAAAGTCATTAGAACTATTAAAATATGAAGGGTTTGTTTTTCATTCTTATGTGCCTCTATTCCCACCTACAACTATGATGTTTAATTTTGTACATTATATAATGTCTTTTTAAGTGAAAAAAGTTAAAACTTATTTATTATTTCATCATTTGCTTACAATATTGTAGAACTCAATTTTAACTTCACATCTCTGTAACTATAATTGTCAGCATCTCCACCACTGCATTTTCAAATCCATCTTTCCACCTGAAGACCAAAGAACTCTCTACTCATTTTTCCAATCCTACTTTCCTTCCATCTAATAACAACCAGGATAGTTTCGCTGAGTCTAATAGGTGTTTTGATTTGTTGTGTTATTTTTTTTGTTTCACTAGGAGTCATCCCCAGCAATGCTTAACACAGTGGTGTGAAGCTAGAGGGTGGAATTTGGTGCTAAGGTTCAAATTCCAGACCTCACACATGGTAGGTATGTGTTCTACAAATTTAGTTATCCAGAAGTTAGTTTTGCTGTTGTTTTTGGCCAGTTTGTTTTAGCTGTCACATTTCCATATGAATGTAACTATCTCTTGTCTTTCTCTTCCATACAAAAAAGGAAACTTTAAGGATTAGTATGAATCTTGCAGTCCCTCTTTATGATAGTACTAGATGTAAATGTAAAAATATTTAGCTTGCATATGGAATTGGAGAAATTACACATTTGTATATCTGGGATTGTATAAGAAAATTACATAATTTCTTATCAGAGTGGATCTTTTGTACAATATTGACCTGGTTGACAAAGTTGACTCAATTTCAGCTCTTGATATATAAGCACATCCTTAAAATTCTCTCTGCTTCTGATTTTCCTATTCCTTTCCATCTGGGTTTTCATTTATAGTATAGCACTGTAGCACTGTGGTCTCGTTGCTCATCAATTTGTTTGAGCGGACACCAGTAACGTCTCCATTGTGAGACTTATTACTGTTTTTGGCATATTGAATATGCCACGGGGAGCTTGCTAGGCTCTGCTTTGCAGGTGGTAGATTGCCAGGTTCTCCAAATATAGTATATGTGTATACTTATGGTATATTTATAGTATATGTGACTCAATTACTCGGGACAATCTCATTTCCACTATCTTGGGCAAAGACATAATACATATACTTCTCTTTTAAAATTTTATTATCATTATTATTGATTTGAGGGCCATAGCAGTGCTCAGGGGTGCCAAGGCACACCAGGTAGTGTTTGGGAGAAGTAGCTCAGGTTGTAAAGGTGAGGGCCTTAGCATGAGGTACTGGGATGAAACTTCAGGTCTGTCACATCAAACACATATGTTCTATCACTTGAGTCACATTTCTTTTACTAACTTTGAATGATGCTGATTTCTCACACAGCCTGAATGCACAATGAGTCCATGGGGATACATCTACATAAGCAATGGAAGATGGAAACACAAAAACGGTTCTCCCTGCTGCTTATACACAAGGTTCTCTTGTCCCATTAGACTTAACTTACAAAACTCAAATGAAAAGATGTTGACTAGAATTTTCAAGATTGTTTGACCAATAGCATAGAGCTCATAAGAACATGGGTATTATGTAATTTGAAAGGTCAGTACAGCTTCAGAAGTAAACATTTTCCACTATTTGAGCTGTTTCTCTCAAAATGATCTATAATAATGTATAACAGTCATATTTTATCATTATTAAAATGTTAGTTATGATAATATGGCTTGCACATATTTAACATTCTTACACTGTCTATAAGTAATTACATCTTCCCAAGGTGATTATATAATCATTTTGTTAAATTAATAATAAGTGATCACATTATGACTTCAAATCTTATTTATAGATGAGCAAGGTAGTTTATTATGATAATGCCACTATTACTTTTATAACTTTATCTTTCCACTGAAATTAGTAACTAGCAAACTTAACTTATGTGCTTTCTTACAATTTAACTCCAAAGTCTCTAATTGTATTTCTTAATTTCAAAAATAATTATCCATATATATGTATATGTGTACATATATTTTGGAGACTGATATACAGATATACTGATATATACTGATATATATACTATATATATATACTTATATATTTCCAGTACACATTCTCTAGAACTTTTTAAAATCCTGGAATTTTCTCTTATATTTTTACTATGTTGTTATGTTTCCTGAATACAACTTTTATTTTTTGGAAGATTATCTTATAATATGAAAATTATGAATTCCTGTGACAGAGAGCATAAAGAGTAAAGCTTTTGAGATATTTTTTATATAACTGAAAAATTTTAATTTTATTCCTCAAACTAAAAGTTTGTATAAAAATTTAATTTTGAAAATAATTTTGTATAGGACGTTGAGAACAATGTACAATCGCCTTTAACTTCAGATGTTAACTAGAAATGCATGCTCTTCTGAATATTAGTTATATGTATGTAATTCATTATTTTCTCTCTGAAAATATTTAGGATAGCAGGTATATTTTATTTCAGTGTTTTAACATTATTTCCTCTATATTATTTTCATTGCTTCTATGATCAAATTTCATCCTCATTTTATTGTATTTTTTTTTTTTTGGCTTTTTGGGTCACACCTGGCGATGCACAGGGGTTACTCCTGGCTCTGCACTCAGGAATCACCCCTGGCCGTGCTCAGGGGACCATATGGGATGCTGGGATTCGAACCCGGGTCGGCCGCGTGCAAGGCAAACGCCCTACCCGCTGTGCTATCGCTCCAGCCCCTTATTGTATTTCTTTTTTCAATCTAGCTGTTTATATATTTTTACTTGCATCATTAATTCTATAAGATTTGACAGTGATGTGATTTTTTTAACGTTTAGGGAAAAAAAAAGGTACCTAAAAAATTAGGTAAGATTTCTGGATCTTTAGGTTTCATAGGTTTTACCAAGTTTAGAGAATATTCAGATATTGTTTCATTAAAGATGCTGTTTTCTCTACTTCTTTTGGAGTAGTATATGTATATAGGCAACTTGAAGCTGTCCCACATCACTTATGCATCCCCCTTTTCAAGTCTCTTTTTATTTTCTACATTATTTCTGATTATTTCTTTTGTCCTATTTTCAAATCCATTTGTCTTTTCTTCTGCAATATGCAATCTGCCATTAGTCCCATAAGGAGGTATTCTCTCTCTCTCTCTCTCTCTCTCTCTCTCTCCCTCTCTCTCTCCCCCAGTTTTATCTGGATCTTTCTACATTATTCCTATTTAGTTTTATGAAAATGTGTGATACAGTTATAATAATCTTCTAATAACCTTGATGGCAAATTATATCTAAATCATTTGTTTTTATTTCACCTTTTTTAATGTTATAAATCTTATTTCCCATTGTTTAATGTCTACTAATATTGTATTAGATGCCTTGGTATCAATTTTACCACTTAAAATTCTATATATTTTTCTTTTATTATAATAAATATGCTCTATATTAATGATATATATGCTCTAATTATATAGAAATGTTTGATCTTTTGGTTCTTGCTTGTTAAGTGGGTTGAACTAGAGTAAAAATGAATGGGGCTGGAAGGATAGCACATCGGGTAGGGCATTTGCCTTGCATGTGGCCAAGCCGGGTTCGATTCCCAGCATCCCATATGGTCCCCCAAGCACCACCAGGAAAAATTCCTGAGTGCATGAGCCAGGAGTAACCCCTGTGCATCACTGTGTGTGACCCCCCAAAAAACAGCAAAAAAATAGAGTAAAAATGAATTCAGGGTTAATTCTTCCTTATTTGCAATTAAGACTCTTCTGTGAGACACTGTTATATCTAATATTTTGATAAGATCCATCCTCCTAGCTTTAGACTGTTTCCTTTAGCATATGCTCTAGCAGTTCTCAGCTGGAATCTTGAGAGCAACTGTTTAGAGATCTCTAGAATTCTCTCTCACTCAGCTTTTCTCTTCTGTTCAGTACTCTTCTTGAACTCCATGTAGATTGTTTTCCCCAAACCCTTAATTCACTGTTCCCAGGTCAGTATGGGTGCTTAGCTACTCATGTGTTCTTTCTCACTGTGCAAGAGTCTGGAGACTTAATGCAACATTGAGCTTATTGCAGACCAAATTTTATTTGTCATGGTAGTGTGAGGAGTTGTGGGCCTATGCTACCATATTGGATCTAGGTACTTATACATACAAAGCATGTGCTCTATCATTTGAGTCACATCCCTGACCCTTTGATGATCCTTGATAATGATTTTTCCATAATTTGAAGCTCTAATATTTTGAGAATGAGAACCTTACCGTGAAATATTACACATTCCCATCCTAAATAATTATGGCCTATTGTCTTAAGAGTGAATCCTTTCTTTGTCATGTGTGTTTATTATGTATTAAATATTTCAGATAAAAATAATTGAAATTATTAAAGAAATTTTACATTTGTAGCTAATGTTGAATTAAGAAAAATATTTTTTTATTAGAGTAGGTATGCCCAAGCAACTTTCACATAACTTAAGAAGGTGTTTTTGGAGTGTTATTTGTGCTATTTAATATTATAAAGTAAATATATTTTTAGTCATATTAGTTTCTACAAAGACTGTTGCTTCATACATATAGAGTTTAGTGACCAAAATACAGGAAAATAAATTCAATGATACTCCCATTCAATTATTAGATTTCTGCATGATTCAGTAACAAGTCTTTTTGGAACAGAAGTTTTGACTTCAGGAGATCTGATGTTTGTTTGCAACCTGCTGATTTCTTGACTGATCTTACTCAAGTAATATAACCTCCTGCTTGAGTTTCCTCATCTGAAAACCAGAGATAAGAAGTTTCTTGCTGTTTCTGTTAGGAGTGAAATGTGCATGGCTCTGAAGCCTTGGTGTACAGAAAATCAAGACATAATAAAATGGTATAACAGTGACTTTAGCCTTATCTGCACATGGGGGTACTTACCCTCTATTGCCAAAGTAATTTATCCCACAAGTCACAACTATTACTTAAAGCATGACTTTTTCAAAGGTCAAAGTCAAGTCATCTGTTATGTTTGGCTGGGATCCCTTATTCATTCTTTTTCTGAAATCTTAAAGTCAAAGATAAAGAAAAGTAGCAAAAAAGAAGACAGCTGCGTTGTGCGTTCTATAAAATTCCTCCTTTCTCTCCCCTTCATCAACCCTTTCCCTGTCCATCACCATTCTGCATACTGTGTCTATGTCAGACTCTATACTCAGAAGTGCAGGTAATGATTAAATTAATTAACATATACCAACTTCTTGCTTATCCTCTATGTCCAATCCCTACATGTACCTTTAGAACTTTGTCGAATTGTAGAAACAGTAGTTTATCTGGGAAATAACTGTTCATAAACACATACTATCTAGGACTGAAAGAGATAATGAAGGGGTAAGGCAGTTGCCTTATGAACAACCAACTATAGTTTGATCCCTGGCACTACATACGGTCCTCAGAGTACACCAGGAGTGATCCCTGAGAACAAACCCAAGAGAAAAGACTGACCTTAGCACTGCTGGGTGTAGTCCAAAAGCAAGCCAAAAAACATTATCTTGTAGAGATGACAATAGATAAAATAATTAGAGAGTGTGTCTTATTAAGTATATAATGAAACGATGTTTAGAATAATTCTGTTAAATCTTTATGGGCTAATATAATTTAAATCATTTGACCTACACTTAATCTTTTCTCCATTGCTGTCTCTTTCTACATCTGTAATGCAAGACATTCTAAATTTTAAATTTTACATTGCACTAAAGTAATTTCAAACATATATTTAACAACATAACATTTTTAAGTTTCTAAATATTAATTCTAGGCTATTGTACTTACATTTTTATCACATATACTTTAGTATCCAAATTTTTCCCTAAAGTAACTGCAAAATGGTTTTTCATATTTTACATATACATGTATATACAACCATGTTGCATATACAAGTATGTATGGACACATTCAAAATCAGTACAGAAACAAAAAAATAAAGAAAACATAACAAAGACATCTTTAGTAATAAACATTTCAATTTAAAAATGTTTAGACATGACAATACATAGACAATATAATGAAGCAATGTCCTTGTAATACTATGCATAACTTTGTTGATGGAATAGCTACAAAAGCAGAAAGATACTTAGGTGTTGTACTGGAATCTAAGATGTCAGCATTGATTTCAGTGTTATGATTTTCTAAACCAATGAACTATTCTTGGCAAATAAAATAAAATCTTCTGCTAATTCATATTTTGTTGATGTATTTAAAGGTTGCTTCCTTGCAAAATGCAGTGCAGTTAATATAATTAATAAAGGCAAAAGTAAACCTAATTAACCCTAACCTTTCAATTAATGCAGGCAAAATACCGACTGTCTTTATTATCCTTTTAATATCTAGAGTTGTAGTGACATACCTGTTTTCATTCCTATTAGAAATTTGTGTCTTCTCTATTATCTGATAGTTTGGTCTGTTTAGAAAGTTTTCCATTTAATTGATTTCCAAAAGAATCCTTATTTTTAGAATACTGATTTTCTGTATGTTATTTCTTTTTTCAGTACCACTAATTTCTATTCTTAATTTTATGATTTTTCTCTTTCTGCTTTTTTTAGTTTAAGTTTTGCATAAATATTAAATTTAAAAATCCCACAATCACTTCATTATTTTATGATATAAAAATGTATTGCTGAAGTTTTTCTTATGTTGCTATTTAGCTACCTAAAATTTGATTTTCTGCATTTTTACTTATTTTTAACAACTTTATTGAGATAACAATTTTTAGAATACTGTCAATAATACTTTTTATGCATATTTTTTCCTTGGGGGGTATATCTGTCTGTTTTCATGCCACAATCCTAATTCCATGCTTTGGAATCACTCCTGGTGGTGCTTGAGGAACCATATGCGGTATCAGTGATAATACCTGTGTTGACCATATATGCAGGAAAAGTGACTTACCCACTGTACTGTTACTCCACGCTCTCTTTTAATTCTTTTTTAAATTTTGTTTTATATCTGGGAATCCTGTCCAGTAAGGTGTTTTATGTGAACATGAAAATGATGTGTTTTATATTTGCTTTAAGAAGAGTGCTAGAAATGTCAATCAGTTAATGTCAGTTGGTACTTGTATATAGATTTTGTATCAGTCATTGTTTGTCTTCTATCAATGACTGACAGAGAAATACTGAAATTTCCAATTATTATTTTGTATCTTGCCATCTGAATGGGAAACTATAGGCCTTATTAACTACATCACACAAATACAAGCATTAAATCAATATGAAATGTACATCAGTAAAATTAAAAACATTAAAGTTTTAGAAGAAAGCAACACTTTCAAAATTCCTAGATAGATAGGCACATATTTCATAAATGAGTAAATAAAGCAAATTCATCAGTAATGATGAAAGTGAGTTTGATGCCTGAAAATATTTCTTCCTTCTAGCCATTAATCTCTGAGTTTGAGCTTAACTAAGTGATTGGTCAGAGTGTATTGGTATTTGCTATCACTGTATCACTGTCATCCCATTGTTCATCGATTTACCAACTCCATTAGTCCCAGCCCTGAGATTTTAGCAGCCTCTCCTTACTCGTTTTTCCCAACGATTGGAAGCTCTTTTCAGGGTCAGGGGAACGAGTCCTGTATTTGCTACAGTTATCTTTAATGTTCTCTAGCCTTAAATTTCCACTAAGAAATCTTCTGCATGTTTTGAGAACCATTACTGGACTCCAAGCACCTCTTTTACCTTCTGTATACTACTTAGCAGCCTGATATGTTCTCCTCACTCATATTTTATGTTTTACCTCAAAAGTTAACTATTTGGTAGTTTTTTTCCTAACTACTTTTGGTAAGTTTAGTACAATTATAAAATTTATAATTGAGAATTGGATAAAGTTTTTATTCACATCAATAAGTTCTTTTGTGAGACTGTATGTTTTATTTTATCTGAGAAAAAAAGACTAAGAAAAAAGGATATTTAACCAATATGTGGTTATTAAAGATATGAATATTTTGTTAAGTTGATGGATGAATATCACTAGAAAAATAATTAATCTATTTTATTAAGTATTTGGACTGTAGCGATAGCACAGCTGGTAGAGCATTTGCCTTGCATTCTCCTGACCCGGGTTCTATTCCTCTATCCCTCTCAGAGAGCCTGGCAAGCTACTGAGAGTATTCCGCCCACCCAGCAGAGTCTGACAAGCTATCCATGGTGTGCCCAATACTCCGAAAACAGTAACAAGTCTCACAATGGAGACATTACTGGTGCCCACTCAAGCAAATCCATGAACAATGGGACAACAGTGCTACAGTGCTATTAAGTACTTGTACAATGAATATTATAGGTGCAGTAAAAATTATGAGAAGTAATAAAAGATTTTATGATTTTTATAAATGAAGGGAGCAAAGGAAACTTGGATATTAATCAGAACTAGTAGTTCTGTGGTATCTATTGTTGTTTATTTGTTTAGTTTTTTGGTGGGAAATTATACATTGTAGTGCTCAGGGTTTACTTTTGACTCTGCACTGAGGGCTCACTCCTGGTGAAACAGGGTCATATGAAGTGTGAAGATTAGATAAGACAATTGCCCTATGCACTGTACTATCTCACCATCTCCCTGGTATTTACTGTTTAAATGGTCTAAATTTTTATGCATACAATTAGTTTTATCCCAATAGTATCCATAAAGAATATATGAGGACTACACCATATCTTTATTTTCATATATTAGACTATACTCTCTCTTTCAAACAAGTAGCTGAACCAAAAAAGGTAAAAATGATTTTTTAAGGTCGTATAGTTTCTGCATGTTAAAGCAAGATTCCACTGCAATTTTGGGTCTCCAGATATTGTATCCCCACTACTCTACTACTAAGGCAACATCAGAGATGTTTTTCATAGGCTTTTTACAGTGGAAAAAAGACAAAAAAAATTATGTGAGGACCAAATTGAAAAACATTCCCTCTACTACTGGCCTTTACTTAGTCTGAGTAAATAGTATGGATTACATTTGTGGAACACTGAATTAAAAAATAGACAACCATTTTAAAATACTTTAAGGGCTGGAGAGATAGCACAGTGGGTAGGGCATTTGCATTGCATGTGGGCAACCCGGGTTCAATTCCCAGCATGCAATACGGTCCCCTGAGCACCACCAGGGGTAATCCTGAGTGCAGAGCCAGGAGTAACCCCTGTACATCACCAGGTGTGACCCAAAAAAGCAAAAATAAACACATAAATAAATAAATAATAAAATAAAATAAAATACTTTAAAATATGTAGCTCAATGTTTGGTCAGTTCTAAATTTTAACAAAATAAACTTGCTCAAGTTATTAAAACTATTATATATGCCTAATCACTAAGCACATATAATGACTAACTTTATGGGTTTGCTGTTGATTTAAAGTACTAGATTGTGTTGACACTGGGGTTCAGGAATTCTTTTGGCTGCAGTGATATAATGCATTTTGTACTGGGAGCAAAACATCTGTTGCCAGAAAATTCAAGCTTGGGTGAGGACAACTGCCAAAATGTTCTTGACATTGAATGGACACAACAATTCTGAGCATTTACAAGACATTTTCGTATATCTCTATCCTGTTTTTGTATTCTGATACCTGATAAAAATGAACCTAATAAAATTTTAAAATGTTCAATTAAAAACTTTATGAAAAATGTTAATGCAGGTATATACATGTGACACGTTTTTAGTATTATATGAGTGTTACTCAAGTAACTTTGGGTGTATTTTTTTTTATTTTTAGCACTGCTAATGATTGAACCCAAAGTTTTATACATGCAATATAAATGCACTACCATTGGAAATATACCCAGGTTTGATTTCTGTTTTTATGAAGACATATAATGGCCATTTAAAGTTTGATTCTAGCTCATTAATTCAATATTCATTATATTTAGTCTACTTTCAACTTTTAATTTCATTGATCAGTATATATAATTGAATTTTAGAATTTATCACTTAAAAAAAGATTTTTATTTTTTTCATGGTTTCCTATTATTTTATCATTTTTATTCTAGTTTTTATTAGTAACAGCTTTAAAACATCTACCTCAGGCAATTTTATTAATATTTCAAAAAGTTTATAACTTGGAAATGATATTTTGGTATCTTTTTCCAGGTTATTCTTGATCCTGATAGCTTTTTTTTGTTCTGTTTTCTGATTTTTATATTGTGGACTATGTTTTTTTAAAATCTGCATATTAAGATATTAAGGATGAATAACTATAGAGAAAATTTAAGTTTTTTCTAAAAAGGAATATATTTCTCTTACACCATGATAAACCATCAAGAGAAATTAAGTATACCCTCTTCATATCTTCAATTTTATATTTTGACTGAACCCAACATCACTTGTCAATCTCTTGAAGTGACAAATAAAGTCTGGAAAATATTCCAAGAGACAACAGAAAAAAATAATCCATGCACACTTACTACTCTGGTTTTCAACTTCTTTGTCCCTATTTGGAATCTGAATATTCATTTTATATTTTGAAACATAGGAATCCAATTGAAATGACTTTAGAATTAATTATATTGTAGATAAAATTTTTGATGTTTTACAAAAAGTGTATTATTTTATGCACCCTGTCTCAATGCCTTGGCATATTGTTATGATCCCCAACTGTATGCAAAATTTCAAATGTAACAGACACTTTGGGTGCTTATCTAATCATGCTATAAAGACCATTTAACAGTGTTGTCTGTGCCTGTCTTCTTGAAAATGTTTAGTTTTTTTCAACTTTGCTTTCTTATATTTTATTTCTAGTTTTTTTACTCTTCATGAACATGTTTGGCAAACTCTGTAACAAATTTTAAATGGCTTCAATTAATTGTCCTTTCCTTATTTCCTACTTCTTCTATAGGATTTGTAGTGCTTTATTTTATGAATAGACTAAATTTCTCTATCTTTGTATTTTGTCTTCAGTTATACATATATATGTATTTATCAATATTAATAACAAAATACCAAAGCATGCATAATTTATGCATCTGCATCTATCCAATTGCATACATCCAATTCAAATACCTACAAGTCTAGGGAAGTAATGTAATTAATCAAGTGTTTATCATATTAAAAATTTTAACTGCTTAAAGAAAAAGCAAAATTAGAAATCATTCACTTGTATTTAAATATGTATATTAATATTATAATTATGAATACTTTGATTTTTGTTATGCAAATTAAAAATATTAAAATACATACTTATTTTATTTTTTATAATATTATTTTGGGGAAATACCTCATGATGCTCAGAGGTTACTACTGCTCTACACTCAGGGATCATTCCTTGTGATACTTGGGTTACCTATGGGTTTCTGGGTATTGAACCCAAGTGGCCGTGTGCAAGGCAAATGCCATACCTACTACAATATCACCCTGATCCCTTATATAATTTTTAATTAAAACTGAATATCTTTTGTGACAGTTTTATTCGTATTTTTATATTTGCATAGCAAATTTGAAATATGTTTAAGAAATTATCCTTCATTTCTTAAGATTAGAAAATATTTCAAATTTTACCTGAAATAATATTTGGTTTTATAACAGTAAACAGCTGTTCACAGATATAGTTGTTATTCTAACAAATATGTTCGCACATATTTTGTATGTATTTTTTGGAGCTGCTGAAATCCTACTTTAAATTTATTGTTTTAATATTGTCATGCTTAGTTTGTATGACATTCTTTCATAATAATGTTTTTATATTTATTCATACTATATAGTACAATATTAATTATACAATTCTAACTGATGTACATATTCAGAAAATCAAAATTGAGAAAATTTACATTGGATTTACATTGTGGATCTTGAGACCACAAGATGGGAATACACTTGTTCATTTCAGGACACAAATTTCAACAATCACTGTCATCCCGTTGCTCATCGATTTACTCAAGCGGGCACCAGTAAAATCTCCATTGTTAGACTGGTTGTTACTGTTTTTGGCATGTAGACTATGTGGGCTCTCTGAGAGGGCCAGAGGAATAGAACCTGGGTGGTCCCCATGCAAGGCAAACACCCTACCCGCTGTGTTATCGCTCAGCGGGTAGGCCATTTGCCTTGCATGTAGCTGACCTGGGTTCGATTCCTCCACCCCTCTCGGAGAGCCCAGCAAACTACTGAGAATATCCTGCCCGCACAGCAGAGACTGGCAAGCTAGCCCTGGCGTATTCAATATGCCAAAAACAGTAACAACAAGTCTCACAATGGAGACGTTACTGGTGCCTGCTGGAGGAAATCAATGCACAACAGGATGACAGTGACAGTAACAATTTCAACAAACCAAATGATCTCTTCTGATTCTTTCCAAATGAATAATCTCTTTGTTTTATTTATTAGTATTATTGCTGTGAAATGGTTAACAATAGCAAAAATGTGAAGTGCCAATATCCTTACAGCACTCTCCAAAGGTCCCTTCCCATTCATCCTCTCCCTCCTCACCTTACACCACATCCCACTTCCAGCTTGGTATTAAATAAATTTTCTAAAGATATAACTTAACCACAAATTGGAGACCCCAATTAGATAGCTATGTAACTAATTGTAAATAATCAAATAAGACCTATTAAAATTTATATTCATTGCACTAACCAAATCATATGAAACTTTCAGTGCAATTTTAACGAACACTAGAGATTTCTTTAGATGGCATAAAAATCAATTTATTTAATCAAGCAAGGTAAAGTGACCTAAATTCCAAGTAGTACTATAACATATTCTATTTTTTAAGTAAAATAAAGATGATTTATTGTGTGCTCAATTTATATTATCAGTTGTCAGGACTTAATATATTATACTCTATCTTAAAGGAATTTCTGAAAGCAGTAAATTAATTTAAGCACCATGATCTTGCAAAACATTGCTTTATTGGACTTCATTTTCATAACAATTTGGTTGTTTCTGAGTGTTTGAAGTATCTGAGTTTTATGCTTGTTAAACTTAACCATTAATGATTAAAGAATTTCCAACAGACACAAAATAACATTACTTTACAGGTGCTTATTAGAAGCTCTACCTTCAA
The DNA here is from genome assembly GCF_027595985.1 of Sorex araneus. Lineage (NCBI taxonomy): Eukaryota > Metazoa > Chordata > Mammalia > Eulipotyphla > Soricidae > Sorex > Sorex araneus. The sequence goes on along the minus strand of NC_073303.1, from coordinate 340,053,782 downwards.
ATATTTTTTATATTTATTACAAGGGCGGGATATCAAAAGACCATGAGGCCGCTCACTACGAGATGGTCAGAATTCTTCGTCAAAACCCTGAATGAAGGGTTTGAGGCTCTTCATGATCCTGGATCAAGCAGATACCATTGGGCTACATTAGCACATGACAGGGACAATGGAGATGTTATTGGCACCCACTCTAGCAAATCGAAGATCAACAGGATGACAAGTGATACAAGTGATTGCCTTAAACTTATTCTCTCAGTAACCTATAATTACCATTAGACAACATGATGGACTGGAGTGATAGCACAGCTGGTAGAGCTTTTGCCTTCAACTGAGTCAACCCGGTTTCAATTCCTTCATGTCTATTGGAAAGTACAGCAAGCTATCAAGAGTATCCCACCCCCACGGCAGAGCCAGGCAAGCTACCCGTGGCTTATTTGATATGACAAAAACAGTAACGTCTCACAATGGAGACGTTACTGGTGCCTGCTCGAGCAAATCAATGAACAACTGGACGACAGTGCTACAGTGCTATTACAAGAGGAATATAACTAACTGAGTGACACTTTATATCATTCATGAAATCACGAATCACGAAATCCCGTTAATCACCGATTTCTCGGGCGGGCTAAGTAACATCTCATTTCGTCCTTTCCCTGAGATTTTAGAAGTCTATCTCGACTCGGCCCTCCTAACGATGTTGCACTGGGGCCTCTTCAGGGTCAGGGGAATGAGATCCAGCCTGTTACTGGATTTTACATATGAATACACCATGGGAAGCTTGCAAGGCTGTCCTATGGGGGCAGGAAACTCTCAGAAGATTGCCAGTTTCTCCCAGAGGGAGAAATAGGCTAAAGATATGGCTTCTGAGAGCTTCCTTTTAAATCTCTCTCTGGATGTTGGGTGTTGATGGGATTACACACACCTGGGTTCCTATGCCTGTACCTTCATGCATGAGGCCTGTCCAAACGTGTGGAAAGAGGCCTTCAGCATGGCTGTAGCTAGGTTCTGGTGGTCTTCAGCTGCCGGGTGCTCTGCTTGGGGTGGGGAGGGAAGCTGGAGCCCATCCCCTCCGAGGAACCCTGGAGAAGACAGTCAGGCTTGCGGGCAAGAGACTCTCTTTATATCATTAGCTACAATAAAATTGTTTCATTTACTCATTACAATCTCAGGCATGTCTTTAATAAATTGAGCTACAGTGTTTTGAGATATATTTACGTATGCAAAGACTTGCAAATCTTCATGAACTTCAAAAAAATTTCTATTTTAAATATAAAACTTGTAAACAGTTTTGGTACTATTTTATTTGATTAAAACAAATAATTTATAAGAACATTTGACATGCTGTTAAAATCATGTAAATAAACACTGACAAATCAATAATTAGCTCATTAAAATTTTAACATTTTCTTACATTGGTTGTCACTGAGTTATAATGTGTGGTAAAATATATTTTTAATTTTTGTTTTTTGCCACTCCTCACCTGATAGTGCTGACTCCTCCTGGATTACTCCTAGCCCTGTGCTCAAGTATCACTTCTGGTAGGGCTCAGGGACCATATATGGTGCCTGGGAATGAACCTGGGTCAGCTGCGTATAACAAGGTAAGTACCATACCCTCTGTACTATCTCTCCAGCCCCAATATGGTCAATTTTAGTGCATTATTTCTTACTTTTTCCCCTAAGCATTGCTCAAATGGGCTGGCATTTCAAGGAAGGGCATATGACTCTGTTTGGGTAATTCAGTGTTGAGGAAGCCTGTGACAGCCCATGATGCTGTGAAATCCCATAGTGCCGAGTGCTTTAGGAGGTGTTTAGTGTCATGCAGGACTGCGCCACTGCAACTATTGATGCTCTAGTGGATTTGGGGTGCCATAAATTAAACTTGTGTCATTGTATATTCAGGTTGTATATTCGTATATATCCCAGCACCCCTTATGTAATCATTATATTTTATTTACTTGTTTTATTTTTAGTAAACCCACAGTCATCAGTGCTGAGGTCTATGCTCAGAAACCACTTATTAAATTGCTCAGGGGATTATCATATATAGTGTCTGGGATTGAACTTGAGTCACCAGTCATCAATTTGCTCGAGCAGGCACCAGTAACGTCTCTCATTGTGAGACTTATTGTTACTGTTTTTGGCATATCCAATACGCCACAGGTAGCTTGCCAGGCTCTGCCGTGCGGGCACGATACTCTCGGTAGCTTGCCGGGCTCTCCGAGAGGGGCGGAGTCACCAGTATATAAGACAAATGTCCTATCCACTTACTATGTTGCTGGTCACATGATATTGTTAACTAGAATAAAATTATTGGAAAAATTAAATCATGCTGTTTTTTTAGTAAAAATACATTTTAATTTTTCACAATTCAGAAAGCTGGGAGACTGATATCAAGGTAACAGCTGGTTTGCTCTTTTCTGAGGTCTCTCTATATAGCTGTCAGTTGACTTCCTTCTTGTTATACCCTTATGTGTTATTCTTATCTGGTGTCTCTCTCTGTGCCAAAATATCCTCTGTGTATGAGGACATGGGAACTATTGACTTCAGCTTAGATCAATGACCTCATTTTTTTTCGTTTTCTTACACCTCTTTCTTTCTTTTTTTTTAAATTGTTTATTGAATAACCATGAGAAGAGATACAAAGCTTTTGGGTTTAAGTCTCAGTCATACTATGATCAAACACCCATCCCTTCACCAGTGCACATGTTTCACCACCAACAACCCCAGTATACCCCCATCCCACCTGCCTGTGTGGCAGGTGATTTTCACTTTACTCTCTCTTTACTTTGATTCCATTCAATGTTTGGACAGAAAACCACTATTATTATTTAGAATTTTTCCCCAACAACCAGACCTGCTGAAAAGACATCATTTGATAATTTGTTTTCTATTATTTGTAATGGATAGCATATGATTTTGGATTCCTGGTATTTTAGCAATTAAGTCCAGAGTGATTTCTGCAAGAAGCCTCTGGGTTCTGAAATTGGTTTGTGTGACTCTGAGATCATGGCTGTTCAGAAATGGAGGAGCTATTTGTGGGTGGCCCTAGAAGTCTCATCTGGGTTGGGAGCAGCACCAGTATGGGGCCCCAATTCCGAGATTTCCCACACACCCCGTCACTGCAAACTCTTAGCTTTGTTCAAAGGGTTCTGAAAGATGGCGGTTGCCATGCCCCCTCCGACAAAAGAAAAAGTCGAGGGACAAAAACCTTTCCCCTCACTGGGCGGTACAGGGCTGGGGTTGTAGCTTAGTTCACAGTCCAGAGGCATTTCTGCAAGAAGCCGCTGGCTTCCGAACTTGGTTTGTGTGTCTCTGGGGCTCGCTCTATAGTTTTGGGATTTATATTTTGCTTGGATATTCAACACCATCATTCAAGACTGCCTTCTAGGGACAGATGCTCGATCATCTAAGTTATATTGTATATCAAGAAAGTGATACGGGGCTACGTGGTTCGGA